>NC_064568.1:12154583-12466666 GCF_937001465.1 Orcinus orca
CTTAACTCCCCTGTAAAAACTTCTTCCCACTTTCTTGGCAGAAATTATTGCTCTCTATTCCATGTTCAATTTGCTGATATTGCTCTGCAGTTACCATATAGCTCATTGTTTATGATGAGTTTTTCCTTGCTAACTTCTTCAACTTAGCAATTGTGAGTTCTGCAAGTGTTAAGACTGTATACTGTTTCCTTTTCGTATTCTTACTGTCTATCATTACTGCTTGGCAAACAGTGTGCTCAAAAAATGTAGAATGAATATAAGAATGTCCACTAATGCTCCAAACAGAATACTTTTTAGAGGAGAAGCAGCTTGGTGCAGTGGGAAGAGGTCTGACAAGGATACTGGAAACTGAAATCTAACTTCACGTTGCTTCTTGGTGCTAATCAGCTGTCTGCCAGGAGGCCTGCCCTTTAACCTTCTGAGGCTTCCTTTACACTCACATGGATAGAGCAATACCTTATCAGCATAAAGCCAGCAGAAGTGAAATGATCTCTTGAGGTTCCTTCTAACTCTAACAGCTGTGATTTTAAGACATATCTGATGAGTTGATTTTATATTTACTCACATTTTCTTCATTGTCCTTTGAAGTGGCAGGAGATTTTATTATTTACCTGCTTAACTGTTCTTATCAATGATACATGGAGGGTTTTTTTTTTTAATCATTAGGTATTAGTGAAGGGAGCTGAAATCCTAGGTTTGTGCTCTGAAATAGTCATAGGGTTAGAAGGGATGTGGGATCATCTTTAGAATATCTCACTGTCTCTAGGCAGTTCTCAAACTATGATCTTATGCAAAAGCAATCGTATGTTGTTTTCTCTGCACTGTTGTTTAAACATTGTATGTCCAAGAACTTTCTTTTTGAGTTGAATTTTTAATGAATTGATTAGCAGACAGATGACCAAAATCTAGGAAAGTGAGAATAAATCATTTGATAAGTATTCACAACCAAAGTCCTTTGAAATTCACAAGGCTAAAGGAAATAACTCAGGAATTCTTTTTCATCTGATTTTCGTTATTAGGAAAACATGTTTAAACAAGTATATCAGGTAAGAAGAGATGTTTTTTAAAACATGCAATTCATCAATGAAGTATTAAAACAAAGCAAATGTTTAAGATACTGCTTTCCAATATGTACATCAGTAATGTTATCTAGCTGTTCTGATATCTGGGCAGATTATGACTCTGTTCTTTCCTTGAAATGCATTTTATTATTAAGTGGTATCATGAACAGAGCCCTGTAGTAATTAACGTATACACTAATGATATAGTTTCCTAACTATCAGGGGTCATGGGTATTTGAAAGAGGCAATGGTGATGAGACGGTGAGAATGGGACCTGTGGCTTCAGGGCATTTAGGTGTTATTCAGAACTTTGGAGAAGGTGATGGGCAGTGAGGATAGCAGGTCAGAGCCCACAGAGGGCTGACTGGGCAGGAGGGCTGAGGAGACTGTCTTTGGCTTCACTGCATTCAGTGGTATATGGCAGGTTAACCTGACTGAAAAACTATTGGTGTCTTTGGTTTTTTTTCTAGTTTCATTGAGAAATAATTGACAGACATCACTGTATAAATTTAAGACATATAACTGATGGTTTGATTTAAATATACTGTGAAATTATTATTGCAACAGCTTCAGCTGACATCCATCCTCTCATATAGATACACTATAAGAAAGAAGAAAGAAAAAAAAATTTCTCCTTATTATGAGAACTCTTAGGATTTCCTCTCTTAACAACATTCCTATACATTATACAGCACTTTTAACTATAATCATCATGTTATATATTACATCCCGAGTACTTATTTATCTTATAACTGAAACTTTGTACCTTTTGACCACCTTCCTCCAATTCCCCCTCCCCCCCCACCCTCCTCCTGTCGTAACCACATGTCTGATCTCTTTTTCTATGAGTTTGGGGTTTTTGTTTTTGTTTTTTTAGACCCTACATATAAATGAGATCATACAGTATTTTCCTCTCTGACTTATTTCACTTAGCATAATATCTTCGTGGTCTATCCACATTACTGCAAGTAGTAGGATTTCATCATTTTTGCAACTGAATAATATTCCATTGTGTATTTATACCAAAATTTCTTTATCCATTCATCCATCATTGGACACTTAGGTTGTTTCCATGTCTTGGCTATTGTAAATAATGCTGGTATGAATGTGGGGTGCAGATATCTTTTCAAGTTAGTGTTTTTGTTTTTCCTTTGGTTATATTCCCAGAAGTGGAATTGCTGGATCATATGGTAGCTCTATTTTTAATTTTTTGAGGAATCTCCAAACTGTTTTCCACAGTGACTATGCCAATTTACATTCCCACCAACAGTGCACAGGCTTCCCTTTTCTCCAGATCCATGCCAGCATTTATTTTCTCTTGTCTTTTTGATGGTGGCCATTCTAACAGGTGTGAGGTGATATCTTATTGTGGTTTCCATTTGCATTTCCCTAATGACTAGTGACGTTAAGCATCTTTTCATGTACCTGCTAGCCTTTTGTATATCTTCTCTAGAAAAATGTCTATTTATTACCTTTGCCCATTTTTCAGTTGGGTTATTTGTGGTGGGGTTTTCTTTTTCCTGTTGATTTGTTTAAGTTCTTCATTATTTTGGATATTAACCCCTTATCAGACATACGGTTTGTAAATATTTTTCCCACCCTGTAGGCTGTCTTTTCACTTTGTTGATGGTTTCTTTTGCTGTACAGAAGCTTTTTAGTTTGACATAGTCACACTTGTTTATTTTTGATTCTGTTGCTTATGCTTTAGGCATCATATCCCAAAAATCATTTTCAAGGCCCATGTCAAGGAACTTTATTCCTATGTTTTCTCTTAATAATTTTGTGGTTTCAGAACTTATATATTTAAGCCTTTAATTCATTTCAAGTTAATTTTTGTGAGTGGTGTAAGCTAAAGGTCCAGTTTCATTATTTTACATGTGAATATCCAATTATTCCAGTACCATTTATCGAAGAGACTGTCTTTTCTCCAGTGAATATTCTTGTCTCCTTGTCAGATATTAGTTGACCATATATGCTTAGGTTTATTTCTGGGCTCTCGATTCTGTTCCATTGGTCTATCTTGGCTGTTTTTATGCCAGTACCATACTGTTTTTATTACCATAGCTTTATAGTATATCTTGAAATCAAGAAGTATGATGCCTCATGCTTTGTTCTTCTTTCTTAGGATTGCTTTAGATATTCAGAGTCTTTTCTGATTTCACATAAGTTTTAGGAGGGTTTTTTCTTCTTCTGTAAAAAATGCCATTGGAATCTTGATAGGGATTTTATTGAATCTTTAGATGGCTTTCAGTAGTATTGAAATTTTAACAATATAAATTCTTCCAATCCATGAACACAGGATACTTTCCACTTTTTTCTGTCCCTTTCGATTTCTTCCATTGGTGTCTTATACTTTTCAGAGTAGTGATCTTTCACCTCTTTAGTTAAATTTATTCCTAAGTATTTTATTGTTTCTGAATGCTGTTGTAAGTGGGATCAATTTCGTTTTTCTTTTTCAGAAAATTCATTGTTAGTGAATAGAAGTGCTACAGAGTTTTCTGTGTTAGTTTTGTATCCTACAACTTCACTGAGTTGATTAGCTCTAACAGTTTTTTGATTGAGTCTTTAAGATTTTCTGTATATATAATTATGTCATCTGCAAATAGAGACAATTGTACTTTTTCCTTTCCAATTCTTTTACCTTTTATTGCTTTTTCTTGCCTGATTGCTCTAGCTAGGACTTCTAGTACTATGTTGAACAGTAGGGGTAAGAGTGGGTACCCTTACCTTATTCCAGATCTTAGAGGAAGACCTTTCAAAGTTTCACTATTGAGTATGATGTTAGCTGATTCTCTAACCCTTCTAATACAATCTCTCTTGGTTCCTGTGGTACAGGGGGTGCTGCAGCCTCACCTCTGTGTTCTAGGATTCTCTCAGTGGTGTCATGTTCTTGAAGAGTTGTTAGTTCTTTTTGTGAGGGGGACAAAAGTCAAGGACACCTATGTCACCACCTATGGTGATGTTATGCCCCACTACTGATGTCTTGAATGAGAGAGACCTGTCTTTTTTCTTTTTTCCTCTCGCTCTCAAAAGAGAGTAGCTAAGTCACAGACCTTGGTATTCCCTTGCCCCAGGGGAGAGTTTAGAAGTTTTTGTTTTGGATATTCCACTGTTCTGTAGAGATAAAGAAGGCTGGGCTCCCTCACCTCCACTGGGCTTCTAGGCTTTACCACTCTGCCCCCCTGCTCAACTAACCCCTCATGACCTGGGCCAGGGTCTAGCTAGAGCTACCCTCAGCTGGCTCTGATCTTTTCATATATGTAATTAAAAATATTTCAGGGGCTTCCCTGGTGGCGCAGTGGTTGAGAGTCCGCCTGCCGATGCAGGGGACACGGGTTCGTGCCCCGGTCCGGGAAGATCCCACATGCCACGGAGTGGCTGGACCCGTGAGCCTTGGCCGCTGAGCCTGCGCGTCCAGAGCCTGTGCTCCGCAACGGGAGAGGCCACGACAGTGAGAGGCCCGTGTACCGCAAAAAAAAAAAGAAAATTTTCAACATTTTTATGATTAAAAAGCAATACATTATTATTTTAGAAAATGTGGGAGATAGGGACCAGGAAGTATAAACAAGAAAGTAAAAGCCATTCCAAATCCCACTGCTCAGAAGTAACCACTGCTAATATTCTATGCGTTTTAACATAATTGAGATCATAGTTTGTATACAACGTTTTTCACTGAACATTAAATCATAAGCACCTATTAAGCCTTTAAAAATGCTTCTTAAGTATTTTTTAAATAGCTGCTTTACATGAAAGAATATTCAGAGTTTATATAACATATCTCCTATTGTTGCATATTTAGGTTGTTTTAAGGTATTCCTGTGTATAAATTCTGTCAAGAAAAACGGTTTTCCACCTAAAGTTTCTTCTACTCACTAGATTATATTAGAAGGATAATCTCCTAAAATATAATTATCACGTTGAAGGATAGGAATATTTTTAGGACTCCTGATACATAATATTTTCATAGAACTGTTGTGGTGCTGTATCCTATTTAACCTTTTGAGTCTCTTCTTTCCACACGTTGCAGATAACGTGCAAGATATTCTGACACCGTAGGAATGACTTTGGCCCTCTGCTCTAAGCCTTTGGTGCCAAACAGCCAATCATTGAGGGCCTTTGGCATTGATTTAGAGCTTGAGATAAGAATAAGAGGTGAAAGGTATTGTTGTGTGTTATAGAAGTTTATAATCCAACTGAGATAACAAATGAGGCATATGGAAAAATCAACAAATAATTTAAAACAGAATCTCTGTAATCTTTCTTTGTAAGCCACCTCTCACATTTGGAATCTGAGGTCTCTACAATATAGGGTCTCTATTATTAGTATGATTCCTGAGCTGAGCCTGGGCCTCCAACTGCTCTGGGTTTCCAGGGCAGGAATTTATTATCCTTTCTTCTCAATGAATGGCATCTTGATACACTAACAGTTTCTAATCCCCACCATCTTCTCCTGGATAATCACAGTAATGATGATGATGCCTAATATTTACTGCACATTTACCGTGTGCCAGGCATAGTTAAAATCTTTATGTCCATTATCTCATTTTATCAGGCCAAAACCCTGGTGAAGTGATAGTATTATTTCTATTTTATGAATGATAAAACTGGGACTTAGAGTGGTTAAGAGGTTTCCCCAAAGTTACACAATAGGGACAGATCTATTATAACATCCCAGGTCTGTCAGTCCAGGACCCATTGTGCTGAACACAATGTCATACAGCCTCTCTTATTGGAAGGGCTGAGAGGCTGAGCTGTTACTGGGAAATGTTCCTAGCGAGACCCTGTAGCTAGAGCCCAGCTGCTCTCCACAAAGGCAGCTCCAGACAAACGATTTTCCTATTGCTTGTGGCCTCGGCCTCAGGAGCAGTTCTCCTTGGTGTCTCTCCATGGGAGTGTTACTGGTTGACGTTGCTCCCAGGGGACTCTCCTATCAGAGCAGTCTCATAGACTCTTTGATGTCTATTGGAGTCTGGCTTTCTGGGCTCTCAACTGCACGTTTGAGTGTACTCTTAGCATCGCCTCAGGGGAACATCTTACAGCACTGCACCCACAGTTCTGCATCAGTTCACAACGCTTGGAAGGAATGAAGGAAGCCACAAAAGCCCCTGTCCTCCAGACCTGAGTGCCCAGACCCTTGGCTCATGGTGAGCACTTGTTTTTCCCCAGGATGCAGAATTTTCTACAGAATTGCAAAGTTTTAGAATATTAGAGACCCTATTGTTCTCTCCTTGCAGTATTAAAATCCAGTCCTCTTAGATTTGACAATAGCCCCAAATTCCTCTTCTGGTGCCCTCCCTGTGGGCTTGCAGCACTTATGGAAATCAAGCCTCAGGAGTATTTTACCAAGCTAGATATGCAAACTCAACTCTTGCCTGGATCCCATGTAGGAGGTACTAGGTATAAGCTTTATAGGAACTCAAAGAAAATGCCCATAAAGGCTGCAGTGACCAGGGAAAATTCCTTGTCAGAGGTGAAAGCAGGGGTGAGTTTTGAAAATGGCTAAGATTAAAACAGCTGAGCTGTTCTGGGAGGACATTCTGAGTGGGAGGACTCCCATGCGAGATGTCAGGGTAGAAGAAACTGTATTTACCAGAATGTGAGAAAGCGGGGCTGACAGCAGATCCCTGCTATGGGCACAGAAATTATTTAACCTTCTCTTTTGTTTCTTACACCCCACAGCTGCTCTATGTAATGCACTATTTACAAGGCCAATGCTGAGCATCTCCAGGTGTGACAGCTCTTACATTAGCCGCTTTTCCTAGGCAGATCTTGGTAGCCCCCTCTGAATGTTTCCTTTGCAGGAAGGCTAGCTAGCTGCATACTCAGTACTTTCTAGTTGCTATTGAGGCAGGTGTTTAGGTTTTTCCTTCTTGTGATTTTGTTGTTGTTGGTTGCAGATATCAGAAATTCAAAATAGCTCAAATATCAAGGGGAATGTATTGGTTTGTGTAACCAACTGAAAAGTTCAGCTTGGGTTTCAGGAGTGGCTTGATTAAGGAGCTCAAAGTTTCCTTGTCTTTATCTTGCAACTCTTCATCCCTCTGTGTGGTCTACTCAGAGTCTGGCCATGTTGATGGCCCTGGAAGCTTCAGCCATTCTTCCTTATGGGTCCAAAAAGAACTTTTTCTTCCAGTCAGTTAGAAAAAGTGTCGTGGGTCTGAGTCTCACTGGAATGAATTGTATCTGTGGCCCAACTCGAAACCACTTACTGGGGCAAAGGAGATAAAGTACTCCGATTCGTCAAGCCTTAGTCATAATCTCACCCTTGAAGGTAGAGTTGAAGTACATTCACCCCAACCATACATACTGAGACTAGACCAAGTGTGGTTCCCAAAAGGAAAATTGGGGTGATGTTAACATAAAGAAGAAAATATATGCTAGGTGGTAAAAACAAAAGACCATCCTCTACTCTAGTGAGTCTCTGAATCCCCAGATATTAGGCTGAAGAGTTTCACTGGCCCAAAGGCTTAGGTGTTTTCTTTGGAGGGCACTTTGGTTCTGCCTGGATTACCCGGAAGGCCATATAGCCACGCTGCTCCTCGAGGGATGTGCCTGCCTCACATGGCCATTGTAGACATCCTGGAACTCAGTGAGAAGGTTGAAGAGTCGCTTTGATCTCAACTGAGAGGAAGTGATGAATACTCTGGATGTGCATTGGATCTTGTGAGAAGGAAAAGAGGATGAGTTTATAATCTGACTTGACTTTGTTGGAAGTGAACAAGCAAAGCTGCTTAACTCAACCTTTCAGAGGCATTTTTGTCAAAGGCAGGAGAGCACAGTGATTAAGAACATTGGCCTCTGAAGTCAGACTGCCTGTGTTTGAACCTAGTTTCTTAATCTCAGTAAGCCTCCATTTTCTGCCTCTACAAAGGGGTAGCCTGAGGGTTCAGAGAAATTATGCATGTAAAGTACTCAGCACAGTGCGTGGCACATACTCTAGTATGTGTATGATACATGTGAACAAATGCTCTTTGCCCTAGCACATAATGTCACAACAGCTGACCCGCAAGAGAGTCTGTCTATCCAGAGACCAACAAAGTGCAGGGCATATTTTCTCTTACTGGATATGAAGTCCTTTCTTTCATCTCCATTTTATTTCCCGAGGGACAAGCAAGTTTGACTTGAATCTTTCTAGTGCTCTGTGCTCTGACAACTAATGGCTTCTGGGCATCACTGTCACACCCCCTTTTCCCTCCTTCACCAGTGAGTCCCTGAGTCCTGCCTATTCTGTCTCCGAAATATTTCTTGAGTCTGACCTCCCTCTTCACTTCCTCTGCCCCTGCTCTAGCTCACATGCTCTTCTCTCCTGCCTGGTTAATTCAGGAATCTCTACCTTATTTTACTTTGTCTTGTCTCTTCCCATCTGGTCTCCTCCTTTCCTTTGCTATTTTCCCTTGCCTACAGAATAGTGTCCTGACTCCTTAGCAAGACATTATTTAAAATCCTTTTCGGTCTGATTCCAGCTTACCCTTCCATCTGCAAGAATCTCCCCCATAAAACATCTACTAGTTCCATAGCCACTGATGTTCATGGTTCCCTGAAAACTCCCATCCCCCAGCACCCGTGAAGGCTTTTGCCCATGCTGTTCTCGCTGCCTGTCTGCCTTTACCTCTTCTCTGCTTGGCTAACTTCTGCTTATCTTCCAAAGCTGAGCTCCTCTCCCCTGGGTCCCTAGCCTTGTACTTTCATAGCTAGATGTACCGGCAGCATTTAGCACACTATTTAACAATTGGCTGCATACCTGTCTCTACGCTTATATGCGCCATAAATTCCTGGAAGAAAAGGAACATGACTTATGCATTTTTATGCACCCAGGGCCTAGAAAAGTGTTCAAAAAAGAGCATATTTTCTACAATGAATATTGTCCTTAGGTTGTAAATCAGGAAGGATAAAACACACTACTATGCATTTCTCTTAATATAGCACCATTTTGTGTAGTACTTAGGACTTATTCTTTCTTCCTTTTTTTCAATATTTTTTATTACACAGTTATAAATATGGGAATTTATTCTTATTAAAAAGTATATTAATTTCCTCCCCTGAAGTAACCACTGGTTTAGCTTGATGGGCACCCTTCAGGATTTTTCAAAATTATTTATTTGTTTACTTTTAATAACAGCTTTATTGAGATAGAATCCACATACCATAAAATTCACTCTTTTAAAATGAACAATTCAGTGGCCCTTAGCATTTTCGCAGAGTTGTGCAACCATTACCATTATCTAATTTTAGAACATTTTAATCACCCTATTAGGAATCATTCCCCATTCCTCTCCCCCCACTTCCCGTCCCCCACCAGCCCCTCCCAACCACTAATCTACTTTCTGTCTCTCTGAGTTTGCCTACTCTGGATACTTCACATAAATGGAATCATGCAATAAACCTTGTGTGCCTGACTTCTATCATTTAGAATAATGTTCTCAAGATTCATTCATTTTGTAGTGTGTGTTAGTACTTCATTCTTTTTTATGACAGAATAATTTTCTGTTTATGGATATACCATATTTTGTTTATCTATTCATCATTTGGTGGACATTGGGTTGTTTCCACTTTTTGGCTTTTGTGAATAATACTTTATGAACATTCCTGTATAAGTTTTTATGTTGACATATATTTTCAATTTTCTTGGGTATGTACCTAGGAGTGGAATTGCTGGGTAATATGGTAACTCTATGTTTAACTTTTTGAGGAACTGCTAAACTGTTTTCCACAGCAGATGTCCTATTTCACATTCCCACCAGCAGTGTATGAGGATACCAGCTTCTCTAAATCCTTGTCAACACTTGTTCTTGTCTTTTTTACCATAGCCATTGTAGTGAGTGTGATGTGATCTCTCATTGTGATTTTGACTTTTATGTCCATAATGACTAATGATCTTGATCATCTTTCATGTACTTATTGCCATTTTTGTTTCTTCTTTGGAGAAATGTCTATTGAAATCCTTTGTCTAAAATTTTAAAATTCGTAATTTATCCTTTTTTTGAGTTATAAGCATTCTTTATATATATTCAATATAAATACCTTATTAGATATTTTATTTATTAATATTTTCTTCACAACCTTCTTATATACATGTAAATAAATGTGTGTTTATTTTTGTGTATATGTTTGTATATGTAAAGATTTAAATAGGTTTCTCCTTTTTGTACATGTGGGGTTATATTGTTTGTATTGTCGTGTAGATATCTTCCTGGGTCATTGTACATATCAATCTACTTCATTATTTTCAATTTTTGCATAGATGTACATGTAACCATTCACCTGATGATGGGCATTTTCGTGAGTCTTGATATTTTTATCATTAAAAACAGTGCTATAGTCAGCATCTTTGTAAAGGTCCTTTTCTGCACAGGTGCAAGTATCTCTCTAGGATACATTGAAGAGGGGTCACTGAGTTTACAGGTATCTGCATTTTTAATTTTAATACATACTATCAAAATGTCTGTTAGAGAGACTGTACAAATATTTTCTCACAGTAACATTGCATGACAATATTGTTTGTTTGCATACTGGCCAAGATTGAAATTTAAGCATTTTTGCCTAGTTGATGAGCAAAAATGGTACGTAACTGTTGTTTTAATTTACTTGAAATAGTTTCAATATCCTGATTTTCATAATTCCATTATTTGATGTTCAGAATAGAACCCGTCTTTCATCTAATTCTGTAGATCTTCCCTTCACATGGGAGCCCCTACGTGACACGGAAAGGAAATGATAGATGGGCTGGAAGAGTCTGGATTCATACTTTAGCTGTTATGCATGATGAGGCCAGCTTGAGAAAAACATGGTTCTTAAAAGACTTTCCATTGTTTGGGTCTGACCAGACTTTTAACCACAATCCAGAGACTTTTATCTTCACCAAGATGTGGCATTTTATTTTAATAAAGCTATTGACAGTTCTCTCATTTCTAGTGACTTTTCAAAAAGTGTCTTTTGTCAGCAGAGAGCTTTTATTAGCTAATGTAACCCTGCTGTACTCCATGTTAGCAGAGAGAGAAAAGAAGTGTCCTTGGGTACTGAATATGGAAAGTGTGCAAAAACTCTCAAGGGCAAAGAGGTTTTTCAGCCTTTTGAGGCTACATTTGTCACTCCGTGTTGTATCTTAACTAAGAATAATAAAGTTCTCCAAAGCTAGTGTCCAGAAGGTAAAGCTTTACAAGATTATGCCTCCAATCTGACAGTTGTATAAAAAGAAATGACAGAGGATTAATATGGAGAGACCAGGTAGAAGCGTGGCGTTAGCTGTGAGCATAATGACTTGGGTAGGCTCAAGTGTGAATGTCTGTGGTCTGATCCCCTGGAAACAGGGAGTTAGGCAAGAAAATCTAGGAGTGAGAGTAATAGGCTTGGCTATGAAATAGGGTGGCTAGCTGGTGAGGGCTTACTTTGAACCATTACTGATAAGTGAGCAGCACCAGTAGACTGGAGGATCATGAGGCAGACATACAGACTGTGGGCTCTGGGCACAAGTCCGGTGGAGCGTCAATGGTGTGGTTCCAATAATCAGTCCTTTGATGTAAGCCTTCAGTCAGTAGTGGGGGAGACTGGGGTTAGGGGCTTAGACAGGTGTCAGGACACTAGAAAACAGATTGGAATTCTGGGACAGGTCCACTGCAGTGTGGGAACTGATGCACTGTCAGGACAGAGCTGTCTGACCTCAGCCAACATGGTAGGAATGGAGAAAGTTGCATCTCCAACAGAGTCTGTACAATACTTCAACTGAATGACTTAATTTCTAAAGCCATGAACAGTTAAGGTAGGACAGCTAATGCCTCTTCTGCTCTGTTAGGGACTGACTCACAAACTGAGGAGAGCACCTAATGGATACCTGTGGACTTGATGCTCAGAGCAGAGAGTCACCAAAGAAGGCAGGAAGGATATTCTGATAACACTGGCCCTGAGTCCCCTGATATTACTACAGATTTTCTCTCATCTTTGCTGGGAACCGGTAGGTAGTGGTGCTTGATGTCTATTAGACCCCAATTCAATTCTGAAGTCCATAATTCAGTGAGGATAGATATAAAAAAGGGTTCTTTTTTCATCAGAAGGGTAATTACCTAGTTATCAGTGTGTTAGAAGGCTGAGAGCTTATGGATTTTTCATTAAATCATAAGTTCATAATGGGCTGGGTGAAGTCATTTCGTTCTGTCTTCAAGGAGGGCTGAATTTAATTCACCCGTGATGGATGGGATGCCGTTTCACAAGAATCTCTAAAGAGAAAGGGTTGACAACCATTAGTATTTTAACAATTTTCAATTGCGACATTCCTTCTGTCTTAGTGAATATGTTGGCATAGAATGGAAGCCCATAATATTTTGTGTCCTCTTTGGGTAGGGAGAACAGTATTATAAGTGTCTTTCATTTTCATTAATTCAAAGAACACTTATTGACTACCTACCATGTGCTAGATGTGGGTGATACGGTAGTGAAACAGTAGGAAAGACAGATTTGATTCT
The DNA here is from genome assembly GCF_937001465.1 of Orcinus orca. NCBI lineage: Eukaryota > Metazoa > Chordata > Mammalia > Artiodactyla > Delphinidae > Orcinus > Orcinus orca. The sequence continues at coordinate 12,167,101 of NC_064568.1, forward strand.
TGTTGGCATTTAGCTAGGAGACATGATGGATAATAACCAATAACCAAATAAATATGTGATTACAAACTGTAGTAAGTGCTATGAAGCAAACAAGGTACTGCTGTAGAGAAGAGCAGGAGGAAACTTTACACCTAGTTTAGATGGGTGATTAGCAAAGGCCTCTTTTTATAAGTGACATTTACTGCAAGCCCTGCGGTATAAAAGGAACAAGCTTTTTAGAATACAGAGAAGAACGTACTTGACAGAGGGAGCACCATGTGCAGAGCTTCCAAGGAGAAAGAGTGTTGTGTTTGAGGAATTTGAGGTTAGTTTGGCTAGAGCAGAGGGAGAAGATGGCATGCAATGAGGTTAGAGAAGGAAATAAAGGGCCAAATAATGTCTGAACTTGTGGACAATGATGAAGGTTTTGATTTTATTCTAAATGGAATGTTTGTAAAAGATCACCCTGGATGCTGTGTGGCAAACAAATTAGCAGTGAGAATATCAGAACAGAGAGACCAGTTAGGAGACCATCCAGGAGGGAAATGTTGGTACTTTGGACTGTATTGGTGGCAGTAAAAATGGATAGAGACATTTTTGAGATGTACTTAAGGAGTCTCACTGATGGGTCAGATGTAGTGTAAGGTAAAGGAGATACAGATTCTAGGCTGACATCTTGGTTTCTAGGTAGAAGAACTGGAAAGAGTAGTACAGTAGATGGAGAACAATTAGGGAGGAGCAGGTTTATAATGGGAAGGATGGGAATTGAAAGTTTGCATTTGTACATGTTAAATTTGAGATGCCTGTGAAACACACAAGTGGGATTGTTGATTCAAAGTCTGGAGTTAAGAGAAGTTGTCAGTGGAGAAGTACATTTGGGTGACACTAATCTGTCCATGGTAATAAAAGCTATGGGGAAGGATGAGATTGTGAAGGGAAAGAGGAAAGAGAAGGAAAGGGTCCCCAGGTGTGAACCCTGAGAAACTCTAACATCCCCCACGACCTTGGGAAACAAGGAGTTGAGTAGAGAGAGCATCAGGCTGAAAAGCTTGTGGGTTCTGATCCCATTTCTGTTTTAAACTTGATGACCTTGAACAAGTCACTGCCTCTCTCTTGACTGTCAGTATCTATTTCTTTAAAATGAAGAGTGTGAGCCCTCAATTCTTTTCAATTGCCAATATTCTGTGATTCAGCTCTCATTCAGTGTTAGGCTCATTTCCCAATTACTTTGGCCATTACCTGTTACTTCCTTTACTTACCTAGGTTTAGCATATCCAGAATACCCTTTTCTAATTTACTCTTCTAATTTTGGGTGCATTAAGTTACTCTAAATCTTTGCCATCCCCTGCCAACTTGTGCCTCTTTGGGCAGTTGGAGTTGTTACGTTCCAGTTCAGTTTGGGGGTGGGGAAGTCTGTAGCCCTGTGGAGACTGATATTGATAGGCTTCCTTTTTCATTGAAAATTAGTCCCTTTATTTTTACTATTCCTCTTCAACTCAATTTTCTGGTCTCTTAAATCAGCTTTAGAGATTTGAGGAATGAAAGGGGTTCATGTTTGTGTTTTGTCCAAATCATAAAGCAAACCACATTGACTGCCACTGCTCAGTACCCAATAGGACTTATAACCCAGGTGAAAATTTGGGTTGAAAGATGTATTCCCAACTGCAATGTAGTGGATGTGTTTGTAGCAAATGAAGTTTCAGAGCATTGCTTAAGGATCTCAGGGTAGTATCTGTCCTAGATATTTTTTTCTTAACAAATTAACACTGTCAAACTACTCATGTTGGAATGATTTTTCTTAACAAAGTGCCTTTGTTGCCCAGTCATGATGCTTTATTGCTGGTTTTTCTTGTGAGATGATTCTCCCTGTTGCTTTTGCTTTTATCTCACAATGTACCATCTGATTCTGCTGAGAGTGTTGGAAAGAAAAAAAAAGGGTTCAAGCTGAAACACAAAGGTTATTGGTTAGTGAAAAATGATAGATAAAATAGCAATTAGAAGTCTCATTAACAGACATTCTTTTTTACTAAAAAAAATACTCTGAAACTGGCATTGGGTCATCTCAGGAAAGAAGGAATACAATTATTATAGTGATGACAATCTTCCTGACGTAGGTAAGGCCTTGTCAGCAATTTATTTCTTCTATGTGTCACTCTTTCCACGATTTGAGGCTCTAGTCATGGCTGATATGGTTGTTATCATAAAGGGAGAGAAGGGGTTAGATTAAATGAAAACAATCATTCCCAGTTATGTCTTGGGTGATTCAACTTAATTAACAGTAGTGTTAAATGTGTAATGCAGAAAGTGGTGAGAAGGTGTGAGCCAGTAACATGATTGTGCCTGGATGAAATGGAACATTATCAATGTAATTGCATTCTTCCTCATGCTCCTAGAGTTCTACGTGTAAACCCTTTCAAATTCTCTAAAATAGACCCAGCTGAGGTCAGCCTTAATATCTGTGTTTATATGAGGCAAACATTTCCAAACTGTTATATGATTTTGGCTGTATAATTTGTCCTTCCCTCTTCCCACTGTAATGAGTTGAATGTAGCCCCCCATCAAAGATATATCCAAGTCCTAACCCCTAGTACCGGTGAATGTGACCCTATTTGGAGAAAGAATCTTTGCAGATGCAATTAAATGAAAGATTTCTAGATGAAATCATCCTGGATTAACTGGGTGGCCCCTAAATCCAATGACAAATGTCCTTTTAAGAAGAAAAGATATAAACACACAGGTATAATAAGGTCATGTGAAGACAGAGGCAGAGATAGGAGTGATTTGTCTGTAAGCCAAGGAATGCCAAGGAACATCAGAACCTAGGAGAGAGTTACGGAACTGAATCTCCCTCTGGGCCTCCAAAAGCTTGCTGACACCTTGATTTTAGATTCTTGGTCTCTAGAATTGTGAGATAATACTTTTCTACCGTTTTAAGCCACCTAGTTTGTGATAATCTGCTACAACAGCCCTAGGAAACTAATACGCCGCCTTCTATTAATCATTCTGTAGGAGGCAGCATGCTGGAATAGAAGGGCATTGGACTTAGAGTTAGGAAACATAGGTTCTGAGCTTAATGCCGTTACTAGTAGCTGTGTGACCTTGGGTGTGGCACAATCTCTCTCTGCGCCTCTGTTGCTTCATCTGTAAAATGAAGATTTGAACTTCCCTTTCAAGTCCTTCTAAGGCTAGCCTTATTCTCCCACTATTAAAAAAATTAGGAAACTGTATAAAACATAAAATAATGCTTTTTGGTTATTGGACAACAGGCAGTGTAGGAGTGTGTTCACTGAGAGAAGCAAAAAAAGAAAAGACCCCTACGATTACTCTAGCTTTTGGCTTGCAGGCACTTTCTGCACTGTGCCTCAGAGAGGGTGAAAAGCAAAGCCCGGCAGTATTGCTGAGCTGATGAGAAAAATGTTGGAATTTGTGGATGACAAGGGCACTGAAATTTGTGATAAAGAGCATCAGGGCGGAACGAATTATGTAGAAAAATTGCTCCAGAAATCTGCATAGCATTCACCTGAATCTTTGCTCAGTACTCAGATATAAATGCATATGGTGAAACTACATAATGTCAGGCAATGGGAGTGACTTGGTAGTCGTGAACTATGTGGCTTCCACATATCACATAGCCTGGGGACTATTTCAGTTCCAACCAGTCATATTGGAGAGACTTCACTGAACACCTGGCATGTCATTAGAGACCCCAGAAGGGTTATGTCTTAGTAGTAGGACTAAACTAGCTTTAAAGTAAAGGCTGCTCTTGACCTACCTTAACGGAGCAGAAAAATAAGCCTTGAAAAGATCAGGCTCATTTACCAGTAATGTTAACTGCCTTTCAGAACAGACTTCAACACTCCTTAAAGGAAGACAACAAAATCCAGATACTCAGTAATATAACTTTCATAATGTCTTTGATCTAATTAAAAATTACTGGATATTCTAAGTAGCAGGAAAATGTGACTTATAGCCAGGAGACAAATCAGTTAGTTGAAACAAACCTAGGAATGATAGAAACAATGGAATTATAACAGATAAGGATTTTAAAACAGCTCTGATAAATATGCACAGAGATTTAAATGAAAATATGAATGTAATGAAGAGATAAATGGAAAATGTAAAAAGAGCCAATAGAACTTCTAAAACAGAAACAATAGCAGAAATGAAATGTTAACTGAATGAGTATAAAAGCAGATGAGGACCCCCCAACCCTCCCTACCCGCCAGAAAAAGAGACCATAGAACTTGAAGACACAGCAGTAGAAACTATTTAAACTGAAGCACAGAGAGGAAAAAAAGTTCTAAAAATAGTGAGAGAGTCTCAGTGAACTCACGGGATCATAAACGGTCTAACATATGTAATTGGAGTTCCAGAAAGAAAGGATGGGACAGGGACATAAAAAGATAATGGCTGAATAATCTCCAAATTTGAAGAAATCTCTAAGTCCCTTGATCCAAGAAGCTCAATGGGCCTCAAGCAGAACAAACACAAAACTATGCCAAGGCATATCATAATGAAAGTATGGAAAATCAGTGATTTTAAAAGTCTTAAAAACCGCTAAAGAAAAAAGACACCTTACACACAGAGGAACAAAATAAGAAAAATTTCTTATTAGAAACAATGCAATCCAGAAGAAAATAGAATGGCATCTTGACTACACTGGGCAGAAGAGAACCATCAACTTAGAATTCTATATCCAGTAAATATATCCTTCAGAAATGAATGTGAAATAAAGAAATTTCCAGACAACAAAAAAAGCTGAAAGAATTAATTGCCAGCGTATTTGCACTTCAGTAAACGCTAAAGGGAGTTTCAGGATGAAGGAAGATAATGCCAGATGGAAACTTGGACCTACAAAAAGAGTGAAAGGTTCAGGATATGGTAAATGTGTGAGAAAATACAAAAGACTCTTTTCTCATGCATATATTTCTTTGAAAAATAATTATAGTAGAAATAATATATTATGTAGTTTATACAACAGGAGTAAAATATGATAATAGCACAATGATAGGAGGGAGAAATGGAGGTATTCGGTTGTGAGAGTCATACATTATATGTGAAGTGGTTTAACTTCATTTGAAGGTAAACTATGATAAAATGAATATACATCCTGCATTCCCCAGAGCACCAAAGTTGTCTTATAAAAGCCTCCTAACTAATCTCCTTACTTCCGTCCTCAATTTTGCAGCTAAGTAAGATCATATCACACCTCTGCTCAAAACTCTCCACAGACTTCCCACATCAGAGCAAAGGCTAAAGGTTTATAAATTTATACTTAATCTTGTCTAACATGACTTCTCCGACCCCATCTCTAACCTCTGCCCCTGTCACTCACTCCATTTCGGCCGCACTAGCCTCCTTGCTGCTCTTTGAACCTGACTGGCAAGGTCTCTCCTTAGGGTCTTTGCACTTTCTCTTTATCTGGCTCTCACCCTGCTCATCCCAAATAGCTGGCTTACTCTCTTCTGTCCTTCAAATCTTTTTTCAGACTTACTTTCTCACTAATGTCTTCCTTGAACACCGATTTAAAATTGCAAACCTACCATTTGCTCCCCTGGCTCTCCCCATACTGCGTCCTTTCCTTACAGTACTTATAATACTTCTGTTTTCTTCGTAGTACTTTTCCTTGGCTTAATTTTCCTTGTAGTACTTTTTATTTTCTAAGGTATCATACACTTTACTCATTTGTTTTATTTATTGTCAATCTCTCTCCCCAGAGTCCATTACAATATAACCTTTACACGAGCAGGTTTTCTTTTGTTTCTTTTGTTTTGTGCACCAGTGTATCCACAGGGCCTAGAATAGTGCCTGATATATAGTAGGTGTTCAATAAATATTTGATTAAATGACAGGATCTGCAACCAAAAGCTTGGGCACTCCTGGAAAAGCACTGACTCCTTTTCTTTGCCATCGCTGCCCCAGTGTGTTGGGCCCTGTACACCAGCATATAGAGTATGGCACTGTCCCTGCCTTCTTCAAGCAGTTTCCCCATCATCTCCTGTCCTTGTTTGCCTCAAAGTTTCAAGGGATTGGAAAGATGTTCCTTATCACAAAAAGAGAGACTTGAGAGCCCTGCTCTAGGCATTTTTGTTTGCCCTGACAGATATGACGACAACCTGTTTTTTGTTTGTTTGTTTGTTTGTTTTATGTGTGGTAAAGGATATGTTAACCAACTTTATTGTGGTAAAACATTTTGCAATATATACATGTCTCAAATCATCATACTGTATACCATAAACTTGCCCAATGTTATATGACAACGTGTTTTTATCTTTGAAGCATTTGAGGGTCTGGAAAGTAGTCACTCTGAGAAGGCCAGGTTTTCTGTATTTCAAAGGGAACTTGTGGTCTTTTTTGGATTTTGATTTTTGATTTCTATCTTTTGGAAAAGTCGGCGCCCACAGCTCTGTTGCACTTGAAGCTTGGAATCTTTTATCCCTGAAGGTAGTAGGATAAAAAGGAGCTCACCATGGTCTACTAAGGAGACTTTCTTATGCTTAAGGCAGCTCTGGATGTAAGCAAAGGCAAAATGACCGCAAGACTCTTGCTTTTTCCTGGACCAGCGTTGAGGAAAAGATAGAGCCTAGTTTGCCCTACACTAATTTATTTTGCAGACACAGCATTTGGAGGGGCAAGACAGTCTTCAGAGAGAATCTGTTTCGCAGTCTGCCTCTTTGCCCCATGACTTGTGCTTTGGTGGGAGAGCCCAGAGCACTCTGATCACAGCCTCAGTCTAGCAGCCAAGTTCCTTGATGTCTAGGGCGCTGAAAGGAAAGGGCAGCCCAAGACTAATGGGCAGATGTTGAATGGTCTAAGGTACAGTTTGTGACTGAAGCCTCCTTCACTGGAAATGATTAAATATCTTTTAGGTAATGATTTTGAACCATATCTGAAGGTTAAGAGATTAGGTGGCTATTTCTTCTTTTAAACAGATTTTATCTTTACATGTGTCCAGAAAATGAATAGTGGTAGTTTCCATTAGTAAATTTAATTTTCTTTTGAGTTGATTATCCAAATAGCAATGCTTCCCCATTTCCCTAACATATTAAGTGTAGCTAACCCACTTGATTCATTTCCTTAGTGGTAATGAGTGAAACTTTCTGGGATCAGGACTTCTGAGTGTCTGCTGACGACTAGAGGTGTTAGCTGTTTTGCCAACAGGTGACAGACTAAATTATATTCTCCCTTTCTCCTTCTTGACTCTTTCCCCAGCTATCCTGGAGGGATAACCATTTGTGAAATAGAAATTCAAAAACAGAGTAAGACAAAATCTATGTTGGTCTGTGTTTATAAGAGGGAGGAAGGGCTTCAATTAGAAGGTAAAGGGTGCAACCAGGTTGGTGACTGGGGTGAAGGTATCACATGTCCCCTTTGTTTTAACTAGGGTCTTGTTTTAAGATCAGAGATGCGTTTATCCTGAGAGATTAATTGTCCAAACAATTTATAGAAGGTCACAGATGATTTCAATGTGCCTCTCATGCTCTAATTTTATTTTTGACTCAGTAATCTCTTGGTTGCAACCAGTAGACATCCAACTTTGATTAACTTGAAAAATAACAGGGAATTTGTTACTCTTATGACTTTGAAGTTAAGGGTTATAATGGCTTCAGGCACAGGTGGGTCCAGGGGCCCAAGTGATGTTCTCAAGACTTTTATCTCCCTCACTTCTGTTTTTCTTTGTGGATCTCATATTTTTCTGTAGAATATAGGATTTTTCCATGTAGCAGGAAAGATGGTACTAGCAGTATTTGATTCACATCCTTCTGGATCAGTGACTCAAAACTCAAGTTCTTCCTGTATCAGCTGTAAATCTAAAATTTCTTAGGGGGAGAACTTTGACTCAGTTTCATCACATGTCCAGTTCTGAGGCTAGGTGGCAGAGTATTTTGACTCTTAGTTATTATAGTAACACATTTATTTTTTTTAACATCTTTATTGGGGTATAATTGCTTTACAATGGTGTGTTAGTTTCTGCTTTATAACAAAGTGAATCAGTTATACATATACATATGTTCCCATATCTCTTCCCTCTTGCGTCTCCCTCCCTCCCACCCTCCCTATCCCACCCCTCCAGGCAGTCACAAAGCACCGAGCTGATCTCCCTGTGCTATGCGGCTGCTTCTCACTAGCTATCTACCTTACGTTTGGTAGTGTATATATATATGTCCATGCCTCTCTCTCGCTTTGTCACAGCTCACCCTTCCCCCTCCCCATATCCTCAAGTCCGTTCTCTAGTAGGTCTGTGTCTTTATTCCTGTCTTACCCCTAGGTTCTTCATGAATAGTCACACATTTAAATTTGGAGAGACATTGTTTTGTTAAGTTTGGGTAGTTTAGTTTGATTTTACACTTAATTTTTATTTTGTTCTTTTGCTTATCTTTTGATTTCTTGTGCATAAAATATCACTTTAAAAAACACTTTTAAACCTTGACTTCGCGACCTTGGGTTCCGGCTACCAGCTACCTGCAGTCTCCTCAGTGTAGTCATGTCCGTGCTGACTCCACTGCTGCTGAGGGGTCTGATAGGCCCGGCCCGGCGGCTCCCCGTGCCGCGGGCCCAGATCCATTCCAAGCCGCCGCGGGAGCAGCTCGGGACCACGGATATCGCCATTGGGCTCACCTCCTGCTTCCTGTGTTTCCTCCTGCCGTCGGGCTGGGTCCTGTCTCACCTGGAGAGCTACAAGAAGCGGGAGTGACAGGAGCTGTCCTCCCCCTCAGCCTGTGACCTGAGCACCCGGCCTGTCCTGATCATGTCTGCTGCCTTCCTGGCCGGCCTCCCTGGGATCCCGTCCTTCAGTGACAGGGCCCTCTTCTGCAGTCGTGACCTCTTCATTCCTCCATGTTGACATCCTGGGACCACATGTATCCGTTTAGAAGGCCCTGCTCGGTAGGGCCTCCCTTGTAACAATAAAGCCTGTTTAAACCCTGCTTCAGAGGGAAAAAAAAAAAAAAAAAAAAAACACTTTTATTGTCTGAATTACATGGTCATGTAAATAAGTGCTGACCCCAATACCAAGATTTAATAATTTTATCTCATTATTATGATTTGCATAATACTACCGTGGCATGTCTTTTGAGAAAAGATTCATTCCTTGAATGCAGACAGGTAGGTATGAATCAATGAGTGAAAGACATAGGACATGTCTGAACTCCCATCTTTTGGAATCCTTTATTTACTTAATGTGCAATCTGGACAAGTTCTTTAAACTTGCTGAAGCTTGTTTTTCTCAACTGTGAGTAGGGTTGTTTTGAGGACTTATTGAGGTCATGCATATAAAGTAGTAAGCTCAGTGATTCAGGTCCATAGTACGTATTCAAGAAATTGTTAACCATTGTTGTTTTGGTTATTGTTATTGTTATTGTTATGGTTAAAAAATAAAAGTCAACTAAATTTTGTTTTGATTGTGGATAAGCATACGATACCGCCTAGGGAATACGTTGGTGTAACGATATTTGACCTGGGAATTTCTGATACAACAGGATTGAGCCTTAGTCTTCTATTTGTGTAATTAAATCACTGGTCTCTCTCAGTGCTGCAGGCTTCACACAGGTGGAAACAAAACATTAGGACCAGTAGTAGGTCATTATGATCTTTCAGATCTCCATGAGTAGGTATAACTCGCTTATGGCTTTGATTTCAAATGTTGATTTGGGTTGTTCAATTCTAATAATAATAGTCAAATATTTCCACTTGGAGGGCAAATGGTGTGAAAGAGCAAACATATCCGTGTACCTTTAAGTAGATGAAAGTGTACATATAATTTGACAAAAGTCACTTCATGGATAGAGTTGTAAGGTGATACTGGGCTAGAAGCAAGCATTTGAACACATAATAGACGTGGAATTTATTATGCCAGTATCTTAATCTTTCTGTGGATAAAGACTGAATGTTAGCTGATATCCATAGAAGAAAAGAAACAATTACTAAAACAGAACTCTTTCCACCCAAATCTGTTCCTCTTGTAGTCTTAACCATCTGTGTAATTGGCTCAAGCCAGAAACATGATCCCTCTCTGTCTTCCCTTCATCTCACCCAGTCCAGAGGCTAAGATCTAAGATCTGTCTTCAAATATATATTCTGATCAGACAACTTCTGTATTTTTCTTTTATTATCCTAATCCAGACCTGGTCACCTCCAGCCTAAATTATTTTGGTAGCTCCTAAGTGATACCTCCTACTTCCACTTTTGTCCTCATGCTGTCCCTTCTTTGCATAGCCACCTGCAGGTTCTTTAAAATCTTCTAGTGCCTTTCCATTATTCTTAGAATAGAAGCCACATTTCCTCTCTTGGCTCACCTACTCTCTGACCTCATCTCCTACCACTCTCCTCCCTACTAAATGAGCTCCAGGCTCAGTCACCCTATTTCTATACTTCTAGTACACCAAACTCAAGCTTGTTTTTGCCAAACTGCTTTGATACTTGCTGTATCTTGTGTCTGAAATTCTCTCTGTTTGGGTTATTCCCAAAGCACCCTCCTTCTTGTCATTAGGTCTCAGCTTGGAGAAGCTTTCCTTGACAATTCTTGACTCTGGAAGCAAAACCAGCCCCCCCTCTCCTAATCATTTTCTGGAACATCCTTCATAACTTTGAGCACTTACCATGCTGTGCAATTATTTTGGTCATTTATTTATCATTTGTTCTCTTTTTAAAGACACCAGAGCAGTGATCTTGTATTTCTGTTTTATTCGCTACTGTAACCACAGCACCTAGAAGGCGTCTGGGGTATTTATTGAAGGTGCTCAATAAATATCAGTTGAATATTTCCAGGCATCTAACAAGGCAGAAATCATCACTACCTTCATGAAACATATGCTTCTTTAGTCACACTCACACGTGTGTGTGTGTGTGTGTGTGTGTGTGTGTGTGTGTCTCCATTGGGTCTTTGTTGCTGCGCGCAGGGTTTCTCATTGTGCAGCAAGCGGGGGATACTCTTCATGGCGGTGCGCAGGCTTTTCATCGTGGTGGCTTCTCTTGCTGCGAAGCATGGGCTCTAGGCTCGTAGGCTTCAGTAGTTGTGGCACACAGGCTCAGTAGTTGTGGCTCACAGGCTCTAGAGCGCAGGCTCAGTAGTCACGGCGCACAGGCTTAGTTGCTCTGCAGCATGTGGGATCTTCCCGGACCAGGGCTCGAACCCGTGTCCCCTGCATTGGCAGGTGGATTCTTAACCACTGCGCCACCAGGGACGCCCTCACACATTATTTTTTAAAAAGCATCATGACTTTTTTAAAGTAATTAGTTTTGAGAATATATGAAAGTAACTTGGTATTCCTGGTGCTTGAATTAAATTCACATTCCTATTTTCACTGATTGATCTTCCTTCCTGCTGATTTTAGTGATTGTTCTTCCGATAGGCTAAGCAATGTGTTAGAACAATATAAAGGCTGTCATATTTTATTGATGTTGGATATGTGGATGATACTTGATAGAAAATGAAAAGCTTTATAGGTTTTCCACTTTTCAAAATTTGCTTTTAGTAAGTCAGAGATCAGAAAGATTTTAAATAAATCTATTGAACTAATAATATGAAAACTGAAAAGCGAGCCAATATGTAGTTTTCTTCCTGGCTTTGAAATGGTCTTTCATTATTCGCAAATAATCTTTCTGAACATTTGGATGTACTTCATGAAAATAGGTTTTGAAATAGTTCTCAAATACTCAGTTTGGGGGTCTTTCAGAAGTGAACAACAATTTTGGTCTCATCATTAATGTGTGCTCATTACAATTTAAAATGTATTTTTTGATGTGGTTTTAATTCTTGATAGTTCAATCTGAGGTACTTTTCACATGTTTAATAGTCTTATCTTGCCACAATTTGGTAGCAAAGTTAGAGCAATCATTTTTATAACTCGTTGCTTTAATTTTTATTTTAAATTGCACAGAGATTTTTGTAAAGATTTGTTTAAAACATTGCCTGATTCTTTTGGGGGCATTTTGGTCAAGTCATTAAAATAAAATAATAAAAAATAAAATACAATATTGAATGCATACTAGATACCAAGAGCATTAATTCAAGTTCTCACATGCTAGCACTTTAAGGTAAATATTATTACTTATTAGCCTCATTCTTCAAAATAGAAAACAAATTCTCAGGCAGGTGAAATAACTTGTTCAAAAGTATATAACAATATGGCAGAGTCAGCATTTAATGCAAGATCTAGGCAGTTCTGAAAGTTTTTGATGATCGCACAATACTGATGTCCCTTCTTTAGGGTTAGTATCATCTTACATGTTCTTCATGACCATTTGAAATACTGGTGATGAAAACTAGAGAACACAGGAAGGGAATCCAGTGCAAGACCATTAAGCTCAAAGATAAATTAATTGGAAAATTCCTAATTTGGGATACTTATTTCTAATTTGACATACGTGTGCAGCCATGGAATTTCATAGCAGAAGGGTACCTTAGAGATGATTTACCACTTCTAATCCAACTTCATTTTGCAGATAATAAGGTTGAGGCACTGATACCTTAGGTTCCCACTATGACAAAGAGGTGACTGGGTTAGAACCATGCTTTCTGTGTCTAAAAAGAAGATCTTTCAGCTACTGGAAGACCACATTTTTCTGTCATACCAATACTCTTGAACTACTCTTTTCTGCCTATGATACCACTTTATGATAGTCAGGCATATAGCTAGATTCTTTGCAACACTATCTCATTTAATTTCCATAACAGATTGTTGGGATAGATATTATAACTCTCATTTTACTGTGGTGAGCCCTGGAATTGCTAAATAGCTTGAATGGCAAAATAGCTTGCCCTGTCAATAGTTGAATTGGGAGTCCAGCCTAGGTCTATTTGACATCAAGCTGTAGTGGTCTCTAGGAGCAGTTTAGAGGTAGCAGTCTGATTGGAAATGGGAAGTGGGGGAGGGAACTTGAAGGTGCATGATTGATTTAAACCCTTGATTTAGCACTGCCAACGGCTCCTTATGCTGACACCAGATACCCAGGATTCTATCCTGTGCCTGATTTCAAGACCCTGTTCTTTTGATTGTTGCTGATTATAACTACCGTGAACATATTTTAGGCTATTTGCGGAAAGATGAGTAAATTAATTTTGAATCTGTAAGTGATCAAGTGTGTTATCAAGAAGGGAGCTGAAGAGCAAGCTTTACTACCCCTCTAAAAAGTAACCCACTTGAATGATATGTGGGAGTATTTTCATTCCTGTCTTTTATTAATTTCCCTTTTTTTTCTTGAAGTTGTGTTCTCAAATCTTAATCCTCTTAACAATAACTTTATGTGCCTGTCATGTTCTTTACCCATGGCTTCCTTGTATCCTCCATCCACCAATCAATGGGCTTTGGGTGCTTCCAGGACTCCACTTCTTTGGATCCTAGCCTGACCTGCCCACTCTGTTATGTACAATGCTTCAAATCTCTGATTTTTTTTTGTGCCTCATCCTACCATATAAAAATGGCTGTTTAGAACAAACCATTTTAGCCTCCTCAAACTGTAATGTTAGCACATACTGAAAAAGGAGTCCATAGTAGAACAAATATAAAATCACTGTGGCTTCAGTTGATCAGAATCAATAAAGTAATGAACTTATAACAAGTGCCAGTGTTAAGAACTTTGGTGACTTGATAGGTAGATAGATAGACAGTTGAGTTAGTTTTCATTTAGTTAGTTCTGTTTCTACTGAAACTGACTTAACATTTTGAATGGCACTAACAGAGTCCTCTACGCTTGGACTTTTCTCAAGGATAGACATAAGATGCATATTTGTACTCCAGGTAGGAATGCTACCTTTAGAATTGGTGTTCAAGGACAGCTAATTGAGAAACTGCGTTACAAGTTCTGCTGGTTCTTTTGGAAATAAAGATTCCATTGATAAGAATGAGGATGATAATGGTGATGATGAAGATGGAGATGATAATGGTGGTGAAGATAATCATACTGGCACTGTGCCTGGGTACTCTCAGTTTCTTATATAATTCTTATAACAAATCAATGCAATAAGTTCTTTTATTACCCTTATTATAAGATGAGGAAACCAAGACAGTTCAAGTTTACATTACTGTTCACTCTTGGTGTAGTGCATTCTATTGGTTTTAACAAATGCATAATGATATGTATCTATCATTGTGGTATCACGCAGAGTATTTTCACTGCCATCAAAATGTCCTGTGTTCCGTCTATTCACCCCTCCTCCAACATCAACCTCTGGCAACCACTGATCTTTTTACTATCTCTATAGTTTTTACTTTTTCTAGAATGTCATGTAGTTGGAATCATATAGTATGTAGCCTTTTCAGATTGGCTTTCTTCACTTATGCACTTTTGTTCTTCCATGTCTTTTCATGACCTGATAGCCCAATTCTTTTTCAGTTCTGTATAATATTCCACTGTCTCTGTGTACCACAGTTTCCTTAGCCATTCACCTATTGAAGGACATCTTTATTGCTTGCAAGTTTTGGCAATGGTGAATAAAACTGCTATAACCATCCATGTGCAGGGTTTTGTGTGGATATGAGTTTTCAACTCCTTTGGGTAAATACCAAGGTATGTGATTGCTGGATTGTATGGTAAGAGTATGTTTAGTTTTCTAAGAAACTGCCATACTGTCTTCCAAAGTGGCTGTACCAGTTTGCATTTCCACCAGCAGTGAATGAGAATTTCGGTTGTTCCACACCTTTGGCAGCATTCGATGTTGTCAGTGTTCTGGATTTTGGCCATACTAATAGGTGTGTGGTGTATCTCAATGTTGTTTTAATTTGCCTTTCCCTGATGGCAAATGATGTGGAACATCTTTTCATATGCTTAGTAACCATCTGTATATCTTATCTGGTGAAGTATCTATGAAGGTCTTTGGCCCATTTTTTAATTGGGTTGTTTATTGTCTTGTTGCTGAGTTTTAATAGTTCCTTGTGTATTTTGGATAACAGTCCTTTATTAGATGTGTCTTTTGCAAATATTTTTTCCAAGTCTGTGGCTTCTCATTCTCTTGACAGTGTCTTTTGTAGAGAAGAAGTTGTAAACTTTAATGAAGTCCAGCTTATCAATTATTTCTTTCATGGATTGGGGCTTTGGTGTTGTATGTAAAAAGCCATGAATTCCAAGGAATTCATCTAGAATTCCTTTATATTGTAGTTGTCCACTTTATATTTAGGTTTGTGATCCATTTTCAGTTAATTTTTGTGAAGAATGTAAAGTCTGTGTGTATTTCTTTTCTACTTCTTTTTTTGCGTGTGATGTCCTACTGTTCTAGCATCATTTGTTGAAAAGACTATCTTTTCTCACTTACTTTACTTTTGCTCATTTGTCAAGATCCGTTGACTATATTTATGTGGATCTGTTTCTGGACTCTTTATTCTGCTCCACTGATCTACCTATCCATTCTTTTGACAGTATCACACTGTGTTGATTAGCATAGCTTTCTTCTCTTTCAATAGTGTGTTAGCCATTCTGGGTCTCTTGTCTCTCCATTCAAACTTTAGACTCAATTTGTCAGTATCCACAAAATAAATTACTGGCATTTTGATAGGAATAGCATTGAATTTATCAATTTGGGGAGAATGATATCTCGACAATATTGAGTCTTCCTACCCATGAACATGAACTGTCTGTCCATTTCCTAAGTTCTTCTTTAATTTCTTTATCAGAACTTTATAGTTTTCCTTATATAGATATTTTTCATATTTTGTTATATTTACACCTAAGTACTTCATCTTTGGAGGTGTTAAGGTAAGTGGTATTGTGTTTTAAATTTCAAATTACGCTTGTTCATTGCTGGTATTTAGGAAATGATTAACTTTTATATATTAACCTTATATCCTGCAACCTTGCTGTAATTGGTTATTAGTTCCAGGAGTTTTTTAATTGATTATTTTGGATTTTCTACATAAACAATCATGTTATCTGCAAAGACAGTTTTAATTCTTTCTTCCCAATCTGTATGCCTTTTATTTCCTTTTCTTGTCTTATTGAATTAGCTGGAACTTCCAGTATGATGTTGAAAAGGAGTGGAGACAGGGGACATCCTTGGCTTGCACCTGATCTCAGTGGGAATGATTTGAATTCCTCACGTGAAGTATGATGTTAGCTGTGGGTTTTTTGTAGATATTCTTTTATCAAGTTGAAGAGGTTCCCATCTATTACTAGTTTACTGAGAGCTTTTTTTTTAATCATGAGTGAGAGTTGGATTTTGTCAAATGCTTTTTCTGCATCTGTTGATATGATCATGTGATTTTTCTTTTTAGCCTATTGAGATTATATTAATTGATTTCAAATGTTGAATCATTCTTGCCAAAACTTTCTCTTTTAGTCATTCTGCAGTAAAGTCCTAATGAACTGTATAAGAGTCAACCTGGTTGCTAGGAGACTCTGGTCTATCCCAAACAGAAAGAATTATTTGGTGCAATGTCTAAAAGACCATCACCCATGATTTAAAATGCTTTTGATGATGAAAGTTTAGAATCTCAGTGCATAGTACATTGATCTCTAGACATTGACCCTTTGGGTTATTTTCAACATAATTTACTTCATTACATCTCTAGCCATAACTACTGAGAGTCATAAAAAATAGTTTGGATGAGAGTCTTACAATTATTTTCTCTACAGTCAATTAAACTAAGATATAAACATTATCGGAATTCTCTGCCCATCCAGTGGTTAGGACTTGGCACTTTCACTGCTGGGGCCTGGGTTCAATCCCTGGTTGGGGAACTAAGATCCCACAAGCCATGGTGTGGTCAGAAAAAATATATATATATATAAACATTATCATATACATTTCCTCCTGTATCTCTCTATCTCTCTGTTTTTCTGTCTCTGATATCTATATCTATATATATATCTCTTAATGTATTATATATGTAAAGCGTAATATGTGTATATATATATATATATATATATATATATATATATTCAGTTTGCCAGTTTCTAATGTTTACAGACATGTTCCTTAGCTTAGGATTCTTCTCTTTTGCTGATCACTATTTTATTTTTTGTCAGCATAACCCATAATTGTTCACTTCACGAGTTTTGAAACTAAAGTATGTAGGTCAATATCCACAATTTGCAAGTGAACTTTATGGAATGAATATTGAGTACAAACTTTTATCCTTGGCTTCAACTGCTTTCATATGCCTATTTTCCTTTTGCTTTATCTTTATTTTTGGCATTTTAAAAGTCACTTTAAAACCCTTTTAAAATAAACATGACATAAATGATAAAACATATTTACACTAGAATTCAGTATTTACATTTCAGATTATTATTTATGAACTATTTAGAGATACATATAATACTCTTAGCTTGAAAATAGTCGCCTTCCCTGAGTAAGCAAAAAGAATGTTCATTGCACTTAATTAATTGTCTGTTTCTAGCCACAGGGGAGTGTGAAATGGGTGGGGGGGGGTGACAAAATTGGTTTTTCATTTTAAAAATAAGTTCCATGTCCATGCCACTCTCTCACTTTGTCCCAGCTTACCCTTACCCCTCCCCGTGTCCTCAAGTCCATTCTCTGCATCTGCATCTTTATTCCTGTCCTGCTCCTAGGTTCTTCATAACCTTTTTTTAAAAATTTTTTCTTTTATTTTTAGATTCCATATATATGTGTTAGCAGTTAGCATACGCTATTTGTTTTTCTCTTTCTGACTTAACTTCACTCTGTATGATAGACATGGACTTATTTTTACTACCAAATGTAAAATAGCTAGCTAGTGGGAAGCAGCCGCATAGCACGGGGAGATTCGCTCAGTGCTTTGTGACCACCTAGAGGGGTGGGATAGGGAGGGTGGGAGAGAGACGCAAGAGAGAGGAGATATAGGGATATATGTATATATATAGCTTATTCACTTCGTTATAAAGCAGAAACTAACACACCATTGTAAAGCAATTATACTCCAGTAAAGATGTTAAAAAAAATAAGTTGCAGGGTTATAAACTGTGTGTTGTATTAATTTTTCTAAACCTGTTAATGGTCTACTTAAAATGTAATAATTTTTCATCTTTAAATATGTTGAAGAGTTAGATGCAATGTCTGAAAGCATTTATAAGAAAAAATTTGTTTTCCTTACAAATATAGTGGGCAGCAATGTACAAGTAGTAAATGTATCATAATTTAGGCAGAAGAGCTAAAGGCTATTCTCTGTTTCAACTGGAAGTTATGAAGAGTTGGATTTTCCCTAAGGAGCTAATTATTTGCTGAGATCACTATGGTAGCAGATTTTATAAGAAGTTCGAGATCTCTGTAAACAGCCATAAAAAACTGTAGATGTCATTTAAATGCAACACTGAAATCATATAAGCTAGTTTTAAAAAAATGGCTGAATGTATAAACGATTAGTTTAACTATGAAGAATTTTTAATTAAAAATTTTATAGTTCCTATGAGGTAATATTGGAAACTTTTCTGATTCTCTAGTTCCTTGGCCTACTGTTAAAAAGATAATAACATTTTATAATTTTCCAATTGATATATAAAGTTCATAGTCTTTCAGAAGATGACGTCTTTATCTGCAAGATACTAAAAGTTGTAGTAATGGTCCTCCTTAGTGCGAAGTATATTGACACATTTTTAAAATACTATCTTTGGGAATATTCCATGGTATCATATGTGTTTTCATGAGGTATTTACGTCCTTTCCAGAGTATGTGTCCTGTTAGTGGACATTTCTGTTTCTTGCACCTCAGACCAGCTTCTATTGTCTCTTCCGGTAAGAAAACCAGATTTTTGTGTGGGAGGGAAGTACTCCTCCCTCCCAATCAGCCTGTATAGTTTGGATGGGCCTGAGTCCACCTTGTGACTCTAAAGGGCATAAAAATCCAGATTGGACCAAAGAGAAAACTCACATGCTATGTCAGGGATGGGTGCATGACCCAAATCAGGTCATGATCAGGGAGCACCAGTCTTGGAACATTTTACTGGAACTTCTGGAAAGAGGTGCTTTTGTTCCACTAGGTTGCTAGGATAAGAGAATGTAAGTGGGAAGCTTCTGTTTCTCATATTTGCCACGATATGGTTATGGATATGGATATGGATAGAGTCTTCCTGAGGATACGGATAGAGCCTCTCTGAGAATACTGAGGTAGCAGAGCCCTAAAATGGAAAAAGAGTATTCTGATGGTCTTTTTGATCCCCTAGATCTAGCTATGCCTATAGACAGATATACCCCTGGATTGACTAGCCACTTGAGCCACTATTTTACCTTATTTTTCTTAAACTAGTTTGAATAGTGGTGGTGTCTTTAACCAAAAAGGCTGGAAGGTTCAGACTGGATCTTCCATAGTCCCCTATATTGTGGGTTATAGTAGGTGATTTGATAATAAGATATAGTTTTACTAAGGTCCAGCCTATGCGTTTTTGTGGAAGGGATCATTGAGGCAATTATCCTGACAATTCAAGGAAAAATATCCTCAATTACTTATCTATTTCCCACTGAATTCTTTGCATGTTTAAAGGTTTAAATAGCCAAACAGTCTATCACTGACTAATATTAATCTTGAGCAGACAAAAGAGGAAGAGGAGGAAGATAAAGCATAAAGAACACTAGGTGAAGTGTGGGAAAATAAATTATGCTGGACAGGATTAAATGGAAATATTCAAAAAGAATTAAGAGGAACTCTAATGGGCACCTAGCTTAAGATACCGAAGTCTGGACCAGTAGACATTCCAAGCCTACTTTGGGAAGCTTTTAATTCCTCTCCATTCTCCTTAATATGGTTTTACATCTTGGTAGTACCTTAGTTTTTTTTAATCATCAGCATGACTTCCTACAGACCTTTTTGTTTTAAACCATTTTTACAGTATCCTGTGGTGATGAGAATTTAGTAATTTAGTTAGAGCTGGGATTGCCCCTATCTTTGCTATGCAGGATTTATATAATTGGGGGGTTATCTATAATTACGTCTTTTAAATATTATGGAAGGCACATAAGGAGTCATGGTAATTATCTTTGCTTGACCAAGAGAAGTTGGAACTATCTGGATTCATCTGGGAACATTTTTCAGTTCTAACTGGGTAGTGCTGTAACAATGTGACTCTTCTACAAGACAAGATCATTAGACCTTTGAAAAGAGTCAAAAGCTCCACTCTTTGCCTCTGTTGATAATGGCCCCTCCTCTGCTTTTTATGGAATGTGGTTTGTGAAGGTTATAGTTGGGGGAAGGGCACAGAACTGGGAGTGGGTTGGAAAAGATGGGCTGGAAAAGATGTTACTATGTATAATGGAATTTAATATATATTATATGGGTTATAATATATACCATCTATCTATTATCTATACATTTATATACCTATAGTAAAAAGTGCATGTGTGTGTATTACATATTACTCCTTTGGGTAGGGTTTATGATATGACCTTGTCTACCCATATACAGCAGTATGAAGAAAGTCTCTTAAGTACCTGACAGCTAGATATGCCTCTTTTTTTTTTTTTTTGTCTCCTGACCTCTTGGGAGGTCAAAACTACTGAGCAGTGCCTGTTATTGGTAACAGGTTCTATTCCTTGCTTTTTTACTATCTGGCTCTATGACCTTGGGCAAGGCACCTTATTTAATCTGGATATTTGCTACAAAGGTATTTTCAGTTAAATTTTTTTAATCCTCTGAGAGTACTTTTAGGTCATTCTAATATTAACACCAGAAGTATTTGGGGCTGAAAAACATGGGTAGTCATATTATTTCAGTTTCTTTAGGTTTTTCTCTTGCTTAATTATCTAATGTTGCTCTTCATATCCTTGGGGAGCACAACATACTTCATTAACATAGACATTCTAACTGGATAATGAATCTATTATTCTGTCTGTTAATCAAGTAACATTTGAGTGGGTCATAGTGCCCTTCTGAGACATTTTGTTTACTTTTGATAAAAGTTGTCCTTTATGTAACTCCCACCTTGAATTCTCTCACCTTGGTGATCTCCAAATTTGAACAATAACAGTTTCCTTTAATGTTGCCACTTATTATAGAGATATACCAGTTCCTGACAATAACTTGTGCAGCTTGATGACATGTTTGAAAAGAACATAGTCTTTCCTAGAAGAGTACCGTCTTCTGGATGCATCATTGATTTTTTTCCCTCCCACCATTGTTTCTAACCAAGTGTACTGCAGATTTCTTATCAATGGTATCAGAGATATATGGGAAACCCAGTATTTTTTCTGAGAATATTATTTGTGTTGTCTCTCTCCAAAAATTCAAGGGAGAAAAAGAGATTCTGTACCTTCATATAGTCTTTCAGACAGAGTAGAATACTAAAGCGTTGTAGCACAATTATATGAGATGAGATGAGAATTTAGTAATTTAGTTAGAGCTGGGATTGCCAGCTATATCTAGCTATATCAACATTAATATTGATTAACAATCTTAAATTTCTAAAGAAGGAAGCGACACTTTCAAAGTTGATGTTACTGAACTAGCATCATAAATTAGTAACTACTATGACTTCATGGTTATGAATGATACATATTTAAGGACAATTAATGGACAGAATCTATCTGTGTATTTTATGCAAGAGTTAACATTAGCTAGGATAATATAACAAATAAATAAACTACAAATGAAAATGAATTCTTCCCATTCTTGGAACATTTTTAAGTGGGTGTCTTTGGGAGTCTCTCTTATTTAGTGTTTCAGTGACAAATGGAAAACAATAGTGTCTAATTCAAAGCCACAAAGATCAGTTTGTAAGTAAGTTAACATAGATACCAATCTAGGCTAGTATTAGGGTTTTTTGTTGTTGTTTGTTTGTGGCTTGTGGTTCAAAAAGGAAATAGTCTTTGGCTCTTTTCATTTTTCTTCCCTATACTTGGGAAAGTTCCTCATATTTCTTCAGGTTTATAAGAGCTGACACCTATTTTAATGATTTTATGCAACATGAAATAACAAGGAACTCGGGTGAATCTTTAAAAAAAGGAACTTATGATATATAGACATAAAAAGTATGATTTAAATGCATCTTTTGTAGTGCTGTTTGTTTATATTGTGAATATTGCTAAGTTAATAAGTATTTTATTTTTTAGCTTGTGAATTCAGTACAATGTTTAAAATCATTTTCTATCTTTATGTGAATATCTGTACATATGTGTTTTTCTGTAGGATCTGTCTGTGTAAACAAAATAATATGTATTTAAAAAGTTACATAAGTATATTAAAAAGTGCAAATATTCATATAGCTCAATGAATTTCCACAAAGTGAACACACCCATTTCACCATCACCCAGATCAGAATAAGACTTTATCAGCACTGGTTTTTTTTGGGGGTTTTTTTTGCGGTACGCGGGCCTCTCACTGTTGTGGCCTCTCCTGTTGCAGACCACAGGCTCTGGACGCGTAGGCTCAGCGGCCATGGCTCACGGGCCTAGCCACTCCGCGGCATGTAGGATCTTCCCGGACTGGGGCATGAACCCGTGTCCCCTGCATCGGCAGGCAGACTCTCAACCACTGTGCCAGCAGGGAAGCCCTATCAGCACTCTTGAAACCCTCTTCATACACCCTTTCATACCCAGAATCAACAATTCTCCTGACTGCTATAATCATTAATCATTTTTTCCTGTTTTTTTTTTCTTTATTGAATTTGTTACAGTGTTACTTCTGTTTTATGTTTTGTTTTTTTGGCCCCAAGGCATGTGGGATCCTAGCTCCCCAACCAGGGATGGAACCCTCACCCCATGCATTTGAAGGCAAAGTCCCAACCACTGGACTGCCAAGGAAGTCCCTTTTTCCTGTTTTTGACCTTTAAATGAATGGAGTCATATCCAAGGTACTCTTTTGTGAATGGCTTTGTTCATTTATGTTATATTTGTGAAATTCATCTATATTGTCGCATGTGGTTGTAACTTGTTCATTTTCATTGTTGTGTAGTATTCCATTGCACAAATACACCACAATTTATCTGTTTTATTGTTGATGGACATTTAGGGTGTTTAGCTGTATAAATATTGTGCTATGCCCATCATCTACATGCCTTTTGGTGCACAAATGCGTATGCATTTTTGTTGGATAAATAAATAGATAGCAATGAAATTATTGGGTCAAAGTTTATGTGTATGTTCAGTTTTTATAAATACTGCTGAACAATTTTCCAGATTTATACTTAACAACATGAAGATTGTAGTTGTTCCTCAACTTCATCAATTCTTGGCATTGTCAGTCTTTTAAGTATTGCCATTCTTGTAGTTATATAGTAGTAGTATATTTTATTGTGATTTAAATTTGCACTTCCTGGATACTAATAAAATTCAGCACCTTTTCAAACATTTATTGACCATGCAGATATATTCTTTTGGAAGGTTTTTATTCAAGTTTTGTGCTCATTTTCTTCTATTTTATCATTATCATTATTATTTTTGCAGTAGACCTTTTATATATGCTCTTTACAAGTGTGACATATACTGCAAATAAAATTTCCTGCTCTGTGGCTTGCCTTATAAATATCTCTTTAATGAACAGCGGTGTTTAATTTTAATGTAGTCCAATTCATCAATCTTTTCCTTTATGGTTAGTGCTTTCTGTGTCCTGTTTAGAAAATCTTTGACTACTCCAAAGTCATGAAAATATTTTCCAATGACATATCCTAGATCTTTATTGCATTACTTTTATATTTAGATCTACAATTAAATTAAGTGGTTGCATATGTGTGAGACAGTTCCTTTTCTCTTTTATTGGTATATTTGCTTGTCCTTAGGTCAAAACATGCTATCTTAATTACTATAGTTTTTTTGTAGGTCTTCATGTCTGCTAGTATAAGTCCTCCAGCTTTGTTCTTCTTCAAGATATTCCTGGAGGGAGGATTGTAGGAAGATAGCAGGGTAGGAAGCATCAGGAATCTGTCTCCCAACCTAGACAATAATTATACTAGCTGAATCTGTCTGATGTAACTATTTTGGAACTCTCGGGTATACTGAAGTCTTGCATCCTCCAGGGTAAACTTAGATGGTAAATTGTGGCTAATTTTGATCCATTTCACCTCTTAGCACAGTAGTAGCTACACATCCTCCACCCTTAGCCATATAGCAGGCAGCTGGGCAAGTGTTCCTGGAGCAACCTGCACACAACTTTTGGAAGCCAGAGTGAGCAAAAAGCACACTGTCTTCCAAATATCGGGGATCTGTACTCTCATTGCTGATTGCTGTTTCTGATCACAGAGGTGCAGACAAAGGGGTAAGTGGCCATTGTTGCTGTACCTCCGCTTATTGTTGCAAGACCCTCCCTTTCTGGATGAAGTGACTTCCAGAGAATTTCAAGAGCCCTTCCTCCCCTCCCCCTTTCATTTTTCTCTTTGTCCTCTTTTGGGAGCCAGATATTAAGTAGTGGGACATTCAAAAGGAACCACATAGAAAGGGAAAATTAGAAAGAGATCCCACATGCCCAGGGGAAGGTACACATTCATAAAAGATCTGAGAAGACCTTAAGTTTACACTGCAGGCTGATACTTGGCATATAGAAAGCCTACAGCACTAAAACACACACACAAGCACAAAGAAAAAAAAACAGCAAAACTTGGGGATAGGTGAGAATCTAATTTCCAGAGGTATCACATCATTAAATTCAGATGTCCAGTTTTCAATAAAAAATCACAAGGCATACAAAGATTCAAGAAATTATGGCCCATTCAAAGGAAAATAAAAAACCAACAGAAACTGTCCTTGAAAAATATATTCCTGGGTATTCTTGGCCTTTTAAATTTCTATATAAAATTTACAATCAGTTTATCAATTTATGTTTTAAAAATACTTCCTGAGATTTTGATTGGGATTACATTGAGTCTATAGACTAATTTATAGAAAATATTTTAATAATATTAAGGCTTTAGTCCATGAACATTGTATAGTTTCCATTTAATTAGATTTTCTCAATTTACCTCAATTATTTTTAATAGGATTTATTTTTAGAGCACATTTAGATTATTAGCAAAATTGAGTAGAAAGTACAGAGAATTCTCATACATTCCCTGCTCCCTCACACTCCAAACCTCCCCCACTATCATCATCTCTAACCAGTGGTACATTTTTTACAACTGATGAATCTACATTGACACCCAAAGTTTATAGTTTACATTAGGGTTCACTCTTGGTCTTTGACATTCTGTGGGTATTAACAAATGTACAATACATGTGTTCCATTATCATATCATGCAGAAAAGTTTCACTGTCATAAAAATCCTCTGTGTTCTGCCTCTTCGTCCCAACCTCCCTTCTGAACCTTGACAACCACTGATCTTCTTACTGTCTCCATAGTTTTGCCATTTCAAGAATATCATATAGTTAGAGTCTTACAGAGAACAATCTTTTCACATTGGCTTCTTTTACTTGGTAATATACATTTACATTTCCTCCATGTCTTTTCATAGCTTGATAGCTCAATTCTTTTTAGCACTGAATAACAGTCCATTTTTGGATGAACTCTAGTTAATTTATCCGTTCACCTATTGAAGGGCATCATGGTTGCTTCCAAGTTTTGACATTTATGAATAAAGCTGCTATGAACGTCCACATGCAGGATTTGTGTGGACGTAAGTTCTCAACTCATTTGAGTAAATACCAAGGATCGTGATTGCCAGATTATACGATAAGAGTATGTTTAGTTTATAAAAAACCTTTCAAACTCTCTCCCAAAGTGTGTGTACCATTTTGCATTCCACTAGGAGTAAATGAGAGTTTCTGTTGCTCCACACTGTCATCAGCATTTGGTGTTGTTAGTGTTTTGGATTTGGGCCATTCTAATAGATGTGTAGTGGTATCTTATTGTTGTTTTAATTTGCAATTCCCCAGTGACATATGATATTGAACATCTTTTCATATGCTCACTTGCCATCTGTATATCTTCTTTGGTGAGGTGTCTATGCAGGTCTTTGGCCCATTTTTAAGCAGCTTGTTTGGTTTCATATTGTTGAGTTTAAGAATTCTTTGTGTATTTTGGATAACACTCCTTTATCAGATGAGTCTTTTATAAATATTTTCTCACAGTCTTTGGCTTGTCTTCTCATTCTCTTGGCAGTATCTTTCACAGAGCAGAAGTTTTTAATTTTAATGAAGTCCAGCTTATCAATTATTTCTTTTATGGATCAAGCCTTTGGTGTTGTATCTAAAAAGTAATCGCCATACCCAAAGTCATCTAGATTTTCTCCTATATTGTCTTCTAGGAGGTTTATAATTTTGCAGTTTACATTTAGGTCTACAATCTATTTTGTGTTATTTTTTGGGAAAGGTATGTGTCTAGATTCTTTTTTTTTTTTTTTTTTTTTGCATTTGATGTCCAGTTGTTCCAGCACCATTTTTTGAAATGACTATCTTTTCTCCACTGTATTGCTTTTGCTCCTGTGTGAGAGATCACTTGACTGTGTTCATGTGAGTCTGTTTCTGAGCTCTTCATTTTGTTCTAGTAATGTATTTGTCTATTTTTTTAATCAATAACACACTGTCTTGATTACTGTAGCTTTAGAGAAAATATTGAAGTTGGGTAATTTCAGTACTCTGAATTTGTTCTTTCTTTTCAATATTATGTTGACTCTTCTGAGTCTTTTGCCTCTCCATATAAACTTTAGAATCAGTTTGTCAATATTTATGAAATAACTTATTGAGATTTCGGTTAAGATTGCAGTTAATCTATGGATCAATTTAGGGAGAACTAGCATCTTGATAATATTGAATCTTCCTATCCATAAACATGGAGTATCTGACCATTTATTGGTTATTTGATTTCTTTTGTCAGTGTTTTGTAGTCTTCCTCATATACATCTGGTACATATTTTGTTAGATTTATACCTAAGTATTCTTTGTGGTGTTAATGTAAATGGTATTGTTTTTTATTTCAAATTCCTCTTGTTCATTGCTGGTATATAGGAAAATTATTTCCTTTTGTATGTTGATGTTGTACCCTGCCAACTTGTTATAATAGCTTTTTAGTTCTGTGAATTTTTCTGTTGATTTCAGACTACTCATGAGCCCAAGAAAGCATTCTTCATTTCTGTTACAGCGTTTTTGATCTCTAGCATTTCTTTTTGTTCTTTGTTTGAAAGAATATTCTTTCCTTTATTTTGGCTTGTCAAATATGTCATCCCATTTTTTTCCTTGGGACTTATCACTTACTTTGAGAAGTCACCTTTCACCATTATTATTGTTTCTCTGAAGGTAATATGTCATTTTTCTCTAGTAGCTCTTAAGATATTCTCTTTGCTTTTTTCCTTTTATTAGCAGTTTTACCATGATGTGTCTAGGTGAGATTTTCTTTGTATTTTTCTTTCTGGGAGTTTGTAGGACTTCTTGAATCTACTGGTATAATGTCTTCCATTAGTTTTGGAAAACTCTCAGCCATCATTTCTTCACATATTGGAACCCTATTTTGTTCTTTTTTCTATTCCCTTGTAAGATGCAATTACACTTTTGTTAGAGCACTTCACCATGTTTTCTGTAGTGTATTAAGGGTGGCCACAGATTCTTTGCTTCTCTTCCCAGGAAGGGGTGGAGTCTGTGTCTTTTCCAGCCCTACCCCCCTTGAAATCTGGACTGGCCCCGTGACTTGATTTGACTAAGAGTACCTCATCACTGCAGACAGTGGTACATGAAGTATGGTACCTGGACAAGCAGTATCAGCATTACCTAGACCTTGTTAAAAATGCATATTATTTTTCTTATCCCAGACTTACTAAGTTAGAAACTCTGGAGATGGGGCACAAATCCTCAAGGTGATTTTGATGCGTGCTAAAGTCTTCGAATTACTGTCCTAGGCAGTAGTAATTGGTCTAAGAGGTGGTCAGATGAATGAAGTCCTTGCCTATGATTGTATGAACTCTAGAAGGAGGATGCTGTCTTTTCCTGATGGCATTGCTACCGTGGTAGGATATAACCCCGGAGCTGTTGGCAGCCATTGTCTTTCCCTTCATAGTAGAAGTCCCTATGGAGCAGGACAGAATGAGACTGACCCATAGGTAACATAATGTCCATACAACTTTGTCTGAACCCTGAATCCAACTGTGCCTGAAGCTCCAGACTAGCCCTTGGGTTAATTATGTGAACTTTTTTCTTTTTTTCTCAAGTTAATTTGATTTGATTTGATTTGTGCACTTCCAACTAAAGAATCTTGACTAATATACAAGTAACCCCCCACCTCCTCTTTCAAATGATGTCCCATGCAGAGCCCCCGAAGTATAAAATAGATAATTGGAGGTCTGCTCTGAATGGAACAGAAATAGAATCCCTCAAATCTTGCCGTATGGCTTTTCCCAGGCCTCCCTCAGCAACTCCTGGAGACTATGCAGAACAACGCTAAAGCTCTAGGCAACATACATTAAAGCCCACTTGCAGTAGACCTTTTCGTGGCCTATGGCATAACCCCTAGTTCCACCTGCTTACAACTGCAGCTGTGATGCAACTTTGCTTTATGTGGCCCAACTCAAGCATCCTGCTGTGTCTGTCTGCTTTTTTGTCCCTGGGATTCTCTTAAGTCACTTGGTTTGCTTAGCATAGACATAGGCAGCCTGAAAATTCAGGAAAATTTATGCTTCTGGGGGCAACCTTCTACAGGGATGATATATAAATGTCCTGGCTTTCCATCCTGTGGAGGCACATTTCTTTGGCACATTCTCTAATTCTAGAGGGTCCAAGGGATTGGGCCCCAGGAGTCCACAGTAGTAACAAGATTTATGTTGCATGTTTTTTCTCCTTCCCTGCCTCATCTTCCTGTTTCTTTGCTCCTATTTCTTGGATTACTTCCAAAATAAACCACCTGCATTCAGTCCTTTTCTCATGCTCTGCTTTTGGGAAATCCCAAAGTAAGATATCAGTGTTATAAAGTATAGAACTCAAATTAGGATGTATGGTTTTGAATCCCACCTCTGCGAGTTAGGTTATGATATAGGTCTAATCATTTCTTTTCTCTAGGCCTTAGTTGTGTCATTTGCAAAACAAGGAAGGTGAATTAGCTGCTTACTTAGTTTCCTCTAGCTCTGACTTTTTAGGTTCCTTCTGGCTCTGACTTTCATGTAACTCTGTACTGTTTTAGAAACTGAACAGGTACACATGAAACTAGAATGATGAGTATAGTCAGGTCCTTGTGGTTTTTCCCTCTTATCTAAACACCATTTCTATTTTTTCCCATTTTCCCCCCACAGAAGTATCCAGATGATCTGATTCACCGTTGATTGGTCTTTGTAGATATAGACCCAGAAAAACAACCATAAATACCCAGTCCCACAAGGCCACACACAGCTATTCTGACAGGTCAGAAGCTCTCCAAACCACTGACATTCAGAGTCTCAGGTTTATGTAGGACATAAAGTCTGAACATAAAAGCAAGTATTATATGATGAATATAATCAACTATCTGGATGACTAAATGCAGCATAATAGCCTAAGTACTTTAGGGCTGGAGCCAAAGATACTTAACAAAAAATGGCTTCTGGCTTCCCTGGTGGCGCAGTGGTTGAGAGTCTGCCTGCCAATGCAGGGGACATGGGTTCGTGCCTCGGTCCAGGAAGATCCCACGTGCAGCGGAGCGGCTAGGCCCGTGAGCCATGGCCGCTGAGCCTGCGCGTCCAGAGCCTGTGCTCCGCAACGGGAGAGGCCACAGCAGTGACCGGCCCGCGTACCGCGAAAAAAAAAAAAAAAAAAAAGGCTTCAATTTCGTATTGAGTTTTAAAAAATGAAATATTACACCTGGGGATCCAGCTATGGATTTCAATCTACTTTTTCTTGTAATTTGAGACAAATTGAAATCTATGATAATGAACCTGATCAGGAAGGGAAATTCTATTTTTTCTTCATTCAGCAACTAGAAATGATCAATTTGAAACTTTATTGTTGTTGTTTTTACACAGTGGTGGCTTCCAGTGGGGCCTTAATACAATGATTGTATTGATTCCTCTTGGGGAAAAAAAGAAAGGGAAGAGACACTTGCTGTTTTAAAAGGAGGCAGGAATGTGGAGAGTAGGGCACAGAAGACATTTCCTGTATACTATTGTCAGGTGAGAGAGGTTTACCCTTGCTCACCAATGGCTTCCCTCAGCGCGGCTGGTCTTACACAAGAAGAGGGTAAGCAGCTCCCTACAAATGTTGTTTAAGGGGTTCATGAAAGACTCCTGTCTTTCAGCATGCTTTGTCCATTTGGTCCTTGATGCGTGAAATTTCTTTGAGGTCAGAGCCCTTCCTTTGCCAAGTAAAGAAAAACTCTAGTGGAAAACACCTTTGTGAAGATGTAGTGGATAGAGTCCTAAGTTGGGAGTCTGATACAGAACGCTCACCTCTTCTCTGTAGACAGTTAGCTCTATGAACTCTGATAGGTCACTAAACCTTTCTATGGCTTGGTCTCTACATCTCTAAAATGAGTGTGTTCATAAAGGATGATTTCTGTCATTCTTTGCAGCTCCAGAATCTGGATTATTGATGGAAATTCATGCTAGTATATAACTAACAAATAGATATTTTTTCCTTAGAGTGGATTTAATGAGAGAGGGTATCAGGGCTTGGAGAATTTGAAAGTGGCCATAGATAGAGAAAGGATAAATTCTGCTTCTTTATAATTTTTACCTCTCGTCCTTATGACCACCCCATCTGCAACATTGCATAAAATGACAAGACATACATAGGAGGCTTGGACTAGTCTAGAATTAATGGCTTTCACTGAAAGACAGACTGAACTAGGTTCTAATCCTGGTCTGACCCTTATCAGTGGTCACAAGAAGTTGCCTAACAGCTCTGAGCCTCAGTTTGTACACCTATAAAATGGGAATAATACTACCTCCGTTGTGGGGTATCAGGTATCCCGGGAAGTGATGGTCAGGCGGAAGTGGTCAGTAGGGAGGAAGATTACAAGGTTTTATAAGCCAGCTTTGTCCTCTGGATGACATTGTGTCACCCTGGTTCAGAAGAAAGTCGTAGAGCTCTGCTATCTGCAAGGTATTTATGTGAAAGATGGAGGATATCATCAGGCATGCTAATGCTTTGGTAATTACACCAACAGTTAAGTTACATTATTTCTACTCAATGCTGTGTCATTGCCAAGATGGGATCCAATGTTGATGTCTTTAGAGCTTGCAACATTTTCCAAAAGTGGCAATGCATCATAGATCTCATCAATGTCACTTGGTATATGGACTCATATCTGGGCACATGAAAAGCAAAAGCACAGTTATGGATTATTGTGTAACACGTATGCTGTGTTTACATAGAAAAGAGTCTGAAATAATTAAAACCATTTTTTTGACGAGAATAGTATAAACTCAAATGCTTACTTTGTATTAACGTTCATGATGTTGTCAGAAAAGCTTATTAGTTTCTTATATTGTAATTGGTTTAAGTGTAAAGCTTCAATCATAGAGAAGAGCAAAATATCTCAGAACATATCTTTAGTTGATTCTGGCAATTCATCTTTCCGCAATGTGGTCTTTGTATCTTGGAGATGATTTGATGATAAAAACTTTTATAATCCCTGATATTTTATTAAAAGTTTCTTTAATTCTTCTTTAGACCAATGACTCCCAATCTTTCTGGTGATATGTAACCACCCTCAAACCAAGAGCAGCTGGAAATTCATCTTAACTCTGAGGATGATGGATTTAGAGCAGTTTGGACCTAATATGTAGACCACTTAAATTTAAATGCTGCAACCTTTCAGCTATGGCTATTATAGAATCAATAACATTTATTCCTCCTTTCATTTCTACACAGTAGGAGTAATATTCAGATTTCCTGCAGCTTATTCTTGTAGAATAGGGGATTGAGATGCAGATTACTTAAACCTACTATGAAAAGTTAATGTGGGAACACATTCAAGTTTCCAGTAATATTTCCTTCCCGTTATATCCATTTTATTATTTTTATTTTTTAACATCTTTATTGGAGTATAACTGCTATACAATGTTGTGTTAGTTTCTGCTGTATAACAAAGTAAATCAGCTATATGTGTACATATATCCCCATATCCCCTCCCTCTTGCGCCTCCCGCCGACCTTCACTATCCCACCCCTCTAGGTGGTCACAAAGCACCGACCTGATCTCCCTGTGCTATGCAGCATCTTCACACTAGCTTTCTCTGTTACATTTGGTAGTGTATATATGTCATTGCTACCCTCTCACTTTGTCCCAGTTTACACTTCCCCCTGCACATGTCCTCAAGTCCATTCTCTACATCTGTGTCTTTATTCCTGTCCTGCACCTAGGTGCATCAGAACCTTTTTTTTTTTTTTAGATTCCATATATATGTGTTAGCATACGGTATTTGTTTTTCTCTTTCTGACTTACTTCACTCTGTATGACAGATTCTAGGTCCATCCACCTCACTACAAATAATTCAATTTCGTTTCTTTTTATGACTGAGTAATATTCCGTTGTATATACGTGCTACATCTTCTTTATCCATTCATCTGTTGATGGACACTTAGGTTGCTTCCATGTCCTGGCTATTGTAAATAGTGCTGCAGTGAACATTGTGGTACTTGTCTCTTTTTGAATTATGGTTTTCTCAGGGTATATGCCCAGTAGTGGGATTGCTGGGTCATATGGTAGTTCTATCTTTAGTTTTTTAAGGAACCTCCATACTGTTCTCCATAGTGGCTGTATCAGTTTACAGCCAATAGTGCAAGAGGGTTCCCTTTTCTCCACACCCTCTCCAGCATTTATTGTTTGTAGATTTTTTGATGATGGCCATTCTGACCAGTATGAGGTGATACCTCATTGTGGCTTTGATTTGCATTTCTCTAATGATTAGTGATGTTGAGCATCCTTTCATTTATTTGTTGGCAATCTGTATATCTTCTTTGGAGAAATGTCTATGTAGGTCTTCCACCCATTTTTGGATTGGGTTGTTTGTTTCTTTGATATTGAGCTGCATGAGCTGCTTGTATATTTTGGAGCTTAATCCTTTGTCAGTTGCTTCATTTGCAAATATTTTCTCTCATTCTGAGGGCTGTCTTTTTTTTTTTTTTTTTTTTTCAGAATCAAAGTAGCTTTATTCTTCTGGCAATGCAAGGTTGCTTTAATGTCCAAACGTGAAACTGATCCCAGGAATGAATTAGAGTGGGAGAAAAGTCATTTAAAACAGAAATCTTGGGACTTCCCTGGTGGTCCAGTGTTTAGAACATGGCGCGTTCACTGCTGGGGCCCTGGGGTCCAATCCCAGGTCAGGGAACTAAGATCCTGCAAGACATGAGGCAGGGCCCCGAAAAAAAAAAAGGAAAGAAAGAAGTCTTAACCAGGAGAAGCACAAGATCGAATAAACATAACAGATAACACCTTATGAAAAGTAGGTGAAGATTATGGAATATTCTAAGATTTAAAACAAAAAGAAACTTTTAAAGATTCAAAAGGATGTGACAAATATTGTACATAGGCTAAAATAAAATGAAATAAAATATACAAATGATGGGAGCCCAAAATTCCAGATGCCCAAGTCCTGTCTCTGAAGATTCCCATTCAATGGGTTCAGGATTTCCTCCTTATTTAAAAACCTACAGGTGATTCTGGTACAATTCCCAGACACAATGTAAAGCTTCTCTTTTACAGGAAAGAATACCAGATTATTTTGTTATCTTATAGTTATACTAACAGGTTGTACTATTGACGGATAAGTCTGCTGTGAAAATGCACCCCCACTAGGGATAAAAAAGGAACTAGTAGTCTCTACTGCTACTTGGTGGCAGCACGCATGTATTGCAAGGGCAATTATTGTAGCAATCCAAATTAGTGGAACATTTTAGAATTGGAAGACGACATACAGATCATCTAGTCAAGCTTCCAACTATTATAGTTGTGAAAACTAAGGCCCATATAAATGAAATGATTTATCACCAAAGAGCATTAGTGAAAGTATGAAATAAAAAATATCTCTGAACTTTTAATTTAGTGCTGTTTTTATTAATCTCAAGTATTAGCTTAAACTTCAGTGTGACAGATTTGGGATTGAATTCCTGCTCACGTTTACTGATTGCGTGTCTTTTAGTAAGTTACTAAAACACTTTTTTTTATTTATTTATTTTTTATTTTTTTTATTTTTTTTTTTATGAAAGAAAAAGAATATTCATTTATTTTTAATGACTTATTAGAACAAATACCTATAGATATCATTATATATGAGATATATAAATTAATTATACAATATATCATGTATTAATTATTAAAACATACTCTGGTAAATATTATATATTCAATATGAAACAGGAGGAAAGGGGGCAGGGCACAACCTTTAAAAGAATTACATAGCCCAAGGACACAACATAAACTGATTAGAACAAAATAGGCCCAAGATGGCGGACGAGTCTACTTCCACTAGACCTTGAGCCTCAGTATACACTCATTGTAACACATCAGCAAGCTAAGCAACACACCCACAGGTGCCACGACAGTTCCAAGGATGACCATAAAGGTCAAAAAGTGGGCGGTGGCTCAATTCCTAGAAATCCCCACCCCTTCCCCAAAATAGCTGGAATATTCCTCCCACTCATCAGCGTATGAAATTACTCACCCCTATAAAGCTAACAACCCCATACCCTGGTGCTGCCCTCGCCTTCTTTTTTTTTTTTTTTTTTTTTTTTTTTTTTTTATAGGTATACCTGGATTTAATTCTCACTTCTACCGCTTGGTAGCTGGATAGCCTTAGGCAAGTTTCATACCTCCCTGAAATTCACTTAATTCAGTCTGTAAAATGGCATAATAACTTATTATAGCATCCTTTTAGGAATTTTAAATCAGTTCTTGAAATAAAAGTACACAATATATAGACAAGTATGGATTCCTCAATAGATGTTTGACCTTTCATTTCTCCAGTATCCCACCCGCATCAAATAAAGAAAAATACTTTTTAAAATTTACGAATATTTCATTGTTGTAAAGTTAAAGCCATAAAAATAATCAAATGGCCTACTATCATACCGTTAGAAGAAAAAAAAAAGGTGTTCATGCGAGTTCCATATTAGAATACAAGTTTTCCTTAGGCACCTGTTTATGTATGCTATTCTGCTCTTTGCAATAAATAATTAAATTTAAAAGACTTAATTCCTCACTTTTAAGACCTTATTAGTTTACAAATTACATATTGACCTATGCTAAATTTTATACCGACCCATGCTAATGAATTCAGTACAGAAAACAAAAAACACTGCACTCAAGCAAACTACATATATATATATATATATATATATATATATATATATATAACTTATATGAGAATTGCTACTCCAGCTTTCTTTTGGTTTCCATTTGCATGAAATACCTTTTTCCATCCCCTTACTTTCAGTCTGTATGTGTCTCTAGGTCTGAAGTGGGTCTCTTGTAGACAGCAAATATATGGGTCTTGTTTTTGTATCCATTCAGCCAATCTGTGTCTTTTGGTGGGAGCATTTAGTCCATTTACATTTAAGGTAATTATCGATATGTGTGTTCCCATTCCCATTTTCTTAATTGTTTGGGGTTTGTTATTGTAGGTCTTTTCCTTCTTTTGTGTTTCTTGCCTAGAGAAGTTCCTTTAGCAGTTGTTGTAGAGCTGGTTTGGTGGTGCTGAACTCTCTCAGCTTTTGCTTGTCTGTAAAGGTTTTAATTTCTCCATCAAATCTGAATGAGATCCTTGCTGGGTAGAGTATTCTTGGT
Organism: Orcinus orca; assembly: GCF_937001465.1. Taxonomy (NCBI): domain Eukaryota; kingdom Metazoa; phylum Chordata; class Mammalia; order Artiodactyla; family Delphinidae; genus Orcinus; species Orcinus orca. Next base: position 12,202,603 of record NC_064568.1, read on the forward strand.
TGCAGGTTTTTCTCCTTCAACACTTTCAATATGTCCTGCCACTCCCTTCTGGCTTGCAGAGTTTCTGCTGAAAGATCAGCTGTTAACCTTATGGGGATTCCCTTGTGTGTTATTTGTTGTTTTTCCCTTGCTGCTTTTAATATGTTTTCTTTGTATTTAATTTTTGACAGTTTGATTAATATGTGTCTTGGCGTATTTCTCCTTGGATTTATCCTGTATGGGACTCTCTGTGCTTCCTGGACTTGATTAACTATTTCCTTTCCCATATTAGGGAAGTTTTCAACTATAATCTCTTCAAATATTTTCTCAGTCCCTTTCTTTTTCTCTTCTTCTTCTGGAACCCCTATAATTGGAATGTTGGTGCGTTTAATGTTGTCCCAGAGGTCTCTGAGACTGTCCTCAGTTCTTTTCATTCTTTTTTCTTTATTCTGCTCTGCAGTAGTTATTTCCACTATTTTATCTTCCAGGTCACTTATCCGTTCTTCTGCCTCAGTTATTCTGCTATTGATCCCATCTAGAGTACTTTTAATTTCATTTATTGTGTTGTTCATCGTTGCCTGTTTCATCTTTAGTACTTCTAGGTCCTTGTTAACTGATTCTTGCATTTTGTCCATTCTATTGTCCATTCTATCTCCAAGATTTCGGATCAACCTTACTATCATTATTCTGAATTCTTTTTCCGGTAGACTGCCTATTTCCTCTTCATTTGTTAGGTCTGGTGGGTTTTTATCTTGCTCCTTCATCTGCTGTGTGTTTTTCTGTCTTTTCATTTTGCTTATCTTACTGTGTTTGTGGTCTCCTTTTTTGCAGGCTGAAGGTTCGTAGTTCCTGTTGTTTTTTGTGTCTGTCCCCAGCGGCTAAGGTTTGTTCAGTGGGTTGTGTCGGCTTCCTGGTGGAGGGTACTAGTGCCTGTGTTCTGGTGGATGAGGCTGGATCTTGTCTTTGTGGTGGGCAGGTCCACGTCTGGTGGTGTGTTTTGGGGTGTCTGTAGACTTATTATGATTTTGGGCAGCCTCTCTGCTAATGGGTGGGGTTGTGTTCCTGTCTTGCTAGTTGTTTGGCATAGGATGTCCAGCACTGTAGCTTGCTGGTCGTTGAGTGAAGCTGGGTGCTGGCGTTGAGATGGAGATCTCTCGGAGATTTTTGCTGTTTGATATTATGTGCAGCTGGGAGGCCTCTTGTGGACCAGTGTCCTGAAGTTGGCTCTCCCACCTCAGAGGCACAGCACTGACTCCTGGCTGCAGCACCAAGAGCCTTTCATCCACAGGGCTCCTTAATTTGGGATGATTCGTTGACTATTCAGGTATTCCACAGATGCAGGGTATATCAAGTTGATTGTGGAGCTTTAATCCGCTGCTTCTGAGGCTGCTGGGAGAGATTTCCCTTTCTCTTCTTTGTTCTCACAGCTCCCAGGGGCTCAGCTTTGGATTTGGCCCCGCCTGTGCGTGTAGGTCGCCGGAGGGCGTCTGTTCTTTGCTCAGACAGGACGGGGTTAAAGGAGCCGCTGATTCGGAGGCTCTGGCTCACTCAGGCCGGGGGGTAGGGAGGGTCACGGAGTGTGGGGCGGGCCTGCAGCGGCAGAGGCCGGCGTGACGTTGCAGCCTGAGGCGCGCCGTGCGATCTCCCGGGCGAGTCGTCCCTGGATCCCGGGACCCCGGCAGTGGCGGGCTGCACAGGCTCCCCGGGAGGGCGTGCGGCCAGTGACCTGCGTTCGCACACAGGCCTCCTGGCGGCGGCAGCAGCGGCCCCAGCGTCCCATGTCCGTCTCTGGGCTCCGCACCCCCAGCCGCGGCTCGCGCCCGTCCTCGGAGCTCTCCCAAGCAGCGTTCCCAATCCCCTCTCCTCGTGCACCAGGAAACAAAGAGGGACGCAAAAGTCTCCTGCCTCTTCGGCAGGTCCAGACCCCCCCCCCGGACTCTCTCCCGGCCAGCCGCGGCGCACCAACGCCCTGCAGGCTGTGTTCACGCCGCCAACCTCAGTCCTCTCCCGGCGCTGCGACAAAAGCCGGAGCCTCAGCTCCCAGTCCCGCCCGCCCTGGCGGGCGAGCAGAAAAGCCTCTCGGCTGGTGAGTTCCGGTCGGCCCGATCCTCTGCGCTGGAATCTGTCCGCTTTGCCCTCCGCACCCCTGTTGCTGTGCTCTCCTCCGCGGCTCCCAAGCTCCCCCACTCCGCCTCCCGAAGTCTCCACCCGCGAAGGGGCTTCCTAGTGTGTGGACACTTTTCCTCCTTCACAGCTCTCTCCCGCTGGTGCAGGACCCGTCCCTATCCTTTTGTCTCTGTTTAGTTTTTTCTTTTGCCCTAACCAGGTACGTGGGGGGTTCCTTGCCTTTTGGGAGGTCTGAGGTCTTCTGCCAGCGTTCAGTAGGTGCTCCGTAGGAGTTGTTCCACGCGTAGATGTATTTCTGGTGTATCTGTGGGGAGGAAGGTGATCTCCGCGTCTTACTCTTCCGCCATCTTCCCGGAAGTCCCTGAGGGCTGTCTTTTCGTCTTGTTTATGGTTTCCTTTACTGTGCAAAAGCTTTTAAGTATCATTAGTCCCATTTGTTTATTTTTGTTATTTCTATTTCTCTAGGAGGTGGGTCAAAAAGTATCTTGCTGTGATTTATGTCATAGAGTGTTCTGTCTATGTTTTCCTCTAAGAGTTTAATAGTGTCTGGCCTTACATTTAGGTCTTTAATCCATTTTGAGTTTATTTTTGTATATGGTGTTAGGAAGTGTTCTAATTTCATGCTTTTACATGTAGCTGTCCAGTTTTTCCAGCATGACTTATTGAAGAGGCTGTTTTTTCTCCATTGTATATCCTTGCCTCCTTTATCAAAGATAAGGTGACCATATGTACATGGGTTTATCTCTGGGCTTTCTATCCTGTTCCATTGATCTATATTTCTCTTTTTGTGCTGGTACCATACTGTCTTGATTACTGTAGCTTTGTAGTATAGTCTGAAGTCAGGGAGCCTGATTCCTCCAGCTCCGTTTTTCTTTCTCGAGATTGCTTTGGCTATTCGGGGTCTTTTGTGTCTCCATACAAATTATAAAATTTTTTGTTCTAGTTCTGTGAAAAATGCTATTGGTAGTTTGAAAGGGATTGCATTGAATCTATAGATTGCTTTGGGCACTATAGTCGTTTTCACAATATTGATTCTTCCCATCCAAGGACATGGTATATCTCTCCATCTGTTTGTGTCATATTTGGTTTCTTTCATCAGTGTCTTATAGTTTTCTGAGTATAGGTCTTTTACCTCCTTAGGTAGCTTTATTCCTAGGTATTTTATTCTTTTTGTTGCAGTGGTGAATGGGATTGTTTCATTAATCTCTCTTTCTGAACTTTTGTTCTTAGTGTATAGGCTGCAAGAGATTTCTGTGCATTAATTTTGTATCCTGCAACTTTAGCATATTCATTGAATAGCACTAGTAGTTTTCTGGTGGCATCTTTAGGATTCTCTATGTATAGTATCATGTCATCTGCAAACAGTGACAGTTTTACTTCTTCTTTTCCAATTTGGATTCCTTTTATTTCTTTTTCTTCTCTTATTGCCATGGCTAGGACTTCTAAAACTATGTTGGATAACAGTGGCGAGCATGGACATCCTTGTCTTGTTCCTGATCTTAGAGGAAATGATTTCAGTTTTTCACCATTGAGAATGATGTTTCCTGTGGGTTTGTCATATATGGCGCTTATTATGTTGAGGTAGTTTCCCTCTATGCACACTTCCTGGAGAGTTTTTATCATAAATGGGTGTTGAATTTTGTCAAAAGCTTTTTCTCCATCTATAGACATGATCATATGGTTTTTATTCTTCAATTTGTTAATATGGTGTATCACATTGATTGATTTGCATATATTGAAGAATCCTTGCATCCCTGAGATGAATCCCACTTGATCATGGTGTATGATCCTTTTAATGTGTTGTTGGATTCCGTTTGCTAGTATTTTGTTGAGGATTTTTGCATCTGTGTTCGTCAGTGATATTGGTCTGTAATTTTCTTTTTTGTAGTATTTTTGTCTGGCTTTGGTATCAGGGTGATGGTGGCCTCATAGAATGAGTTGGGAATGTTCCTTCCTCTGCAGTTTTTTGGAAGAGTTTGAGAAGGATGGGTGTTAGCTCTTCTCTAAATGTTTGAGAAAATTCACCTGTGAAGCCATCTTGTCCTGGACTTTTGTTTGTTGGAAGATTTTTAATCAGTTTCAATTTCATTACTTGTGATTGGTCTGTTCATATTTTCTATTTCTTCCTGGTTCAGTCTTGGAAGGTAATACCTTTCTAAGAATTTATCCATTTCTTCCAGGTTGTCCATTTTATTGGCATAGAGTTGCTTGTAGTAATCTCTTATGATGGTTTGTACTTCTGCGGTGTCTGTTGTAACTTCTCCTTTTTCATTTCTAATTTTATTGATTTGGGTCCTCTCCCTGTTTTTCTTGATGAGTCTGGCTAAAGGTTTATCAATTTTATCTTCTCAAAGAATCAGCTTTTAGTTTTATTGATCTTTGTTATTGTTTTCTTTGTATTTATTTCATTTATTTCTGCTCTGATCTTTATGATTTCTTTCCTTCTACTAACTTTGGGTTCTGTTTGTTCTTCTTTCTCTAGTTCCTATAGTTGTAAGGTTAGATTGTTTATTTGTGATTTTCTTCTTTCTTGAGGTAGGATTGTATAGCTATAAACTTCCCTCTTAGAACTGCTTTTGCTGCATCCCATAGCTTTTGGATTGTCGTGTTTTCATTGTCATTTGTCTCTAGGTACTTTTTGATTCCCTTTTTGATTTCTTCTGTGATCTCTTGGTTGTTTAGTAACTTATTATTTAGCCTCCATGTGTTTGTGTTTTCTACATTTTTTTCCCTGTAATTGACTTCTAATCTCATAGCATTGTGGTCAGGAGAAATGCTTGATATGATTTCAGTTTTCTTAAATTTACCAAGGCTTAATTTGTGACCCAAGATGTGATCTGTCCTGGAGAGTGTTCCGTGTGCACTTGAGAAGAAAGTGTAACCTGCTGTTTTTGGATGGAATGTCCTATAAATATCAGTTAAATCTATCTAGTCTATTGTGTCATTTAAAGCTTGTGTTTCCTTATTAATTTTCTGTTTGGGTGATCTGTCCATTGGTGTAAGTGAGGTGTCAAAGTCCCCCACTATTACTGTGTTACTGTCAATTTCCTCCTTTATAGCTGTTAGCGCTTGCCTTATGTATTGAGATACTCCTATGTTGGGTGCATATATATTTATAATTGTTATATCTTCTTCATGGATTGATTCCTTGATCATTATGTAGTGTCCTTCCCTGTCTCTTGTAACATTCTTTATTTTAAAGTCTTTTTTATCTGATATGAGTATTGCTACTCCAGCTTTCTTCTGATTTCCATTTGCATGGAATATTTTTTTCCATCCCCTCACTTTCAGTCTGTATGTGTCCCTAGGTCTGAAGTGGGTCTCTTGCAGACAGCATATATATAGGTCTTGTTTTTGTGTCCATTCTGCGAGCCTTTTGGTTGGAGCATTTAATCCATTCAGTTTAAGGTAATTATCGATATGTATGTTCCCATTACCATTTTCTTAATTGTTATGGGTTTGTTTTTGTAGGTCCTTTTCTTCTCTTGTGTTTCCCACTTAGAGAAGTTCCTTTAGCATTTGTTTTAGAGCTGGTTTGGTGGTGCTGAATTCTCTTAGCTTTTGCTTGTCTGTAAAGCTTTTGATTTCTCCATCGAATCTGAATGAGATCCTTGCCTGGTCGAGTAATCTTGGTTGTAGGTTCTTCCCGTTCATCACTTTGAATATATCGTGCCACTCTCTTCTGGCTTGTAGAGTTTCTGCTGCGAAATCAGTTGTTAACCTTATGGCAGTTCCCTTGTATGTTATTTGTTGTTCTTCCCTTGCTGCTTTCAATAATTTTTCTTTGTCTTTAATTTTTGTCAGTTTGATTAGTATGTGTCTTGGTGTTTTTCTCCTTGGGTTTATCCTGCCTGGGACTCTCTGTGCTTCCTGGACTTGGGTGGCTATTTCCTGTCCCATGTTAGGGAAGTTATCAACTATAATCTCTTCAAGTGTTTTCTCAGGTCTTTCTCTCTCTCTTCTCTTTCTGGGACCCCTATAATGTGAATGTTATTGCGTTTAATATTGTCTCAGATGTTGCTTAGGCTGTCTTCATTTCTTTTCATTCTTTTTCTTTATTCTGTTCTATGGCAGTGAATTCTACCATTCTGTCTTTCAGGTCACTTATTTATTCTTCTGCCTCAGTTATTGTGCTATTGATTCCTTCTAGTGTATTTTTCATTTCAGTTATTGTATTGTTCATGTCTCTTTGTTTGTTCTTTAATTCTTCTAGGTGTTTGTTCTTCAGTTCTTGCAGGTCTTTGTTAAACATTTTTTCCATCTTCTCGATCTTTGCCTCCATTCTTTTTCCGAGGTCCTGGATCATCTGCACTATCATTATTCTGAATTCTTTTTCTGGAAGGTTGCCTATCTCCACTTCATTTAGTTGTTTTTCTGGGCTTTTATCTTGTTCCTTCATCTGGTACATAGTCTTCTGCCTTTTCATTTTGTCTGTCTTTCTGTGAATGTGGTTTTCGTTCCACAGGCTGCAGAATTGTAGTTCTTCTTGCTTCTGCTGTCTGCCCTCAACTGTCCTATTTTTCTGAGTTCTGATGAAAATGCCTATAGGGCACACAGATGAGGATGTCAAATAGGTAATTGGATAAATCAGTTTTAAGCTAAATCTAGAGGTCAGGGCTAGAGAATTATTTCACAGAGACTGTATTTAAAACCAAAGTTCAGATGAGGTCATATGGGAGTATATTTGGACAGAAAAGAAGATGAAAGATAAGTTTGGTGTACTCACACTTCAGTGATTGAAAAGAGGAGAGGGAACTAGCAAAAGTGATTGAGAAGGAATGGCCAGTGAGGTGGAAGGCAAATTGGGAGTAATCAGGAGATGGGAATATTTCAAGAAAAAAGGGGTGGACAGCCATGCCACATGCTGCTGAAAGTTCAGGCCAGATGAGTATATAGAAATAATCATTTGAGTTAGAAATGTGAAAAACACCTTGATAAAAGTGGTTTCAATGGAATTGGGGTGGGGGTAGATGTGGGAAGAAGCCTAATCGGAAAGGATTGAGAGGAGACTAGAAGGCAAAGAAGCAGAAATATATTCATTTAGATAGTTTTTTCAAGAATTTTGCTAGGAGGTAGAACAGAAATATGGATGGGTAGAGATGAATGGGGGGGTTATAATACAGTAACAAAAACCAAATAAAATCATGAGAAAACTTGACTATATTACCTGTCAGTAGCTAGAGTCAGCCATGGCCCTTTACCATGGGTCTTCTGATTTCTGGACAGAAGCTGACAGAGCTCTCTCAACGTAGGATATCCTCCTTTGATGGAAGAGGGAAGGAGCAAGAAACAGAACTGTACTATGCCTCAAGTCTTCAGCTTGCACTTGTCATAATTTATGTTTGTTCACATTCTATTGACCAAAGCAAGTTACATGACTAGGCTCAATGTCGGTGAGGTAGAGACATATACTCCTCCTGCAGAAGACCCTGCACTTCTCATGGTAATGGAAAGGCATGTATCCTTGTCCTCTAAGGAAGACGTAGTGATTGGTTGGGAGCAGTAATGCAATCTGCCCCCTAAACATACACATTTTTTGATGGGTGAAATAAATCATGTTTGTATACTGTTAAAAATAATGCAAGGAATAGGCACATTAATTACAGAAAAAAAGCCTGTGAGAATGTGAGGAAATAGGTGCATTTTTAGGAGTAAGGGCATCTTATTAATAGGAGGAAAGGCTTAGAGAGAGTATAGATATTAAATGGTTGGTAGGTTTGCCATGTCATTTATAATAAGACTTCTTCCTTTCTAAATTTTGCTTCTGTTCTGACTTTCCAGTAATTTCTAAGATCAGGGTACACGGGAGGTATATTTTGCAAAACTTGAATGTTTAGGAATCTTCCTTTGTTGCCTTCAAGAAAAACAAATAGTTTGGTCCAGAGTTATTTTTTAATCTTCAATTGTCTAGAGACATTGCTACATTCTTGTAGTAATTAGGATTATAGAGGAGGTTAGAGCTAAGACCTGGTTATCTCCAGGATGTGCCTCTTGCATGTTAGAGCAGCTCAGTACATACTTATTTAATGAGTGCATGCATGAACCCCACCCATCACATTTTGCAGGCAACCTTTTAATGACTAATTCTTTAATATTTTAAATTTGTTCATCTCTTTTAGCTCTGGGAGAATGAAACCCAATTCCCTTTAATGAATACAAGGTGTGAAAGGAAAAGATAAATCTTATAAGTATATGCTTTGAGAATGAAGTTCTTTAAAATGTAGATATATCAGGAACAATTAAAAACTCATATATAAGTTTAGCCTCTTTTCTGAGAACAGTTAAGGGAAAGTTACGTATCTATTAGGGTGGTAAAGAGCAGGGCTTTTGCAGTGAAAACTGGATCTTCCTTATAATGTATATATTAAGAACATCAATCTTAGTAATAACTTCTACTAGATGAACACATATGAAGGATTTCATCTACCTAGAGTTAAGAAATGAACTCATTTCCTTCTCATAAAAATATCCTTTTCTTCATAACAAAGGTATAAGATAGTAGCTCAAGTAATTATCACTGAAGAATGAGAATGCCTACTTAAAGTATTCTTGTATAGATGATTTTCTTGCTCTCTTCACTAAGCAAAGCCTTTTGGATTGGAGAGATGGCTATGAATGCTCAAGTGTGTGGGCACTTCCATATGCAATGGAATTTTTCAGCAGATTTTGAGCTATTGAGTTGCCACTTGTCTTCTCTGAGAACCATGATTCTTAATTATTAGAAACCCATTTTGACAAAGATCAAGAATGGCAGAGACTTAAGTGGGAAAGTTAGCTGTCAGAATATCATCTGTCTCCCATTTTTCTGAATTTGGGAGAGTATTTTGGAACAAAGTGCCAATTTCATAGCTATTACTCCTTCACAGATAAATTGGCAGTGATTTGGGAGAGTGGCTCATGATATTTCTGCCCAGTAATTTTTAATCATGCTTTAAAAAAAATCCACTGGGTTCATTTTTGAAACTTAGGTGTTGTCTCAGTCCCTAGCAAACTCAGAGACCTCTTTGGGAGACAGCAAGTCTTCTACTGCAGCTTGGACACAGATGGACCCAAGTTTGAAAACTGTCCTGCCACTTACTAGCTGACTGACATTGGGCAAGTTTCTTTACTTTGCTGAAGCAGGTTTAACTCTTCTATAAACAAGAATACTAGTACTTGTCTTACTAATTCATTTATTTACTCTTTTAATAAACATGAAGTACTTATTATATTCTCATACCTGAGTTGTGTGTACTAGGGATGCAAATAATAATAGCTAACGTTTGGTGAACATTAACCAAGTGCAAGCCCATTCTAAATATATCTCCTTTATTTTTCCCATCAGCTTTAGGGTTAAATTAGTACCCTAATGCTCATTTATCAGATAAGGAAGCTCTGCTTAGAGTTTAAGTAAATTGTCCAAGTTGTATAAAGTAGAAAGCAGGGAGACTAAAATTCAAACCAAGACAGCTTTCAGTTGAGAGTGCATGTTCTTAACCACTGTACTATACTGTAAAGATGCAAAGATACAATCCCTGCCACTAGTGTGGACACAGAGAAGAAAACAAACAGTCATATTAAATGGATGTGCAAAGTATCCAGGCATTTTGGAGAAACAAGCCCTTAATTCCCTGGGATCAACTTTGGTTTGAAATCTAAGACCATGATAAATCTATGAAAGTTTAACCTGTAATCTTCAGATTGCTGCTGATTTCAAAGTCACTGGTATCAGAAACACACATACATGCTAGAGCTTTAGAAATGTCAGTATTTATCATTTTAAAGTCAGACACTCCATAAAAATTCATGATGTCGCAGTGATAAGTACCAGAAATTTTACCAAATGTCTGCTTTTGGTAAACACTTAGTCCATGCCACCATTTACATTAAAGGATGATTGGACTATTTAAAAGATTCTGATATTGGTAATGACTGATACTATTAAGAATACACTTCACAGAAAATATGCTGATATTATTTTCATTAATCAAGTGCATATTTTAATAAAAATAGGATTTTTATGGGCACATTATAGGAGGATGTGATGCGTGAACTGTACTGTAAAGGCACCAATAAACTAGAATGAAACAAACGAAAATGGTACATTTTTAATGACTTGAAGTTTGGCTCAGATGAAATGAAATCGGAAAGTTTTGAATAAATAGCACACCACAAGCTTGGAAACTTGCATGCAATCCAGTGTTTTATGCTATTAACTTGAAAGCAAAAATGGCTTCTGTAAAACATTGCCTTTTGTTAATTAGACAACTTCAGGCCTTTGAACATGAATCATTAACTGCTGATATTGCCCTAAGGACAAATGTTTATGATCTCCTGGGGTTTTTAAATATAAAGAAGAGGGGAAAACAACGAGGAAAGGAAAGTGCTCCTAACAGCTGAGGGGCCAGTAAGTGGAGGTTGAAAGGTCTGAACAAGCTACTCCTTGCCCTGTCTTCCTTGCTCGCCTCTGTCCTTCAAGCCATGAATGAACTAATGGCAGCATATCTGTATCTTTTTTGCCTAACCATTTCATAGCATTTCTGTGTTAAAAACCTTCCGTTTGAGTCACCATTTCTTTCTGCTTCAGCATCCTGGCCCTGTAAACCTGCCTGTCCCATGTCCTCTTCCTCACGTCTCACTTTCCTATGACCTATCCCTTGCCTCCATGAGAAGGTATTTTTCCTTTTTCCTTTGCTTGTTCTTTTTCTTTATGTGCTCCATTTTAATAAAAGTGGTGTCCCTTTTGCACTGGCTGGTGACATTTCGTGATAGTCTTCAGGCAATAAAAGAGAGGAACACATTTTAAATGAAAGGACCAGGCACCATGTGCTCAGATTGCCTTTGTTGGGTACAAGCCATTTTGCATGGCTAATGGTCTTCTTTGTGCGTGGGTGGTTATTAGATGTTTAATAACCGTTGCTATTAGAACTTGATGTGGTCTTAGATTTGGGTGAACAGTTTGAAATCTGGCTACATTAGCTAAGGTCTCATTGTAGGAAGGCATATTTCTACCTGTTTCTAGATGAGAGCCCAAGCAAGGTTTAGTTTTTGACTTGGATAGACCTTTTATTGGGGATGGGGGTCTTGGGGGAGTGTGGGTCTGTCTTGTCAACAATTTTTATTATTCGCATATTAAGCATTAATGATACAATAAGCGCTTGTGTATTTAGAAAGAAGGGAGATTCAAATGTCTGGAAAGACATACTGTTTCTAATTTTATTTACAGAGGCAGTGTGTATCTTTTTGATCACTGATTCTGGGATTCTATTTCTTTCTGTTTGTCTGAAGCCTAGGAAGAGACTCGGTCCATAAGGGACACTCCTTAAGTGTTTGCTGAATGAATGAATACAAAATGCAAGCACAGGAAAGGAGATCCACTGCAAGCAGAATGAAGGTGCTCAGGCACTGTAAATGAAGCTGTCAGTCAGAGGAAAGAGGGATGGCAACATCTTCAATAGAAATAGTGAATAAATGCATAAAGTGTGTCTTGCTTTGTCTTTGTGACCTCTCAGTGCCTCAGTTTCTTCATGGATAAAATAAAGGGTCTGAGTTAGTTCAGTATTTTTAAAACTTTAGCTTTGTGCATGATAATCACCTTGTTGAAGTGTAGGGTCTGGGAACCCATCCTCAGGAGTCTGACGTCACTGGTTGTTCTGGCTGGATATCAGGAGTCTGCATTTTTTACAAGCCCCATGGACCATTCTGAGAGCAGTGGTCCATGGATGATCTTTAAGTTCCTTATGTACCTTAGAAACTCTCTTCTACTTGTCCCAAGGTACTGACATCTGCTAAAAGTCCTTCATGTCCTCATATAGTCATCATTTATGGTGCTTCTTAAAACCCCTCATTACTCCCCATGTATACCCAGCAATTCCAATCTTCAGGAAGTTGTGGCTGCAGTGAAGCCAGAGTCCTATATACAGAAGAGGGCCTTCCCTGCTCGAGGAACTTCTTCCCTCTGAAGGCGCTGTGAGTGGGAAGTATTGTGACTGACCACCCAGGTCAATGCTATCTTACTTGGCTCCCACATGTGCATCTCTTTTTGGAAACTGCTGTGCTCAAGGTCACTGAGATATTTCTAATAGAGTTGAACCCACAACGGGTTCAGCTGTTCAGCTTTTGAAATGTTGTGCTTTATGTGAACAAAGGTGACAGACCCTACATGAACCTTTGCTGCTGTTATTGTGGAAAAACTGGTACCTGTTTTCACCTCCCCTCATACCTTCCAAAATTCCTTTCAGTGATGAATATTCTTTAGCTGAGTTGGTGGATTATGGCACTCCTGACTTGAGCTGCAGTATACATGCCTTGAGTAAAATGACATTTATTTTCCTTCTGTTTCATTTTTATATGATTTTTATAGAAATGTATTTTACAGTTCAATAGCCAGAAAAAGTGAATGAGCATGGGTAATCCTGTTAAATATCTCTTTCCTCCTAGTGCACTGGAATTTCTTTTTAAATCTGATAAATCTTTCCAAACAGCTTGACATTCCTCCCATCTGTTCCTTAGGTCACTCTTATTTTCTGGCTGGTGAGGAGTGCTTGTAGCATTCTGCAAATGCCTCTGCTTTAACAGGGCCTTGTGAAACATTTATTGTGGTCCTTTCACTCAAATTGCAAATATTGTTATAAAAGTTCATTTCCATGATGTGTTTTGGGAACCAGTATGTTGCCGAGTCAAGAATACAGTGCTTGGAACATTGTAGATACCCATAAGTGCTGTTGAATGAATGGATTAATGCCTGGATGCTGGGTATCAAGGAGTTTAAGGTCTAGTCCTGGCTGTGCTACTTATGAGTTTTGTCTCCTCAGGCAACTGACTCAGCCTTTCTGAACCTCAGTCTCCTAATCTATAAATGTGGAACTCAGAGTAAATGGCCTCTTTCTGCTAAAATAAATAAATAAATAAATAAAAAATGCAGCAATTCTAATATAGCTCTAATGATTTAAAAAACACCCTGGCTAGGTGTAGTTGTATATTGAATGTTTGCCTCACTTCTGTGGATACTTTCAGCTGCATATTCAAAGTAACAAAATCCCAGACTGAAATGGCTTCAACAATAAGGACATTTATTATCTTACATAACAGGAAGAAGAGAGGTAGTGCAGGCCTTATATTTCAGCAATTCAGCAACTCAGCAATGTCATTAGGAGCCCAGGAGCTTTCAGTCTCTGATCTGTGATCTCCTGTGTAACTGGGTCTCCTAGTAGCTGTATGTAAATTGGAGCATCATGCTTCTTTTTTCATATCCAGTGGGAGAGAAGAAAATCTCCTGGCCAACCACGCAATATAATTTCTTCTCTTCAGGCTGTTTGGGCCAAGCGAAGACCTGTGTCTGTCCTTGGATCAGCTGAGTCCTGGAGGACTTGTGTGGGGTGATTGGATGGGACTGGTCATCTGGGGTAGAATGGACATTGGGGGCCCAACCACAATGTCTTCTGTACACTATTAACTATTATGCATTTGGTCTTGCAGTGCCGAGTAGAAGGCAAAATCTACTTTGAAGTCTTTATACATCTACATATGCTGTTCAGTGTACACTTGCCATTGGAACTGTGACACACCAAGAACCCAGTTTCAGGGTGGTCACTATATAGTGGGCACCTTTGATATATTTCAATCCATTCTTGTCACCTTATAAAAGACCCAGACGAAGTAAACAAAACAGTCCTTGCTCTCCGGGAAAATAAAGTCTCATGGGAGAAGCAAGAAATAAATACCTGAAAAGGTAAATTAGAATACAAGGAAAGTATATGTCTAGTGTCAAAATAACCATAACCATAAATAACCAATTACGAGACACCTACTGTGTACCAGGCATTGTGGTTGGTGCTTTGCATATGTGATTATATATGATTATATTTCATTCTTGGGACAACCTTCATAGGTAGACAGTGACATCACCACTTGGCAGAGGAGAAAACTGAGGCTCAGAGAGATTCAGTACCGTGCCCAAAGTTATTCCGCTCGTTAATGCCAAGGCTGAAATTTGAACCTAGAACTGTCTGTCTCCAACACCTTTGCTCATTTCTGCTTCATCCTGCTTTGGTCAATAGTTGAAAGTTGGACCGGAAGCTTCCAACCAATTAAGTCTTTTTACCACCCTATTTTAGGATGATGGGCTAAAAGAGGGTGCCATTAGGAGGGCTAAAGTCACAGAACAGAAAAAGGGGATTATCACTGGTAGGGTTCTTCAGAAAAAGATGCTGAAATGGAGTTTGTGGTGCAGGTTGTTTACTGGAGATCAGCACTCGGGAAGGAGCAAACAAAATTGGGCAGAGGAAGAAGGGAATGTGCAGGTAAGTATTGCTCTGCAGAGCATCCTTCTTCCAGCTGAACAGTGAGGGCTTTGTACCCCACTTTGCTTAGTCACTGGATACAGGCTACCCTGGAAAAGGTGTGACCTCAGTGAGCCTGCTCCCTGGAGCTGAGGCAGGCCCTGGAGAAGTGACAGCTGGAGGCTGTTTGCTAACCACACTCCTTGCAACTAGGAAGCAAGGCCTTTCTTGAAGGGGATCTGGGCAGAGCATTTCTGTGTCTATCATAGTGATGCTAAGGGCAAACTCTGACTATATCCCAATTCTGCCCATATTCTGGTTTGTGTCCAATGAGTGTTACTACGAGTGGTGACTGGAGGCCTATTTGACTGAAATGGGTAGGATCCTGGGAATGATAAGACTGCAGATGTCAGTTTTCCATGCTTGCTAAAATGCTTGTAGAAGGACATCTTTTAGTCTGGCCTCATTTATTTCAAACCAAGGTCTTATTTACTTCTCAAAGATGCAATTTCAGAAATGGGCCACATTGTATCAAAAGGCAGCAGCCGGGCTTCCCTGGTGGCGCAGTGGTTGAGAGTCCGCCTGCCGATGCAGGGGACATGGGTTCGTGCCCCGGTCTGGGAAGATCCCACATGCCGCGCGGAGTGGCTGGGCCCGTGAGCCATGGCCGCTGAGCCTGTGTGTCCGGAGCCTGTACTCCGCAACAGGAGAGGCCGCAACAGTGAGAGGCCCGTGTACCGCAAAAAAAAAAAAAAAAAAGGCAGGAGCCATGTTTTCTCATCACAGCAATGAGATCAGACCAAACTAGGTCGCCAGATTTCATTGTTTTTCTGAAGTTGGTGGATTTCTAATGTAATTATGGGATGTTTGCAGGCTTTTAAAGGTCAAAAGTTAGTCTCAGTTAGTATGTTAATTAGATTGATGTAGTAATCATTTCACTATGTATATCAAATCCTGTTATATACCATAAATATATGATTTTTGTTTTTCAAAAAAGGACAAATATGGGCTCAGTGATAAAGCCACTCTTGCTGTGGCTAATAAAACAAATACACATAATACGATAAAGCATGGATCAGACAGGCTCAAATTTGAATTCTGCATTCCAACTTACTTGTTGTATGACCTTGGGAAAGTTTCTCTCCAAATCTGCGTCCTCATTTGTAGAATGGATTAGCTATTGCTGTTATTGATGTCATTATTATTTTGGTTCCCAAACATTTTACCCTCTTGGTTATTCTCTGCCTGTACTGCCTCTTAAAATGTGGAATTCAGAAAGGAATATAATATGCTGGACCTAGTATGACCAAAGTGGCACACCGTGAGACTCATCCTTCCTTGTCCTAGACGGTATACACCTATGAACACCACACAGCCTGCGGTAGCACATATAACAACCACACACATGTTGGCTCAGTTGTGATCAATACCTGCAGATCTTTTTCTCACAAACTGCAGATAAGTCAGGTTTCTCCTTGCCTCCCATCCATCAAATGCAATTGAATTAACTGAAAAGTAGGAGTTCACATTTATCTCAGTTAAATTCCATGCTATTTCAAAAACGAGGGAGATGTTTCTCACCTATCACACACCCCAACTGTACCAGTTGTCTGTGGTTTATGGTCCATGCAAAGCAGAGGGAAAAAGTTTACTGTTTACTTCTCTCATTCAGGGTCCCTGGCTGACCCCCTGACTCATCTACAGAGGCATTGGTTGCCAAAGTGACCTGGAGATGTCTTCTCTCCCGTATTGCCTGCTTGCATTTTTGTGTCACAATTAGGAGATATGATAAAGTCTACACCACACTCATGTGCCCATAGAACAGGGCTGGAGGAAAAGTGTAGACTCTCCCTTCTCACTCAGATATCATATGCAATAATATTCCCAGTTAATTTGCAATGGCCAGCCAGGTCTGGAGTAGGACTTCCTGGCTCTCAAGGATGCTGGGGTCGCTTTGAATGGGAGGTCAAGCCCAGTGCAGGTTAGTGGGGTTATTTGCAAGCAAGCAGTGTGTACCTGTGAAAGAATCCTCCCAAAGAGGTTTTGGGGCTACCAATAGATTTTTGAAAATCTCCCCCACCGAATATAAATTGATACAGCCACTATGGAGAACAGTACAGAGGTTCCTTAAAAAACTAAAACTAGAACTACCATATGACCCAGCAATCCCACTACTGGGCATATACCCTGAGAAAACCATAATTTGAAAAGAGTCATGTACCACAGGGTTCATTGCAGCGCTATTTACAATAGCCAGGACATGGAAGCAACCTAAGTGTCCATTGACAGATGAATGGATAAAGAAGATGTGGCACATATATACAATGGAATATTACTCAGCCATAATAAGAAACGAAACTGAGTTATTTGCAGTGAGGTGGATGGACCTAGAGTCTGTCATACAGAGTGAAGTAAGTCAGAAAGAGAAAAACAAATACCGTATGCTAACACATATACATGGAATCTAAAAAAAAAAAAAGGTTCTGAAGAGCCTAGGGGCAGTACAGGAATAAAGGCGCAGATGTAGAGAATGGACTTGAGGACATGGGGAGGGGGAAGGGTAAGCTGGGACGAAGTGAGAGAGTGGCATGGACATATATACACTACCAAATGTAAAATAGATGGCTAGTGGGAAGCAGCCGCATAGCACAGGGAGATCAGCTTGGTGCTTTGTGACCACTTAGAGGGGTGGGACAGGGAGGGTGGGAGGGAGACACAAGAGGGAGGGCATATGGAGATATATGTATACATATAGCTGATTCACTTTGTTGTACAGAAGCAACTGACACAACAATATAAAACAATTATACTCCAATAAAGATGTTTAAAAAAAATCTCCCCCACCTTTTCTGCCCAGAATGTGTCATGCTCCTTCATAGGTAACATCAGGCACCTGGGCTTGCCGGATGGGGCATGAGAGCCCTTGATCCACCTGACCTGGGCTCCCAAGCATCAAGCACAGTGACCACAGCTGGTGGAGGAGAGGAGCTGGCTTTTGGCAGGTTTCCACACCAGCTCTGTTGGAGTGATAATTGCAGGGGCTGTCATTACATACCTCTTAATGGCTTTCTTAACTTTGCTGACTTAAATTTATTTCGTTTCAGGGGTTCTCTGAGTACTCATAACTATATTTCAAATAATGATTTCTATAAATTAGAAATGCCATTTTTCTTTAGCAGAAGAATTTCGATGAACCAATTATTCAAAACCAAATTTAATCAAGTGTTTTTTTTTTCTTCCCTGGGCAAGTGTGTGTGTTCCCTGGGCCTGCAAAGAAACACAAAGTTGCCATCGGATTGGCTGAATAGAGCTGATTGATGGGGCTGTCAGAATTTATTGCTAATTTGGTTGTTAAGCCTTGCAAGGACTTGACAGCATTGGTGTCTTACATAATGATATTTAATGTCTGGTCTTGGGTGTGAATTTCAGTTTTCCCAGGTGTTGGTAAACGTACAGCTTTGCTCTGCATTTGCAATATATAGCCTAAACTTACTTGATTTCCTTTGGTGGAGGGCAGTTTGCAAGTGTGGCAGTAGTGTTAGTGTATGCTCTCTTTGTTATCATTATACCCATGTGCTGTGACTTATGTTGGGTTTGTGCGTGAACAAGTGACCACTTCTGACTGTGGCATGGAAAACATAAGGATATGGAAAAAATGAAAGATACAATACCCTATTGTTACTTCCTTGGGGGTAGGAATATGGTAAGGGTAGGAATTATGGTAAGAGAAGTGCATGAATTTGCCAGAGTAGAAGAGTATGGGAAAAATTAGAAATTCGTTTGTTATCATTTAGAGCCCCAAGGGTATTAAGAGCATAAAATCAAGTGTTAAGATCTCAAGTTTGCCTGCGTCTGATTCTTGGCATCACTGCTTACCACTTGTGTGACCTTGGGTGAATTACTTATACACTCTGAGCCTCAGTTTTCCAGTCTATAAAATGGGGATAATATAATAATGGGAATGTAAAATGAGAATGATAATAATCTTTTTGTCCCAGACTTGTTATGAGGTGATTATGTTAAGTTGTTGGCCATTGTCTAGTTAGAAAGTACACACTTCATATTGGCTATCGTTATCTTTGATTCAAGGGTTAAAGCCATTGTTGAATGATTGCTTCACAGAATTCTTGGATGAAGGTAACCCCGTGAAACAAAGACAAGGCAGACAAACCAATAAATGATTCTCTTCCTACCTTCCATAAATTTTCTTTGAGTTTGACATGTGCATAGCACTGTAATGGGATCTCTGGCCCTCCAAAAACTAAATAATAGTAACAGGGCAGTAAGGCCTTGCTTTTGAAAATTCCATAATCAAAATATGATTTGAGTAAACTATATCTAAGTTATTTTTCAGCATAAAAGCCTGTGATTTGGCGTCTCTTCTCATTCAGAAGCGATGATTGTCATCTTCTTACACCTCCAGGGAAGTCTGGGATGAATCTAACAGTGAAGTCTTTGGATTGAAGGCCTATTTATGGAGGAGTTTGGAAATGTAGCCAGAACTCAACTCCCATCTCCACCTCAGGCTTTCAGGACCTAACCTAGCCCAGCGTCTTCGGGCAAAACTGAAGGAGAGAAGGATTTCCCCAGATAGTATGGTTGACTCCGCAGTGTTGTAGGGTGGCTCTGTACCACAGATGATTATTCTAATAGCTAATATTTATTGGTCGCTTACTATGTGCTGAACATTCTACTGAGTTCTCTGTGTGTATGTCTTATTTAATTCTTACACTAAACCTATAATGTAGACATATTAGAATCCTTATAATTCAATTACCTGGGTGGAAATTGAAGCTAAGTGGGATGAAATAAGGGGAAAAGTTGGAACCTCAGCTCAGATTACCTGACTCCACAGCTTATGCTCTTAACCATTTCCGGTCTTGCCTCCCCTAATACCAGCATGGTGGCATGGACTAGTCTTTTCCTGGCTCTTATTCTCACTCTTCTCATCTGTAAACTGAGGGCGCTGGGTTCTGTCTCTAAGACTCTTCCAGTTCTTACATTCTATGATTTTAGGTGTCTTGAATGCTTTATATCAAACCCAAACATGGTAGAATCTCCATGCATGTAACTCATCTTCCTAACTCCTTCTTTCCTTTGTCTTTCTGTCAAATTACCTGAGGACGGATTGCAGAGTAGTGTGTATATGTGTTTTATTTTATTTGTTTTTCTTAAAATTTAAACTGACCCGAATAGGCCACCTACACATTTTGGACATTGCTGGTTTCTGAGTCTGATTCTGGCCCTGAGGGACACCCATCCTTGCCTACAGAGATGTCTGAGAGCAGCTCTCTGGGGACATTTGACAAGTCTTGGGAGAAGCAAGATAATGACTGTGTTCAGTAGAGTGTTGTCAGCCAAATAAGAGCTGAGACTTGAGGAAAACAGGTAATAGCTGACCCTCTATGAAACAGAAGCATTTGAGAATTTGGGAGTACTTAGGAATGTGTGATAGTAAATATATAGAATTTTTTTATTCAGATTTAGCCTATCACTCATTCAGGTTTGAATATTAATGAGGAAGCTGTGAATATTGGAGAATGATGAAGCACTGCCTGCTCTCTGATGAATGATATGTGGACTTCAATGAAGTGTAAAGATATAGTAAAGAGAAAAGGAAGGTGAACTAGAAAAATTTCAAGTCAAGTCCATGGAAATGTTTAGTGTAAACCTTTACCTTCTTGGAGATTTTACTCTCTTCCTTCAAACAATGTGTAGCATAAATGTAAACTTACCCAGTAACTAACTATATTTATAACTAAAATAACATTACAGACAGAGAGTTTTTGACCTCAACCCAACAATTAATGGCTAAAAATGGGAGATAAACAAAAATCATCCATCTTTTATTAATATACTTAATTATCCATTCAATAATTTTAGAAAATTATCTGAAACTCAGCTGTCCGACGCCACTAACACCTAGCTAACTCTTACCATTGTTTTTTTTTTCAGTTTAAATGTTGAAAACTGGCTTCTTCTGCCTCCAAATTGTGTTGGTGCTGCTGACATGTGCTTTCAGAGGCATCCTGTACTTCTCATAATAGCTTAACACATTCTGTTGTAATTGTTTATTTCTCAGTCACAGAGCTTTTGGCATTTTGTTCATGACAATTCTTCATTGTGTTAAATTATCCCATATGGTGCTCACTAAATGCCAGTAGATTGTCCCAATCATTTGACAACAAAAATGCCACCATTCATTTCCGAATTCCCTATATGGGTGAATATTTTTTCTAGTTGAGAACCAATGGAGGATATACATTCTAAGAAGGCAGGCATCATACGTTCTTGCTCAATATTGTATTCCTTGTACCAAGCATGCTGCCGAGACACAAGCAGTGCTCAATAAAAGTACGTTTTATTGAGTGAGCGCAGCTAGCTCCTGCTTGGTTTGGACTAGTGTGGAGAGAGGGGAAAATAATAAAGCCATTTGAAGTGCTGGGTAAGAGGACCTCAGGATGCTTTACAGTGCCGACTGCCAAGCAGTTTGCTGCTAATTTTGTTTCTCTAGATCTTTCCTCATGTGATCAGGTGATGGAGAAGGAAGAAGGACAGAAATAATGAAATGAATGCTATCTACCTAATTAGGATAGGGTGAGGGGATTCTGAGTCTATATTTATTCTCCTACCAATTTCATTTCGTCTACCTTTTGGGAATCTGGAGATAAAATTCATAAAATGGAGAAACATGAGGGTATTTTTAGGAGTAATACTGAGATTTCACTATAGATAGTTATTTTTCCACTTGAGAGAGTACCAGCTCTACATGAGCCTTTGAAAAGCAGACACAAAATCTGAGGTATTTTGCAGCTCTCCATCTGTGTCTGGGGTCAGAATGGTTCGTGTAGGATTGTGTCTGAACTTTGGACAGCTGTTTGGTACTTCAGTCTTCAATTTCTTTCTCTGTGAGATAAATTAGAAATTGCTAAAGCCCAAAGATCTTGACACTTGAAGGCCACCATAAAAATATATGGGAAGGCAGATTTTAGGAGGCTCCATTAAGCTGGATGTCTTATTTTCTTGGCTGTCTGACCCTCCAAAGACTGAGCAGTTAGCTTCCGGAAGCTTCTGATGTCTGAAACACATATGTACACAAACAGAGCTTATATATAGAAAATATAAAATTCAGGACCAAGGCATGGAAAAGAACAAAACTCTAATCATTATAGTTAATATAATTGCTAAACATAAGATTTGGCAAAGAGGTTCCTGGTTGCCAGGACAAAAATGGAAACCCTGAAAATTATAAGGTTCTCTTCTTAAACCAGTTTCCTTCTGATGGGAAGAAGGAGATACATGTTTATTTTACCTCAGGCAATAGAGATTTTACTGTTAGAATATTCCACAAGGTAAGGAAAGACTAGAAATCCTCTCAGTAAATATATAGACATGCCTCATTCAGAGGCATTCAAATGTTCACAGTAGGTCAGGGGTTTTAGTGACCCAAGAACAAACCTAAAGTCAGCTACCTTCATGACTCAGACTTTTTTCTTCCTGTTTGTTTCCACTCCCTTACTGAGTTGATTGCCAGTGCTCTTTGTTTATCTTGCATTCTAATTCTACAGGAGAGGAAAATTGATGGGAACAGTTGGTCATTAGCAATATGGAGCATTCCTACTGGGCAAAGTTCTCAAGTTAAGTCACCCTAAAGGTCACTTCCCAGCATATAGAACTCCATTTCAACCATTTGTGGCTAATTTGGCCTGGGAAAATGGAAAAGAGCATGCCAATCTCTGGGTAATCATCTTCCTGTAATAGTTTTCTCAGAAGAGAGCAGTGTAACTGGCGGAAACTTTGGGGCTTCATGACCATTTATTTGATGCACTCTCTTTGTTAGAAAGGCAGAGGTCAGTGTTGACTCTCTGCTCTATATCTGGGACAGAGACACCACCCATTTCTCTGTCATGGGAAGAGTTGGATGTGCAATTTCTCCATTTCATCCAACCCATTAAGGGTGCCAGGAGAGTGAGTTCTGGGTTCCTGGGACTTCTTTTCAAGCAGCAATGCTAATGAGCAGAACATGTAAGAGAATCTGAATAAGCAAGTACATTATTTTTTTTCCTACAATGACTTGACCAGCATTGTTGAGAAAAACAATGGGTCTGCAGAATCTAGAAATCCACTTAATTGTATAAGCTTAAGTAATGTTTTGTTTATGCCTAAATTCTTCTCCTTCCTGATTTATTTTGTTTTGTTTATCTCCCAAGTTCTCCCTACATGAAGATGAAGATAACTCTTCTCAGATGAAGATAACTTATAGCTCCCCTTCTAATTACTATTTGCTTCCTGTTATGGACTGAAAGTTTTTGTCCTCCAAAAATTGTTATATTGATACTCTGTCCTCCAATGTGGTAGGATTAGGACGTGGGGCTTTGGGGAGATAATTGGGTTTAGATGAGATCATGAGGGTGGTGCCCTCATGAATGGGATTAGTGCCTTTATAAGGGTCATGAGAGACCTTGCTTCCTCTGTCTGCTTTCTGTCACTTAACAATACAAAGAGAAGCTGGCAGACTGCAGCCTGGAAAAGGTCCTCACCAGAATTCAACAATGCTGGTGCCCTGATCTTAGACTTATAGACTCCAGAACTGTGAGAAATAAATTTCTGTTGTTTACAAGCCATACAGTCTATGGTACTTTGTTATAGCAGCTTGAACTATTTTCATTTTAATGCCAGGACAAGCAGGAGTGAATTATCCACAGTGAAGTATTTAACAAGAAACAGGTTTCCACTTCACCTTCCTACTCTGTTTTTGGTTCCTCCTACTCTTCAAGCCAAAATTATGTAAACCCTTCCGAGGTTCCTCTTGACGCTCTGACTGTATTATTTCCCTCTTTCACCATGATTTCTGACTGTGACCTGAGTTTATTTACCTGAGTTTATTTACTTTAAAAAATTTTACTAACCAACTTTAATACCTTTCTCTTTCCTTTTATAATCATTTCCCCTTCCATTTATAATATTGCTCCTTCAATATGTAACAATATTACAGGAGAAACAAAGCTTTTCCTGGATTCAAATTTTAAAATAAGATTCCAATACATGTTCTTACATGGAAGTTGAGTAGTGCAATTGAGGAACAATTGATGATGAGTTATATAGCAATACTAACATAGTTTGGCTTTTGTCAACACCCAGTGATCCTGGGAAAGGAGTTGTTGAGGAGTCATGCATGAAACTCCCAAGAGTAGAAGTGCAGAATTATACTTTTAGCCTGTTTTTCTTTGTCTTGTGTTTCCTGCTTATGATAGGTTTATCTCAATATCTGTCCCTTTGTTGTTGTTGTTCAGGACAGTTTCTCATGATAGGAAATGTCAAGCCAAATAGCATGATGTGACTTGCTGAAGGACTGAGTCAACTATTAACCGCCAGTGGCATTGTCAACCATGGCTGCTGAATAAGAGGAAAATTAAAACTCTGTTTTCAGAGATCAAGAGAAGTTCACTATTGTTTGACTTCACATGATTGACGACCAGTTTTCTACACTTCATTTTAACATTTTTGATATTGAAAACTACCTGAAACAGAAGGCCATTTAAGATCAATGGCAAATGTCAGAAAGGGACACTCTTCAGGTTTGAGAGGCAGCACTTTAGAAGAAACTGGTTGTCAAATGATCTGTGTTGCAATCCTAACTGTATGACCTTAGCATATCATTGAACCTTTTAAAGCGTTGTGGGTTTTTTTTTTAACCTGTAAAATAGTTTTGGTTTATTTCAGTGATCAAATAACATGATCAGTGTGAAAGTTTGCAATCTGTAATGCACATTGCAAATCTGTTGTATATGACAATGTACTTAGTTTTTGTTTTTTGCTTAAAATTTTCTTATTGATCAAATTTTCCTTAAAGATTTCAGTCAGTATTATATTGGATCTGCCTTTGACAGGAGAATGCTGTTAAGCGATATTTCACAGGTAGTATGATAGTAGCAAAGAAAAGGCAAGAAAATTTTCCTTTAAACAAAAAGATTCATCATATGCCTGAAAGATTGACCAGAATTCTGAACAGATGTACATCTACTTAAGTGATATGCCTCTATTAGTTATCTCTTACTACACAAAAAATTAGTCCAAACTTAGCCACTTAAGACGATCAATGTTTATCATCTCAGTTTCTCTGGGTCAGGAATTCTGCTTAGTTGTGTGGCTCTGCTTAGTGTCTCATGAGATTGTAGTGCAGATGTCAGTTGGGGTTACAGTCATCTAAAGGCTATTGGCAGGAAGCCTCTGTTTCTTGCTGACTGTTCTTTAGAGCCCTCAGATTTTCACCACGTGGGCCTAGCCATAGGGTTGCTTGAGTGTCTTCCCAAAATGACAGCTGGCCTCCCCCAGAGAGAGTGATCCCAGGGAGAGAGGAAGGAGGAAGTCACAATGCCTTTACCACCTAGTCTCTGAAATGACACACTGCTACTTCCATTAGGGTTGCCAGCTACAAAACGAAATACTCAGTTATATTAGAATTTCAGATAAACAACAGATAAATTTTTTAGTAGAAGTATATCCCATGAAATATTTGGGATATACTTATACTAAAAATATTCATTATTTATCTCAAATTCTAATTTAACTGGGCATCCTATATTTTTACCCTAGTTCATGGTACCTTTATTTTAGAAAACGTATTGAATCAAACAGGTTAGAGTTACTGCTTCCTCATGCTGTGTATTTCTATCATCCACTTGAAAAAAAATATACAGTCAAATCTGTCTTCATTTTCTCAATGAGGTAATTAGCAAAAAGGATCACTGGCCACTTCAAAAGGATCATCTGGAATGAAAATCCAGGAATCTTAGGTCTGTTACCATTTTTTGCCCTTTTTTGCTTCACTTGGTATGTAATGTTGTCTCTTTTCCCATGCAGATTTTATGTCAGTAGGTTTTAATCTGATGAGTTCCTTCTGCTGCTGCAGCCAACCAGTTTACCTCTCTGCTGAAATAAAACCACTGCATTTACCATTTATTATATACCTGCATTATTGGAGCAAGGGGAGTTTAGAAGGGTACCAACCTTTAGAAGTGTTTTCAGTACTTCTCACTTATCTTCAGGAAGGACAGGTTTTTCTCTGGGTATTATTTTGGTTTTTTTGTTTTTGGTTTTTTTGTCTCCTGAAAAAGATTTTCTTAGGAGGAGGTCATGTCTTAGCAGCCATATTGCTCATAAATCTCAAAAAGAGTGAACCAGGAGAAAAATATAACACAAGATTTGATTTCACAATGTCTCTAAGCTTCCCAGAACCCAAACAGGGGACTCACTGAATGAAGAGAATTCGTTTTTCCATTGTTTTCTTCTTGAAAAATAAGAGATGACTTTGAAAGTCAGTGACTTCTTTCAATACCTTTGATAACTTCTCAAAGTCTTATAAAGTGCTTGATGAAAGCAAGTCTCTTGATGGGTTTTTCTAATGTTTCAGGATGGTTTTCTCCTGGATAGAACATACCAAAAGATTTCAAAAAGTTCTGTGGAGAAAAGGCCAGCAGAAATGACAAGTTATAGGCATCAAAAAAGAAACGATGGGGGCTTCCCTGGTGGCGCGGTGGTTGAGTGTCCGCCTGCAGATGCAGGGGACGCGGGTTCGTGCCCTGAACCGGGAAGATCCCACATGCCGCGGAGCGGCTGGGCCCGTGAGCCATGGCCGCTGAGTCTGCGCGTCCGGAGCCTGTGCTCCACAACGGGAGAGGCCACAGCAGTGAGAGGCCCGCATACCGCCAAAAAAAAAAAAAAAGAAACGATGAAAAAATTTAAATGGAATAGTTTATATGTACGTTTGTGTGTATATATATTTCAGTTTCCATCGTGGGTGACATAAAACAATACCAGAAATAATTACTTTTATAATATAATTAAGACTTACAGTTTTAAAATAGACAAAAATTTTTACAGTAATTCAGATTTTAGCATGATATGTTTATACATATATGATAGATACATTTTTACCTCTCATAATAGCAATGAAGGTTATATATGAAAGTTATTAAACAATTATGAAAATATATTTAACTTTCACTTAAATACATAGGCTGTTTCATTTAACTTCTTTCAGAATGATTTGTTCTTGTTATTTACCTTAGTTTTTGAGGGAATTCAAGAAGCTAGCCATGTTTTTAAAGTCTAAGATAACCATTCCTGCCCTTTTCATTCTAACACTTCCTATATTTTTATCTGATAAATCTGGCACCGTAACTTCCTTTTTACTCTGTTTGTTTGAAACCAGTCGTTAAGCTCAGCCTTCATGCAAGGGGAGAGGAATTAAGTTCTGCCTCTTGGAGTAAGAACTATCAAATAATTGTGGATATATTTTTAAAGCCATCATAATGGCACAGTGGAAAGAATGTGGACTTGTAAAGCCTACAGACATTGGGTTCAAAACTTACCTCTTCTATTCATTAGCTTTTCACTTTAGGCTAATCACCCATCCTTTTAGAGCCCGTTACCTTATGTATAAATTGGGAATAGTAATACTTACCTGCTAAAGGACTACCCAAAAGCCATTCTCCTTCTCTCTTGCTGGGTCCCACCACAGAAGCTAAAAATTTAATACTCTCATTCACAGCATTTTTTGCAGTTCGGAATGGCCACGTGCCCTAGTGCTGGTCCATAGAAGAGAACAGAAGTGTGCTAGGATGGGGGCTTCTGAAGGAAAACTTTCACTTTCCTTATAGAAGGGGGTAGACCTCTGTTGGCAGCAGTAACTAGTATTGATTGGCAGAGTCTATGTCACATGTTAGTTCTCTGCTGGGAGAATATATATATATATATACACACACACACACACACACACACACACACACACACATTATAGTGATTTATCATGAGATATATATTTACAATAAGATATATATATATATGTGTGTGTATATATATATATATATATACTGATTTATAATAAGATATATATTATTTGGTCTTCATCCCCATTTCTGGCACAGAGATTCTAAAAACCTTGGATAAGAAATAATGAGAGAGATAAAGGTGTCTTTTGTTACGTTAATGAAGTACTTTTGGAAAGCCCTTAGGTAACCTAAGGATGGGGGGGAAGTTGCCAGGGGAACCAACCCTATGATAAGAGAGTTGGAACTTTCAGTACCACCCACAACCTCCCGGGAGGGGAAAGGGGCTGGAGATTGAGTTCAATCACCAATAACCAATGATTTATTCAGTCATACCTATGTACTGAAGCCTCCATAAAAGCCCAAAATGACAGGGTGCAGAGAGTTCCTGGGTTGGTGAACAAAGTGGAGATTCTGGGAAAGCTGCGCACTCAAAGAGGACCTGGAAGCTTTGCGCCGTTTCTCTACACCTTGCTCTGTACATTCCTTCCATGTGCCTTTTCCTGAGTTATATCCTTTTTAATAAACTGAGGATCTAGATAGTAAAATATTTCTCTGAGTTCGGTGAGTGACTGTAACAAATTAACTTGAACCCAAGAAGGGGCTGGATGAAACGTACAATTTATACCCAGTTGGTCAGAGTTAGAGGTGACACCTAGACTTGCAGTTGGCATGTGAAGTGAGGGCTGGGCAGTCTTATAGGACTGAGCCCTTAACCTGTGGGATCTGATGCTATCTCCAAGTAGATAGTGTCATAATTGAGTTGAATTGTTAATATAAAATTAATTTATATTTTTCAGACTTTATGAATACCCTGTAGTTAAATGTCACACAATTTGTAAAGAGAGAGTAAGAACAGTCAACATGCATAGATAATACCTGAAGAATAAGCAATTTTCTATGAACATCACATTGGAGTGATATGCATTTCTGCCAAATTAACCAATATAAGTAGTTTGCATTAATCACGAAAATGAAATCAACGTGGAGGCAGGATAGCATAGTAGTTAAGAGGATAGCCTTTGTAGCTCCCATTCTGGCAATATGACTCTGGGCAAATTACTTATCTTTTAGGGCTTTGATTTGCTATCTGTAAGATGGGGCTAGTAAATTAGTACCCATCTCAAGGGGGTTTTCTTTTCTTGGGATAAAATAAATTTTAAATATAGTAACAGCTCAAAAACTGTTAGGGGCTTCCCTGGTGCCGCAGTGGTTGAGAGTCCGCCTGCCGACGCAGGGGACACGGGTTCGTGCCTCGGTCCAGGAAGATCCCACATGCCGCGGAGCGGCTGGGCCCGTGAGCCATGGCCGCGGAGCCTGCGCGTCCGGAGCCTGTGCTCCGCAACGGGAGAGGCCACAGCAGTGAGAGGCCCGCGTACCGCAAAAAAAAAAACCAAAAAAACAAAACTGTTAGTTATAATTATCTAGGAGTGACTGAAATATAGAAGTGGATAAGCAGTGTTCCCAGTGGAGGAAAAGTCTGTCTTTGAACAGCTAATCAAAAAAAACCCTTTGACTTACACATGTCCACATTTGATGTGCTATACACATGAGGAATCTAACTGGTTTGTCTTTTGTGAGCACTGGCAGATCATCATCAGTTTGTACCCCCTAGCCTATATATAGTAAGCCATTAGAGATCTAGCAATGAAGTGAACCACACATTAGAAATCTTGGGTATGAGTCTGTCCCAGTCAGCTTTTGCCATAATAATGCTACATTAAAAACCACCCCAGGGCTTCCCTGGTGGCGCAGTGGTTGAGAGTACACCTGCCGATGCAGGGGACACGGGTTCATGCCCCGGTCCGGGAGGATCCCACATGCCGCGGAGCGGCTGGGCCCGTGAGCCATGGCCGCTGAGCCTCTGTGTCTGGAGCCTGTGCTCCGCAATGGGAGAGGCCACAGCAGTGAGAGGCCCATGTACCGCAAAAAAAAAACAAAAAACCACCCCAAAGTCATCGGCTCACAATAACAAACATTTATTTCTGACTCATACATGTCTGGGTGTGACTGGGTTCATGCCTGCTCAGTGAGTTTCTCATTTTCTTTGGATCAGCAACTGGTTACCCAGTTGCTGAGAATATATTCTTTTCATGGCAAAGTACAGGAGAACAATAGGACAAACCCAACCATGCAAGCATAATTCAAGCCATTGCTCATCCCATGTCTGCTGACATCCCAGTGTCCAAAACAAGTCACATGGCAAAGTCCAAATTCAAAGGGCAGAGGCATATACTCCAGCCAACATAGCCTGGGTGTGGATGTACAACACGACTGCAGAGAAATGAAGACTGAGATCAGTAACTGAACTTCCACTGAATCTTAGCTCTGAGGGTTTGCCTATGCATTCATTTGTAGCCACTGTATTGCTCGAGGTCTTAGCTTCTTTATTTGTAAAGTGAAGAGGTTGAATTAGATCAGTATATTAAAAAAGCTGGGGACGCTTTTAAAAAGCACCATTTGCTGGGCTGCATCCAAGACCAATTAAATCAGAATCCCTAGGGTAAGGCTCAAGAACTTGTATGTTTACACAGCTTTCTAGATGATTCTAGTGTACAGCCAGGATTGGGAACTACTGTGTTAGACGGTTTCCAGTGTTTCTTCTATTCTAAAACTAATTTAGGTTCTAATAGGACTGGTTAGTTGGCCATAAGGACTTGTTCAAGGCTGACATGCTGATTGGTAGGGTAAAAAGTCTGTGTTCTTCGGTAATTGCTGACACCCGACCCCCGCCCCCGCCAAATAGCAACAACTATATTGTTTTCTCTCAGTTCCTTTGCTCAAAGACATTCCTGCATTTTCGCAGATGCCTTCTTCCTCCTCTTCTCTCTCACCTATTTCAGTTGCTGGAAAAGTTTTCTGAAATAAGTGAGAGCTCTTCCCCCCCTTCTGTGTCATTTATTTTCCAGCTCTGCCTGAATTTCACTTCAAATGTTACTTCCCCGCTTTGCCACTTAGAACTAGCAAGTGTCACCCACCTTCCCATCAAGGTTGGCACCGATGATTAGCACACCTCCACATGCTGCCACTCTTTCCCCACCTACCCCAGTGTCAGCCCGTGGAAGGGGATTTACATTTCCATAAAAGCAATTCTAAGAGCTGTCAAAAGGAGCTCTGGAATGAAATTCAACGTAACTATCATCTGAGTATTTCAGAGATGCTGTAGAAGAGATACTTGCATTGGGAGGTGGGGAACTAGTGCCCGAGGAGTTCTCATTCCTTTCAGGGACTCCATAAATATTGTAGATTTGTCATAAGTCACCATGATCATATATTATGATTCTTTGTTGGCTCTCTCTGGTAAGTTCCTTAATTTTTCTTCCTCACTAACAAGAATTATAATTTGGGGTCTGTAAATAAATGAAAAATTCAGATAGATCTGGTCACTGAGAAATTAGTTTATTGAGAATTTCCTATTTTTCCTTTTCCTCTTCTCCATCTCTTATCATTGTACTTATATAAACTATTATGTTTCATGGATTCTAAGGTGAATTTTCTCCCAGAATTTTATCTCTCTGCAATGGGGATGTGTCTCATGGTTGTTGGTGTCTTAAGTTTAATTGGCAGAAGTTTTTTCTTTCTTAGAGGAATACACAATAACGGTGCACCTTATAATGGGTGACTTCTGTGAGGCAATGTAATAGGGCATCATCTAGGCTTTGTGCTAAGTCTGTTGCATACATTTTCTTTTTTAGTCTTCACAATAATCCATTAAATAATTAATTTATCAGTACTTTTTTTCTTATCAACACATATTTATTGAGCTAATATAATTATTAATAATAATTAACATGTATTGAGCAGGCATTATGTAAGTCCTTTAAAAATTCTATACTTAGTACCTAGGAAGATGCTGGGAGGTAGGTATTGATATTATTTGCACTTTATAGGACAGCAAAAGAGGCATTCATGGGCTTCCCTGGTGGTGCAGTGGTTGAGAGTCCGCCTCCGATGCAGGGGACATGGGTTTGTGCCCCGGTCCGGGAAGATCCCACATGCCGCGGAGCGGCTGGGCCTGTGAGCCATGGCCGCTGAGCCTGCGCGTCCGGAGCCTGTGCTCCGCAATGGGAGAGGCCACCACAGTGAGCGGCACGCGTACCGCAAAAAAAAAAAAAAAAAAAAGAGGCATTCAGAGGTTAAGAAACTTGCCAAAGTCATAGAGTTGGTACGAAGCAAGGCAAGATTCAAACCCAGGTCGCTCTGACTTCAAAGCCCATGCTATTAACCACCACCTACAATTGCATCAAATATTTGTTATTATTATAATTATTAATGGTGAAGTAGTTTACCATTTACAATAAGCTTTCACAAACACCCAATTTAGTCGTAGCCTAATAACCTGGCAAATGCAAATTCCTTTACATATTTGTATTCAAAGATATAAAACACTGTTAAAATACATTCTTAAAAGCCTTCTTAAAAAGGTATAAGCCATCCAAAGAAACCCCAAGGAAAGCTAAAAAACTGGAACTGTTTTACTTCATTAGAGCCAAGTAAATAAAAGCTGGGTCAGCGTCCATGCTGATTAGTGTCAGAAGGACAATCATCCACTGGATTATGGAAAGACAAACAATTACAATGTATAAGCCTTTACTCAGATATAATTCTGCATTTCTAACTAATTAAGGAAAATACTGTCTAAATCAAATGGACTTTAACAACAATGGATAATAATAGTTTGTAAAATGGATCGGTGGAGTTGGTAAATAGGATAAATGAACTCAGGCCGATGACTCTTCCATATAGCTTCAGTTTTATAGGGAATGACCTGAAAATGCAGGATATTAATGTATTTGGGTTAAGAGTATTGTTTTGTTATTCTAGTGATTTATGGCCAACAAAGAAATCCCACAAAAGGGACTATATCTGAATGAATAGGAGAATTATAGCTAAATTGACGTAACTTTCAAATAATTCTATTCCTTTCATTTATTAAATAACCTAGGTAATCATAAAGCCACAGAATCACAGGATTCTAGAGTTAGAAGGGCCCCCAGGAGGTTGCATGTTTTCCACTTACATAGGTAGAAACTTGAGCTTTCTAAGACATCCATCATTGTTTCACTTCATTTTGTCTTTCTTGGGTGGCTTCTTTAATATCAATTTGTTCAGTCTTTTAAGTCTTCATAGGTGTTTGATCTGGGTTTATTGGTCTTTGAAAATCCTGTTTTCTGGGACTCCCCCCTTCTAATCTCCTTCTAACCAATGTGGGTAAAAATGGGATGTCTATCTTTAACATGTGGTTAGAAATATTGCTACTTTGAAAACTGGGTATCCTTCCCTAAGCACCCCATGTTTTATGCAAGATATGAATTATGTTTGTCCCTGGACGATTGCCTTTTAGTCAAAGATACCGAGGTGAATGAAGCACCTACCAACTGGTTAAAGGGTTAGTAACTAAGATGGGTAAATTAAGTCTTTCTTTTATCCAACCCCAACCTTTTTCCTTTTCCTCTCCTCAGTCTCTGAGATAAAAACAGATCCCCACAAAAAAACTTTATAGCTCAAAAGACAGGCAGTAATTCGTTATCTCTAGTTTATAGAATACCAACATTTCATTAGAGTTCATTGTAAAATATTTTTCTTTATTGTTAATAACTCAACATATTTGTCATGGAATTATAATAGATCTAGGACTGGAATGTACCTCAGAGATCATCCACTCCAATTTCCTTATTTGCAAATGAGAAATTTTGTTACTGGAGCGATTAAATGCTTTACCCAGGAGCATACAGCCAATTGGTGGCATATGTAAGAGTAGAACCTTGGTCTCCTGACTCCCAACTTAATTCTCCCCCAAAAAATATTTCAGTTAATATTGGCAACTTCTTGCACATGAGAACAATGTCCATGAAATTATTTTCTTGGGAAAATAGCAAAAGATCCTGACTTGGTTGCAAAAGAGATTTCTCTTTAAGACAAGGCTTCAAAAATGACCTTTGAGGGCATTTTCCATATTTCTGCTTAGTGGGTAAAATAACCTTTAGCTGACGAAAAGGGCATCCAAAGAGCAGAGCAATAATAGAGGAAGTACTTTGGCAATTACCATTACAATTACAAGTCCACCTTTGAAAATAGATTGAGGAATCAGTAATGGAAGTAGCCAGCCTCACAGCCTATGAGAAGAATAGAAATGTCAATATCAAACATCTAGGCCATTCCATTGACTCCACTGCTTGAAATATAACTAAAACAAGCAAACAAACAAACCAAAAAAAGTGCCTTTTTTTCCACTATAGTAAATGGCACTTTCTACATAGTTGGAGTTATTAAACCTGAAGAACTA
Organism: Orcinus orca; assembly: GCF_937001465.1. Classification (NCBI taxonomy): domain Eukaryota; kingdom Metazoa; phylum Chordata; class Mammalia; order Artiodactyla; family Delphinidae; genus Orcinus; species Orcinus orca. Next base: position 12,236,085 of record NC_064568.1, read on the forward strand.
CTCGATATCTTTTCATTACTATGAACCATAGCCTCACCATCTCTAAAACAGAAGTAATATAACCTAACCAGCCTCCCTCATACGATAAACATAAGTTTAATAAATGATCAGACTGAGAAACCACTGTAGTTTTAAGTGAAAGTTTTGAACTCTGTTGGGGCTTTCTCTTAATGGAAAGTAGCTTTATTTTGCATTTCTTTAGATTATTTTAAGTGTTGGCTCCGGCCTCCCAGGTTTGTCTAGAATATGGAAGAAGACAAAGTATGCTGCCTGATATGAGAAAAAGCTCTTGGTCACTTTTTTTTAACCTATTCAGTTTAGTATAACTGAATGAGAGAAATTACCCGATGTACTCAAGAGTATGCCTTCAACGCTTCCCAAAACACAGCCTTTGCTTTGCTCATGATGGCATCATAAACAGAGCCCATCTTAGCATAGCAGAACACTGATTGGACCCATTCAACCCTTTATTTGAGCAGGTAAAATTAGCTTTAATTTCCTTTATCTTTCCTAATAATGCAACGATAATTTCTTTTTTTAACTTTTTCCTCAGACATTCACTTTTCTATATACCCAGGTCCCTAATGTTATAATTTTTTCCAGAATTAAGAATTTTAGTTTGGGAGACGTGGTGTACCGGTGGTAAAAAGATCTTCATGACTCTGTCCTCTGTCGACTTACAATCCCACTGGGGACCATGACAATTCTCTTGCAATCCTTCTTCTCTGTTTCCTCCTTGGAGGAGAAAAGCAGTGTCTTTTAACTGCAGTTTACCCATTAGGGGTAGTCTGAGAATAAATGAAATCATTATGTGCTGAGATAATCCTGTAAACAAAGATGCTCTGAGAATCTAGATTACATTCAGTGTTTTAATACATAGTCACAGAGCCCAAACTCCCTCACTCCCCTGTGCCAGGCTAGCCCTGAGGTTTTGAAGATACAAATGTTTTACTCTCAGTTCTCTCCCTGGTTCAGCTATAGGGCCAAGTGAACACCACTTATCAGCTCTGTGCCAGGCTTTTCTATCTCTAAAGTCGATATTATCATCTTTGACATCTTAACCAGAGCTTCTAAGCAGCTTCCTACCTCCAATTTTGAACAGGACTCTAGCTGTATGAATGATTTAAAAAATCATATCAAATAAAAATATTTATACCTGTGTAGTGCTTTTTTTAGATATAAATGTATTCATTCAGGGACTTCCCTGGTGGCACAGTGGTTAAGAATCCACCTGCCAATGCAGGGAACACGGGTTCGAGCCCTGGTCTGGAAAGATCCCACATGCCACGGAGCAACGAAGCCTGTGCGGCACAACTACTGAGCCTGTGCTCTAGAGCCCGTGAGCCACAACTACTGAGCCCGCGTGCCACAACTACTGAAGCCTGCGCACCTGGAGCCCGTGTTCCACAACAACAGAAGCTACCGCAATGAGAAGCCCGCCCATTGCAACTAGAGAAAGCCCACGCGCAGCAGTGAAGACCCATCGCAGCCAAAAATAAAATAAATAAATAAAAATTTTAAAATACTTTAAAAAAAGTATTCATTCATAAATGGACACTGAAACTAAGATTTTGAGGAATATGCTTTCCCCAAATCTGAAGTGTTCTTCATGAACTGGCTATTAAAGCATCAGCCCTGCTTTGCCACATGACTTAAAATTTCTGTGTTCCAGTTTTCTCCTCTGGGGAAAGGGTCAGAGATTTTATAAGAATAATGAAGCCACCACTGGATTCAGATAATCCCCTGGACAAATGTGCATGTATTTATGCATGAACATTTTTAGCTCTGTTTCCCTGGACACTCCTTCATCAAACTGAATTGCTTTCATGGTTTTTTTCAACACCCCTTGACCACATCAAGATTTTTGATTTCGTGTTAAGGTTTTGTGACTTTCAGAATGAACCATGCTATCTGGTATAAATGGGGGTTCCAGTTTAATCTAAGAATTTCAGAAATTGCTGTAGGCTGTAATCAGAGCAAAGGAGCAAGTGACAGAGTGTTTTTCTCTGAAATGGAAATAAGTAGAGAAATGCAAAAAAAAAAAAATCTTTCTCTAGTCTGTTCTATCCAATTCTACTTTGGATTCCAAGGCAACTGTCAATTTAATACCAGGGACCCTTTAAGCAGAAGTTTTGACTTGCCATGAATTTAGCAGGAGTCCCTCTCCCTATTCCTTTCTTCTTAATCAAATCTGCCCCAGCTGGTCATGCATTTTTCAAACCTGTCCTTAGGGATCCTTCTGCCTTAACATCTCAAATACTTTCTGTCTCCACCACCCAGCTGACCCATCTCCCTATAAGAATAAGGTCTTTGAGGGCTTCCCTGGTGGCGCAGTGGTTGAGAATCAACCACTGCTAATGCAGGGGACACGGGTTCGAGCCCTGGTCTGGGAGGATCCCACATGCCGTGGAGCAACTAGGCCCGTGAGCCACAAGTACTGAGCCTGCGCGTCTGGAGCCTGTGCTCCCCAACAAGAGAGGCCGCGATAGTAAGAGGCCCGCGCACCTCGATGAAGAGTAGCCCCCACTTGCCACAACTAGAGAAAGCCCTCGCACAGAAACGAAGACCCAACACAGCAAAAATAAATTAATTAATTAATTTAAAAAAAAGAATAAGATCTTTGAATGCAGAGAATGTGCTTTTTATTTTTTTATTTTTATTTTCCTATTTCATATATTCCTGGATACACAGAGTGCTCAGCAAATACTTGGCTAATCAGACAGGTTAGCCATATCTTCCCAAGGGTCTCAGCTTGTTTGCGTCAGGTCAATGGTGTCTTTCTCTAGTTTGCCTTGTCATGGTTGGTGGAATAAAATATGATGGGTCTCTCGGCCCCTTCTCAAGAGGTTCTGGTGATAACATTACATGGCTGTTTTGTGAAACGGGAACTGTCAGATTCCAGGTAGCAATTTGGGAAGAAAAACTGATTTATTCTATGATGTTTTAGGTATAATTGACTTGTGTGCTATTAAATTTCACTTTCATTCACTTCTAGCTTTGAGCTAGAAGTCAAGAGACGCAATTTTAGTTTAAGCTTTGCCATTAATTAGCTGTGTGACTTTAGGCCAGTCTTTTCCTCTGTCTATTAATAACAGCTATCATTTACTGAACACTAACTGCTATATACCTTGCTAGGTGCTGTGAATCCATTATCTCATTTAATCCTCATATCAACTGTGTGAGTTGGACCATGACTGCTCCTAGTTCCAGATGAGCAAAATGAGGCTCGTGGTGGAAAGTTACAGAGCTAGTAAGTGACAGAATCAGAACTCAAAGCCAGGATTGGTTGCTTGCAAAGCTTATGAGCTTAATCATTATGCTTCAGCCTTAAATGAAGTATCTTCAGCCTTAAATGAAGAGATGAGAGTGCAACCTCTAGGAAGCTTTTCAAGTTTGGGACTCTTCTCTAAGAACACATGTTATTTCAGGCATGAAATTGAAATCTGTAATTTGTAACCAAGCCACAGTCACCCAGCTACCACTACTCTAAGAGGAAACTCTCTTCCCCACTCCTACTTGGCAGAGTTTGGGGTTGGGGATGACCTCCCTCACGGAGGGGCATGTTACCTAGAACAAAGCTAATCACACATCTCATTCTTGGGCCATGGGCTTGGTCATGTGACTTAATTCAAGCCAGTAATAATCATGTTCATGATTTTTATTCTGACTTTCAGGGGAAAAGAATTAGTACTCACTTGCATTGAAATAGAACCTGGGAGAATGCAGGCAATCACCCATGTTGGTGGCAGTCACCCATGTTACTACTTGTGGAACCTGGAAATTAGCCAACACAGGGCAGAACGGAACCCAGAGAGGGAAGGAGTGGGTTGTGGTGACATTGTGTAATCCCCTGAATCCACCTTTACCTGAAGCCAAGCCTAAGGTTGGACTCTCCAGATAACTGAGCCAATTTGGGGGTTCCGTTCTGTGTTACTGGCATCAAAAGATAAGATGAGTTCATTGTTCTTTTCTTTTTTGGCACAAACCTACCAAAATCTTATAGAGCGAGCAATTTCTTCAGGCTCAGGCCCAGCCACAATGCATCAGACCTTGAATCATCTCTAATTACTGTAGGAAATATATTACCACTGTGGATGAAAAGGTACCTAATTTATCATGTGATAAAATATCTGTTAAGTGGTACAATGAAATTTTATGACTCTCTTCTGCCAGAAGGCTTCCTGATCATTTGCTTGTCTCTAGAAGATGTTAATTGCTAATTGTCAATGTGCATTTCAGGAAAGTGAGCCGCTTCCTGGGATGCCTGTTAGCTTTAACTGGCCACTCATTTCTGTCCCCTCCATTTCTTTGTAATTACATTTGGACTTTGAAACCAAAAATCATTTAGGTTAAGGCAATATGACTTGATTGAATGAATTATCTCTGTACTTTTACATGTCATTATATTTCATTGAATCACAGAATTTTAGGTTGGAAGAGACCTTTAGAGAACAGCTTTTCCAACCCCCTTAATTTAGTAGATGAGGGAAATGGCAGGAAGACATTGGCACAGAGTCACACAGTAGTTAGAAGTTGTCAAGGGCTCGAATCAAGGTCTCCTGACCTCAAGCCAGGGTGATTTCCACCACACCACGCCTCCTCTGCTGCCCTGTCCTGCTTTATTACATGAATGTGAACTACAAAAGCCTGAGCCACATGACAGATAACTGCAAGTCTTCCAGATGAGAATGCACCTCATTCACAGTCTCCCCCTTCTCATTCCTACTGCCTCTGTTCTTTTTGGGCGGCAGACTAAAGGGAGCACGAATGCCACCTGGGTAGGTAAGCCAGGCAGGAAACCTACCTGGAAGTTAATGTGAAGAATGGGACAACCTTAGGCATTTTCCACCAGAAATTAAGGAATTTGTTTTGGTGCCTGGAAAATAAAAGCATTTTCTAGAAAACCACTTACTAATACAAATGATTCTAGAGTTTTAATTACCATAGATTTGGTCCATAACTCTGCTTGGCAATACTGTTAGACCTTCAATCTGTGTCATTAACTACCCTTGACAATAAGAAGATCCCACTTATTTGTTATATTCTGTAAGTTTACCTTTTACTCCATTACAAATTCACTTTGTGCACCAAGATTTCAGCTGTGTAAGGTTTACTACCAACGAGAGAATGTTAAATTGATTTTAGTATCACTGTGTTCATTGTGGACTAAAGCCATTTAGCAATGAGCAAGACTAAGTTATCCTAAGTTAATTCATGAGTAAGGGGTTTGCCGCCCTCTTAGAAACTTAATTTGTATACTGCTGTCAGTGATTTGTCAGAAATAAGAAATCAGAGGAGAATGAGAGGGAGACCAATCTGAGACTTAGAAAGTGACAGCCCTTTTCCGTTATCTGTGAAAACCGCGACTTACATTGCAGTTCATCAGTAGGGCATCAAAGACAAGGTTTAGGCTCCCTGAAATTTCACCTTTTGATAGATGGGTTTATCAACAGAAAGTGAGAGCCTCAGTTCAGAATTAGAAACATAAATTACAAATGTATAAAGTCAACTAGATTTTGACACTAAAAAATTGTATCACAAATATGTATTCAATTATTGATTATTGTTAGTAGCATTAAGGTCACAAGAAGAAGAAGAAAAGTAACTTTGGGAGATATCAAAATGAGGCCCAGTGTAATTTTTCCTACAGTAAGATGACCTGGAGGTGATTGTACATTTTTCTTAGATGACTAAGCAAGTGAGTGATGTTATTTATTCTGACAAGTTGGATTTTTAAATGAAGATAATAATCTTAGGATACAGCTCTATTTTATGGAAGAACTGTTGGGAGATTAGAGAATGCCTTTTAGAAAATGCTGAATCCCTGTAAAAAAAAAAATCTGCCAAGCAAAAAGGAAAATCCCCCACTTTCTGCAAGTAGTAAAGCATTCTTTATGGAGTCGAAATGTGAAAGGTAAATGGACAAGTTTACTGCCGATTTAGTGTCCTGTCTCTGCTGCTTTCTAAAGCTGCACATAGAGAAGAAATGAAGGGCCTATTAACAGGAACTGCCCCCTTGGAGCCACAGGTGAGGGTGGAAGGAGAGCAAGGATGGCCATTTAACACAGTCGGCAGGTGTTATGAAGATGACTGCATTAACAAGAAAAGGCCCTCCAGAGCCTATTCACAAAACCACTAAAACAAAACCACCACCACCACCACAAAAAACCTCCCTGGACAGTGAAAGATTATAGTCCCCCCAGTCACATCAGATAGGCAGGTATGATGCTAAGTCTCCCTGAGCACCCTAACACCCCCTAGGGCCTTTCAGAGCCCACGATCCTATAAGACTAAGTCACACCAGTCTGATATCTGTGCAATTGTGTGGACCCATATTTGAACACTTCTCTAAGAATCACAGAATTTAATCACTAAACTATAAGAGAACTACACATTCCAACTAGTTAAAACCCTTAGTTTTGAAGATTAAATAAGTAAAGTAATCTTCAAAACATACTTATTGAGCCTCTATTGGGTGGCAGATGTTATTGCCTCATAACCCGGAAAGACTAGTTATTTTCTGAGCAACAACTATGTGCCTGGCATGATGTTATATTTATCGGATGAACGTAGTTCCGGCCCTTTGGGAGCTTTCCATCTGCTGCGGAGATACGCAATGAGCACATGAACAAATAGAGGGTGTGTAAACTGTTGCAAGTACGAAGAAGAAAACAAACAAGTACGATATCAGAGGATAGTAGGAGGAAGTAGAAAGCTGAGGCAAAAACATGGATGATGACTTGTTCTAGGCCACTCAAGAAGCTAATGTTTGACAGAGAGTTTTGAATCGGGGAGTAATTATTAAGCTCTTACTATGTACCAGTGCTGTTCTAGGCACCGATAAAGCAATGAAAACAAAGTTCTGGACTTTATGGACCTAAATTTAGTTTGGAGAGATAGGCAACAAATAAATGAGTGAATGAAATATACAGTATGTCTGCTATTTCTAATTAACATGGTGAAATTAGGAAAAACAAAGCAGGGAAGGAGGATGAGAAGTAGCAGGGCAGGGGTGACTTGCTGTTTTAAGTAGCTCGATTAGAGAACACCTCACTGATAAAGTAACATTTGGGCAGGTGCCTTACAGAGGTGAGGGCATGAGCTGTGTGGGTATCTCAAGGAAGAGCACACTAGACCTGTTTTAAGAGTAGACACTAGCCATAGGTGGCTGTTTACATTGAAATTAATTAAAATAAATACTATTAAAAGTTCAGTTCCTTAGTTGTGCCACCATAGTTCAGGTACTCAACAGCCACAGTTGTCTAGTGGTTATGGTATTGGATAGCATAAGTCCAGAACATTTCCATTGTCACAGAAAGTGCTGTTGGGTAGACAGAGGGACTAGCTAGTGTACAAAGGCCTTCAGGTGAAAGAGAGCCTGAAGTGTCTGAACAACAGCAAGAAGACTGGTGTGGCAGGAGCAGAAGATTGAGTGTGAGAATAAGACGGGAGGAGGTCACAGAAGTAGTTGGCAGCATGGTGAGAGGTCATACTATTAGAGTGTGGAAGGCAGTTGCAAGAATGTCGGCTTTCACTCTTAGTGAGATGGGAAGGCATTGGAGGGTTTTGAGCAAAGGGATTATGTGCTCAGTCTTATGTTTTAAGAGGATCATTCTAGCTACTCTGTCAAGAATATACTGTGCAGGGCAAGAGGCAGGACAGGGAGACGAGTTAGGAGACTACTGCACTCAACCAGGAAAGAGATGATGGCTATTTAATCCAGGTGAGAACCAGGTTCTGGATATTTTTAAGGTAAACCCTATAGGATAGAATTATCACCAGTAATTCAAGTGGTGAGTGACATGGATTGGGTTTGTATTACTGGAGGTGGCAAAAGTAATTGGATTTTGATTTTATACTGAAGGTAGAGCCAACAGGATTTGACAATAGACTGTAGAAGTGGTATGAGAGGAAGAGAGGAGTCCAGGATGATTCCAAGGTGTGAACAAATGAAGGATAGAGTTACTCTTAACTAATATGGGGAGGATTGGGGGTAGAGCATGTTTTGGGGAAAGATCAGGGGTCCAGTTTTGAACATGTTGACTTTAAGGTGACTTTAGGTGTCAGGGTAGAGCTGTCAAGTAAGCAGCTGCAGTCTCACAGCAGAAGACTGGGATTCAGGAGGGAGGTCTGAACTGGAGATAGAAATTTCAGAACCATGAATGTGCAGATGCCAGTCAAAGCCCTGAGACTAGAGTGAGTGTGGATGGAGAAGAGGTGTGAGAACTGAGCTGCAGGTCACCCCACCGTGAAGAAGTCAGGGAGATAAGGAGAAGGACTGGTCAGTAAGGTGGAAGAAAAGTCAAGAGGGTGTGATGCCTTGGAAGCCAAGGGAAGAAACGGTTTCCAGGAGGAGGTGATCAACTGTGCCAAATGCTGCTCATGGTACAAGTAAGATGAGAACTTAAATCAACCATTTGATTTAACAGCATGGAGGCCATTGGTGTCTTTGTCAAGACCAGTTTCAGGGAAGGTTTCAAAGAAAGAATGAGAAGAAAGGAAGTAGAGAGGAGTTTTGCCTAAAAGGACAGCTGAGAAATGAGGCCATAGCTGGGGGGGGTGGGGGGAGAAGTGTGTCAAGATTATTTCGGTTTGTTGAGATGGAAGAAATTACAGTACATTTGGATGCTGACAAGGATAATTCAGTAGGGAGGGAAATTTTAATTATGCATGAAAGAAAGGAAACAACTGTTAGGGCAGTATCCTAAAGTAGGCAAGAGGGGATGGGATCTAGTGAACAGTGAGGAGAGGCATGAAAATAGGTAGGAACAAGGATAGTTATTCCAGGAAGCAAACAGGAATAAAAGGAGGGAAGGCAGAGCATAGGGACACAGATGCAGATGGGTGTGTAGATAAGGTGGTGAGAACATATGGAATTTCTCTTCTGATCGTGTCCATTTTCTCAGCGAAATTGGGAGAAGGTCATTAGCTGACAGTGAGATAGTAGGAGGAGTTGGGGAACTGGAGAGAGAAGGCATGAAATAATTCTCTTAGGAGAGGGGGAGAGGGAATGATTGGGAAATGCTGCAGGATTACTGGGTACCACTGAGACCCTTTTCAGGTTGGTGGTCATAAACTTAAAGGCAGAGCATTTCTAGTGGTTGTAGGTTTTTTTTCCCTCAGCCATGTTCAGCTATGCAGGTAGGAATTCAGTGTTGTATAGAGCTGGAATTAGTTAGCATAGGGTTTGCTTGGAGAGTATGAAAACAAGAAGGGGCAGGGGAGTGAGGATTGTGTGTACATCAGGAATGTAATGACATATACCAGGAATGCAAGCCGGGTAAGAAGGAAGTGGGGACACATGGGAAATGGAAGTGATGGGAAAATGGCATTAGGATTAAAGTGTTGCTTGTCCTATTTGGGTATAAAGAATAATCAAAGTAAGCTGGAATGATAGGAGGTGATGGGTGGAGAGGGGGATATTTGAAATTGAGAGTATGGAGGGTTGTTAGGAATGTCGAAGTCCAGAATATGGCTGTGGGGTGAGTGACTGAGGTCACATGGGGCACAAGTTCACTGAAAAAGAGAAAGGACATTAAGGGATTAAGATGCCAGGCAATTGGAAGGGTTATCTACAGCAATATTAAAGTCATCAGGAATTATGACAAGAGTAGTATTGGAGAAAGTGACAGTGAGTTGGGACCTAAAATCTCCAAGGATAGTTAGGAGTCACCTGAGGGTCTGTAGAAGCCTATACCAAGGAGGAGCAGTGAGTGGTTTAGCCAGATATTGGGGTGTTTTGTGGAGGAGGGAAGGAGAATAGTCTATGAATAGAAAGAATTACAGGACACTTTAGAACCCTATTCTTTTCCTAAATGCCTGTATCTTCACCTAACTCCCGTAAAAAGGGGGTCCTTCTAGGCAAGGGAAAGGTCTGGGTTCTGCTCCCCACCAGATTCATTGCCCATGATTTTTGTCAGTTGAGAACAACTATATGTGTTATAACACGTGTTATAACATTACTGGGTTTCAAGGCTGAACAGACACATGATTGTTTGAGACGCTGGAGGGAACACAGCCCATTGGTGAAATGTTTCAGTTCCAGAATCAGAGTATACTATATTCAAATGCCCTTTTCCGCACTTACTAACTGTGTGACTTTGGGCAAATCACTCAACCTATTTTTGTCCTCCATGTCATGTGTGTAGCTGTTATCTGAATTAACAGCAGTAACTACTTCATCAGATTATGGTGAGTATTAAAGGATAATCTAAGTCAAGGGCCTTGAATGTACTATGTTATTTGGTAAGTTTTACAATTGTTAATATTCAGGTTGTGATGTTTATGTTCGCTTAGCAAGATTTACTTTGCAAAGTACATTCATTCCCTAGATTGGGAATTGGTTCATTCCTTTCAAGAACTGTACTTGTAATTCAGGTAGACGACAGCAGGGGGAGTGAGGGCCTGGTAGATTTCCCAGATAGGCTTCCTCCTGCGGTTGGCCCAGCAGATTATGTGTCCTCTATTCAAGATTTAAGAGGAGAATTCACTTGTGATCTTGAGCAAACCAATAATCGTCTGCATCTTAGTTTTTGTATCTGTAAATTGAGATAATACCACTTCTCATCTAATTCAGGATTAAATGAAGAATCACATGACAAGTGTGAATTATATTGTAAACCATATTGTTTCTGTAAACACAAGAGCTTTGTATTACTAGTATTACTAATACTAGGCTTTCATTCATTTTTAAACGAAAATTTCCCTCAAATATCTGTATAAACTGATATTTTTATAATTTGGGTTCATGAAATTTTGCCGTTGTCCTCATGTGAAACTTTTAGATAGGTCTCAAATAGAAAAAAAATCTCTAGAATGGCAATCTTGTAGCTAACAGTTCACTAGAAGGTAAGTTCCAGGATGACAGAGATCATGTCTGTTTTGTTGCTCATTCTTAGTGATCAGCATAATACCTGACATATAGTAAGTGCTCAGTAAATATTGTTGAATCAGTCAATCAATTGAACAATCATTGAATCAGTCAGTCAGTTGGTTACTATTTGGAGGAAACGTATCCTTCCAACTTGTCTCATTTCTAGCTGCTCCCCATCTTGAAATCTATACACTAATCATACCAGACTATATGTATTTCTAATATGTCATTTCCTTTAAAAGTAGTACAAGTCTGAGAAGTGTCAGCTATGCTTATAATAAGCTTGCAAGTAGGCTGTATGCTGACTATTTTACATGTATTATCTCTTAAATTTTTATAGTAGTATCCTATGGAGGTAATTACTATCATTATCTTCATTTTACAGGTAAGGTAAAAGACTCAAAGAGGTTAAGTTCTTGTCCAAGGTCTCAGTTAGTCAGCAGCAGAGCCTGTATTTGACCCTAGACAGTTTGCCTTCAGAGCCTATACCCCTGAAAACTTTGCAACTGAAATGAAGGCTTTAAATGCAGCACTCTTGTCTTGAGCATCTCTAGTCCATGTTTCAAGATGCCAACTTTGTAGATCATTCTGGTGAAAAATAGGATTTGATGAAACTGTGCAGTGAAAAAGTATGCTGTCTTTTCTTGCATTGTAGTTATTGCTGCCTCTCAACTTGGTCTTTAGACAAAACAAAGTAACTTCTTTTCATCTCTTCTTGAAAACTTACTTTTCAACTCTCAGAAGTACTGTGTTTTTAGAGAAAGAGGGGAAAAGGAGCAAAGCATGAAAGAGGAATTGGAAGAATAAGATAATTAGACAGAGTAATGTTCAGCTGGGCCTGTTTCTATATACATGGTTTAATATGAAGTACATCCTAGCAGGTCATAGAAGAAGCTTGTTTGATGTTTTCTTTGCCATTCTGCAAAATTTCCCCATCCATTCTCTCCTCTGAACTCCTGATATAGGAATCTCAATTACACAACTTAGTATTTGACTTTGTGCTGTCTAGATATTTCTCAGCTGCAAGATTTCCTAAAATTCTAAGATTTTAGAAGTTAGAGTTAAAAGACACATTGGACACCATTTTTCCAAGTCTCCCATTTCCAAATGTGGAAATGGAGGCCTGGGCAATGTAGATTACTCGCCTAAGTTCACACAGCAAGTGAAGGACAGGGCCAGAATTGTAAGACAGCTTTGCTTGCTGTCAGACTAGGAGTTTGGATTGCACTGATTGCACTGCCTCTTGCCTTCTAAATTAGATTTTAAAAAATCTCATCCAAATATTCATTCTTGCATTCAGCTAACAGACATTTACAGAATGCTTCCCATGTGTCACACATGCACTAGGAATTGAGTTACAAGGAATAAACTATGGTCCCACCTCAAGCAGCTCAGGTATGGAGACCAAACATTCCCTTGAATACACACCCTCACAGGTGGTGAGCATTAACAGAGGTGTGTACACAGTACACCCACTCTGGATGGGTGTATTGGTCCTCTCTGTGTGTCCAGATAATTCCCTGAGCAGGAGTCTCCCAGGCAGGGTGGGAGGCAAAGAGCACCCATGCTGAGCAATGAGTTTTTACAGCGGAGGAGGATGGTGTGGCATATGAGGTAAGGAGGTGTGAGGATGAGATAGCATACCTGGAGGGAGGGAGCCTCTTGGGGAGCAGTGGGCAAAGAGCCTATAGGGAAAGGGACAAATTGTGAAGGGCATAATATGGCATACTGGAAAGATAGACTTTATGCTGTAGGGAATGGGAAACTACTGCAGGTTTTTAAGCAGGAGAATAATATGATCAGACAATATTCCCTCTACTCTTCTTAAATCTTCACCTAGAGTCAGGCTGGTGCTGGGTAGATAATAACATGAACTTAATTGACTTAAAAACAGAAACAAGAGGCAGTGGAAAATTTCCAATCACGTGTACACTTTCTCTTTCAGGAATTTCTGGGAAATAGCATGCTTTATTTTTTAAAATTTAACAGCATTTTTGGAAACAGCTACAATGCTTTATTATATTCGGTGGTTTTGCTGTAAAATTTACAGTCTTTGAAATAAAGCAGTAGCTCACTTATTCTCTCTTTCTTATTTTTTATACATTTTGTTTGAGATATAATTCATATACCACAAAATTTACCTTTTACCTTTTAAAAGTGTATACTTTGGTGGTTTTTATTTTAGTACGTTCACAAAGTTGTGCAGCCATCACCGCTAATTTCAGAACATTTTCATCACCTCCAGAGAAATCCTGTACCCGTTAGCAGTCGCTTCCCATTCTTTCCTCCTCCCCCAGCCTCTGACTACCACTGATCTACGTTCTGCACCGTTTTTTCCCAAAGGATTGGCCTATTCTGGACTTTTTGTATAAATGAATCGTACAATAGGTGGCCTTTTGTGAATGGCTTCTTTCACTTAATGTTTTCAAGGTTCAGCCACATACCAGCATGGATCAGTACTCCATTCCTTTTTATGGCAGAGTAATATTTTATTATAATATATAGCACATTTTGTTATCCATGCATCAGTTGATGGACATTTGGGTTGTTTCCACTTTTTGGCTATTATAATGTCACTATGAACATTCATATATAAGTTTTTGTGTGGACATATGTTTTCAGGTCTCTTGGGTGTATGTTTACGAGTGGAATTGCTGGGTTGTATGGTAATTCTATGTTTAACCTTTTGAGGAGCTTCCAGACTGTTTTCCACAGCAGCTGCGCCATGTTACCTTCCCACCAGCAGTATTCAAGGACTTCACTTTCTCCATATCCTCCCCAACACGTGTTTTTATTTATCCTTTCTTCTGAAGGAGTGGTTCTGCACTTGGCATTAACACCAGAATCTCGCTATAATGCTGTCCTACAGGTAGGCATGTAGATAAAGAAATGTAGAAGGAGACAGCATGGATTAGTGGGAGATGCTTACAGGAATCCATACTGAGCACTTAACTTAATGATCAGAGGTAGATAGTTAGTGGGTATTTCAAACCCACCTTAACCTTCATTTCTCTTTGGGTTGTTTCCTTATATACTGATTAGATTCTGTATTTCCTTCTATGAATAGTGCCAAATAGTAACATTCTCCAATATTGTTTAAAAATATTTTTACAGTCTCCTTTTGTGATTCTAGAATAAATTGAGAGCCTTCACTTTTCCTGGGCTTGCTTTGTAGATGTTTGTAAACTGACCTTTTGTCTTATCTGTGATACTTGGATATTAAACCTTGCAGAAGATGTTGTGAAGCTAAATTTTATAAATTACAAGTCCTTGTCCTTATCTGGGGCCTTTTCCAGTGATAATAGGCAGGACCATTTATCTCAAATCGCAAAGAACCCATAGCAAGAAAATAACATTCCAAGATGAGATCCACAGAGAGACATGGCAAAGTGTTCTCCTTTCGCCTCTTTCCATAATATTCCCCATTGTTTATTTAATGACTGAATTGTTGTGGTGGAAGAGAGGGTGTTTGTTGCCCTGGGAGGGGATTAGGAAATAGGCTGCAGTTTGGTGAAAATAGTAGAGGGAGTGGGTGCTCCGCTCTTACCATGTTGTTGGATGTATACCAACCCGAGGTGTAGATGCCTACGCCTGCATCTCTTTGCCTGAAGGCTTTTTTTGATCACCTTAGGGCACTCACCTGCCTTCAGGCTGGAAGTACTGGGGAATTAGCACCCCAGGAGTAGTCCCTAACCAGCAACTCATAAGAGTTGGTGTATGTATTAGTTTCCTCTTGCTTTTGTAACAAATTATCACCAACTCAGTGACTTAACACAAATTTATTATCTACAGTTCTGGAGGTCAGAAGTCCAACACAGGTCCTGTGGGACTAAGTCGAGGTGTCAGCAGGACTGAGTTCCTTCTAGAAGACCTAGGGGAGAGTCTGTCTCCTCACGTTTTCCAGCTTTTAGACTTCTTTGGCTTGTGGCCCCATATTACTTTGACCTCTGCTTCCATGGTCATATTTTCTTCTCTGACTTTGACTCTCTTGCCTCCTTCTTATAAGGATTACTCTGGACCCGTCCAAATAATCTCCCCATCTCAATGCCCTTCCTTAATTTAATCACACCAGCAAGTCCCATTTGTTAGCTAACAACATATCTACAGGTTCTGGGCATTAGAACACAGACATCTTTGGGGGTCATTATTCTGCCTACCTCAGTGTAAAATAACCCAGTTCCCTCACTCCTTGAGTGAGATAGCTCTGAGCATATGTTCTGCACAGTTTCCAGAGTTTCCCAGCAGGCCTTTGCTCCAGCTATCCATGTTGATTACTTGCTCGTTAATATACCCTTTCCTGGTTTCCTTCCCTTTTCTGTTTCACTAACCCCCATTTCCTGGAAGAACCTCCCACATTCAAATACATATGGTCCCCAACTTACGATTGTTCTACTTATGATTTTTCAACTTTACAGGGGTGTGAAAGCAATATACCTTCAGTAGAAATTGTACTTTGGATTTTGAATTTTGATCTTTTCCTAGGCTAGTGATATGTGGTATGATATTCCCTCTTGATGCTGGGGAGTGGCAGCTGCATCTCCTGGTCAGCCACACAATCACAAGGGTAAACAACCAATACACTTACAATCATTCTGTACTCAGACAAACATTCTGTTTTTCACTTTCAATATAGTATTCATTACATTACAGAAGATTTTCAATACTTTATTATAAAATAGGCTTTGTGTTAGATAATTTTGCCCAACTGTAGGCTAATGTTCAGAACATGCTATACACTCTATAAAACAACTGGCCTGTCCTCTTAAAAAATGTCAATGTCATGAAATACAAAGGAAGATTCAAGAACTATAACTATTCCAGAATAAAGGAGACTAAAAATACATGAAAACTAAAAGAAATACATGATCTTGAGTTTTTATTTTACTATTAAGAACATTATTAAGGCAACTGAAAAAAAATTTGAATAAGGGCTTTAGATTAGATAATAGTATTTTATCAATATCAATGGCCCTGATTTTATAAATTGTACTGTGGTCATGTACAAGAATATTCTTATTTTTTATGCTTAGAATACTTAAGAGAATTTTCTTATTTTTGAGAAATGCACAGTGAATTATTTAAGGATGAAGGAACATCATATAAGAAACAAACAGTTCAGAAGAGAGAGACAGAGAGAATGAAACAAATGTAGTAAAATGTTATCATTTGGAGGATCTGGGTAAAAGGTATCCGGGAATTTTTCGGTACTATTCTCGCAGGTTTTGTCTATATCTTAAGTATGGCAAAAATTTAAAAACGTGAAAAGTATAAGGCATTTTAGTCATTGAGTCATTGCCCTGCTTACCTACAGGTTGCTGTGTTGACATTATGAGATAAATAAAATGTCCTCGGCTTTCTTAAGCCACACTGTCTCTGTCTTCACTGTGTCCCAGAGATACGTTGACTGTTGAGTAGAGTTTCTAATACCTGCAACAGAGCACTGGATTGAGAATCAAGAAACTGAAATTTGAGTTCTGGTTCAGTAGTTGTGTGACCTTTGCTAAGTCATTTTACTTTTCTTGGCTTCAAACCGTGTCTGGAATGTTAAAGATTTTAGCTGTTCTTTGATTCTTCTTCATCCCTTCCAGAACACTCATTTATGATTCTCTAATGTCCTTTGGATGTTTGAATAACTGAATCTTTTCTTCTGGGTATGGTTCGTAATGACTTTGCCTTATAATACATTCCACTTGATGTGGCAACTATGACATCAAAGAAATTTCCAGTGGAAGGTTATTATTTGTTTGTTGTTGTTATTGTGAAGGAGGGAAAAAGCCAGGCAAAATATTCAAGAAAATTATTCAGTCTGTGATTCCACTTATTACATTTCTCACATAGGATATTTTATAAGTTTAGGTAATCAAATTTCATATTAATGAATACTGGGAACAATTTTCTTGGTGTAACAAATTAGCCCTTTTTGCTGAGTTATAGTTTGAGCTGGTTTATTTCCAAAACCTCCAGGCATGTGTGAGTTCCTAACTTACACTGAAGGAGAGAATGAACAGACTAGTGGAAACAGCTAGGAACAGGGGAGTTGAGCTGTCACTGAATCAACCCTACAGCTGCTCTGCTCCTTGGTATTTGGCTGGGGGTAGTTCTCTAGTCATTGCCCTTCCTCTTTTTTTTTAAATAGAGGTAATGAGGCTTGAATCTCTCTCCTGCCTCTCAGAAGTGCTGCAGTGATGAATGGAAATGCCATTTGAAAACTGCTGTGCATCCTTTGCTAGGGAGATATTTCAGTAACAAAGCATCCTCATCAGAGTACAGTCAGCTCCTGCTATAATGCCAGCACCCAGGGTATTAAGTCTTCTCATATTAGCAGGATCTACAATGTACTGTAGGTAGCCATGCTGAGGGAAAGGAACAGACCGCCCTCTTTCTCCCACACCAGTTATTTTTTTTTTTTTTAACATCTTTATTGGAGTATAATTGCTTCACACACCAGTTATTTTTATTCAGTACTTTCATTTTCTTTAAAACACTTATCATAAGCTGAAATTATTGACTAATTATTTAACTTATTTATCTCTGGTTGCCCGTCAAGAACATAAAAGTTCAAGGGGGGCAGGAACCAAATATGCTTTGTTCTTCTTGTGTCCCCAGCAACCAGCACAGTGCCTGACAGATAGTAGGGGCTCAATAAAGATTTATTTAGTGATGAATGAATGAATTATATAACCCATGATCTAATCTTCCTGTTCCTTTATGACAGTATTTCACCACATATGCCAAGATGCCAAGATAACTGCCCATGAGATTTCAAATTCCAATAACTGAATAGGCAATTTCCCATGAAAGTGATTTTAAAGATACCAATTATAGAGAAGAAATAAATAAGTTGACACATGATACCAAACATGTGGGTCTCTCCTATATCAATGGGAACTTCTTAAGGAGCTTTAGCATATGTATCTGGTAGCACTGAAATGGGTAATTCACCAAGTATCAATAGATTCTTTTTAAGTTTGAAAAGTAATTTGTTTATCTCTTTTATTTTTCTGATGAAGAAATTCTTAACACACATTTTGTCGTGTTAAGTTGCTGTAAAAAGTGCACGCTTTTTTTTTTTTTGTCAGTTTTGAAAAGCCAAACAGTTCATACTACTGAGGCAGAAAGGGGGTGAGGGGGTAGTAGGGATACACACTGAGATTAATCATTTGCCCTAGATAATCTCCAACCTGTGTACCAACTCTATAGGTGATTGATTTTTGTTTCTATACAGCTTTAAAAGGTGAGGCAATTTGTGTGTTGAACCTTCCATCAACCACCTGTGAGGATTTGAGTCACCTGTCCCTCCAGCCTCCTTTGTTCTGGTGCCCAAAGTCTGATGACCTGGAGCTATGCGTGAAATGGGGGTGGGGAAGGGTGGAGACTCTTGCTGACTGCTTCAATTCCTTAATGGTAGTTGAGGTTGGGAAAGAGCCTTTGTTCTTGAAAGCTGTACTTTTTTTTACTCTCTGTATAAATTCTAGGAGGTCTTTTTTGTGTGTATTTTGGACATTTATTTGGGTCTCTTTGCCTTCCTGAAGAATGACATTGATTGTGTTATTGTTCAAAACCCTTCACCAGCTCCCCAACACTTGTAGATAAAGTCTTCAGGATTCACTCTGCACTTAAGTTTTCTTACAATCAAATTCTAGAATAGCGTTGTGTTTACAAGCATAGATTCTGGGATTAAATATCTGATTCTGCCTCTTGGATGACCTCGGGCAAATTGCTTAATCTTTCCAAACCTCCTATTTTCTCATGGAGCAAACAATGGAACCTATCTCCTGGGCGTTGTTTTGAAGATTAATTAAAATTATGCATATAAAATGCACACTTTTATGCATACAACATTGTAAAGGCTCAATAAAAGATTGTTATTTTTACCACCTCTCTCCCCTGATCCAGCAAATGGAACTAATTACTGCTGCAAGCACTATTGCAAGTACCCCATAATTTACATTTTCTTTCAGACTTCTTTTGCCTCATGCTTTTCCTCACTCCTTCCCCCTCTTTCCCGAGTTCAAATGTTCTTCGTTCTCTGATGCCCTCTCACAGTGTTGCCTCCTGTCTAACTGCTTCCACAAAAGTAATTCCTCCTTTCCTGCTCCCCACACTTCTAAGTGTCCTCTCCTTTCTTTAAATCCCATTGACATTTTTTTCTGAGGTCAAAGTGGCAGCCGCTTGAATCAAGGATGTGCTTCTGGACTCCCTTTTGGTGACTGAGATCTGGAGCGTGTTTCTTCCTTTCCCCTGCATCTCTGAGGTAACGTCAGTCCTCCCTAGCATGCTGCTTGGCCTTAACTGGTAAATGCAACTACCCTGTGATTATGTCCAGCACACAGTAGATGCTCAATATTTATTCAGGGAAAGGATCTGTGTGGAGTGAAAGGAACTCTCTATGGCTACCATGTGTATCATTCCATCAGAAGACCGCATTTCATCCTAAATTTGAAATTTAGGTGTGTGTATAGTGAGGTTCGAAGACCCTTTGAACTTTGAGCCTGGGGAGGATTTGGTGACATGTCAGATATATTTTATGGCTCATGAATTTAGGTTGGTTTTGGGGATTCTATAGGTGACAGCTGAATCTTTTCAGATTCATAGTTCTCTTCTCTGTGATAGCTACCATTTTCACTCGTGATCCAGGTTAAAAGTGATTGCATGGGAAACAGAGTGCTTTGTTATTTGAACAGATTATGATGGATTATTTCTGTCGTCATCCTCCTTCGCAAGATGGTAGAAAAAAAGATGAAGTCCCCTATATTTTGAAAAAAATGCTTCTTTTCAAGAATAGAATTGGCCTTGGGGCGGGGGTGCTACCTGTGGTTTTGCTCAGCGCAGTTGATATGGGCAAGGTGTTGAGGTTAAAAACAGAAAGGAATTTCCCACCTATATTGTAGGAGTTAAAAGCAGCACTTTCATAACCAGAACACTATATGACCCCAGATTATTTGTCCTTGACAGACTAAATGAAATAAGCCTGATACAATTATCTTTTTGACGCAAGGTGGGAAAATTTGCGGGGGAAGCTTAAGTTTGCCTGTTTCTGAAATTCAGGAGACCGTGGTTCTTGTTTCAGTTTCTCTACTCACTGGATGGGGAGATTTGCCCAAGTTGGTATCTTTCCCCGTCTCACAATTTAAAAGATAACTTAATGACTAGGACCCTGCCTCTACTCTTCTAGGTCCAACTAGAAGTTCTCTTCACTCCCCAGGAGAAAACCCAAGTGAGAGAGGGGCTAGGAGTGATTGTAGAAATGTCAGAGTGCTTTGCTTAGAGAAAATGAGAAAAAAGGGGGGAAAAGGAGACTGATTCACAAAAGATCAATTTAAGAGGCTCTTTTCCAGCAAACTTTGTCCTTTCTCTGCTTCTACCATGGTTGCATGGTACAGAGCTTTTAGGGAGGTGGTTGTCTCTCTGCACTCTGCCCCTAAGCAGTTTTCTGTCTACATTGTCCCCATTGTTTGGCATTTCTACAGTCATTGCATTGCATGGCTTTCTTTCCATTTCTCCCCTAGTGGC
Organism: Orcinus orca; assembly: GCF_937001465.1. Lineage (NCBI taxonomy): Eukaryota > Metazoa > Chordata > Mammalia > Artiodactyla > Delphinidae > Orcinus > Orcinus orca. The sequence goes on from NC_064568.1 coordinate 12,256,471, forward strand.
ATTACTCTTAACAAAACTCTTCCCCAGCCTGCCTATTGGCAGTTGTGAAACCTGAGGGAGATTGTATATGAATTTCTGCTTGTCTGCAAAGCACAAGGCTTTGTGGGAAAAACAAAAACAGAAACAAAAAGGTGGCTATGCTATTTTGACTAAGGCTTCCAGAGTTTGGGAATTGGGAAGGTGTACTCCACTGAACTATATAGCATATGTACTCATCTGCATGGGGAGTACTCGAGGCTACCAAAGCCACTGACAGTTGCTAGCTATAATGCCCAGACATTGTAAGCTGTTGTGTGGTGTGTTCAGGAAATCGCAACAATCCTGGGTCACCAAAAGTGGCTCAGCTCAAGCAGATGTCCTACGTTGCATGATATCCAGAAACTTGGATTGAAGTTAAGGCAACGTTTCCCAGTCCTCAATACAGAAGAAAAATAGAAAATACAAGAAATGCAGTCTGTTCCCCAAATCAACCAAATGCCATCTTGCTCCCTGCAGCAGTCCAAAAATCTATTACCAGCCAAAACAAAAGCTAACTAGGAAGAGGAATCTGCTCCTAGCAAAAACGTATTTTTCACTCCAAAGTCAAAATTGTGAATGAATTCACTCATTCAACAAACTGCTATTGACTTTAGGACTGCCCAGTGTATTTCATTGTCTACAAAACTGCTTGTCTCAATGTATGTACCTAATGGGAAGATAACTATAACTTACGTTGTCTGGGGAAAACGGATTGGAATGAAGATATCTGTAGAATGGTTATTTGAATCTTTCTCCAGAGAAAGACCAATAATTCAGAGGGTGAGTTGAGGGAATGTGAAAACAGGCTTGGAAAAATCTCCCAATGAAAAAAACACTACTAAATATTATGTCCCACTAATATACTTATTAAGAGCAGAATTAGGAAAATGAAACTTCTCTACCAAACTCTTCTTGCTGTCATGAATTTCTATTCTCAGGAATTAATCACATTAAGAATCCAAAGGAAATCCCATATGAATGGATTCTAGATTCAGAAGTATTTTGTATTAGGTTACACTACAGTGTTTTTGACCTCTTTTACTTGGGGAACAAAGAGGGGTGCAGTGTGTGAGTCTGGAGGTAGATGTGTCAAAGTATGGCTTGTTCTTTATTGCTATTCCCAGCCCAAGGCCTAGTTTCTTACGTTAAAAAATCAGGTTTTTTTCTGAACAAGAGAACCAGAAATATTTGTGTTTAGTGGGTAAGGAGTAAGTTGAACAGAGAATTTTTGTGCTTTAAGATCTCACATAATCAGTTTCCATTTTCCAAACACGCGCTTCCTATTTCCTTGACACCACAATCCCCAAAGGAAACCTGAACTAACTGCAGGCCACTGATGGGTAGACATATGCAATTAGGGCAATCTCTCATTTGTTTAATGCTTGGGTTTTTTGTATTTCTGCAGTTGAGATTCCACATTGAAGCCCCAGGGCTTGGGAGGTTTATCAAGTTGCTCTTGCAAGCTTCTCTTATCTCAGCAGGAAGGAACTCCTCCAGGGATTATGTGGAATGGCTAAAAGAAATTAAATTGGGAGCAAAGCTCCTTCTGGGGCCCATAGCCCCCTTGTATTACTCAGCCTCACCTTCTCATCTCTGCACAAAAACTTTCCTCCTGCCTCAGCTTCCTATTTATTACTCTGTATTTTTAGTAGCCCCTTCCTCATGGCCAGAATGCCTCCAGAATCCCCAGCTCCTCTGAGAAGCCTTCTTCCATGTCATCGGAAGCTCTGTGGTCACGGGGACTTGCTTCTTTCACCCAGAACACCCTCCCTCTGAATGCTGGCTCCTTGAATGCTCACCTCATCATTTTTTTTTAATAAATTTATAAAGTTATTTATTTATTTTTGGCTGTGTTGAGTCTTCGTTGCTGTGCAGTCTTTCTCTGGTTGCGGCGAGAGGGGGCTACTCTTGGTTGCGGTGCCCGGGCTTCACATTGCGGTGGCTTATCTTGTTGAGGAGCACGGGCTCTAAGCATGCGGGCTTCAGTAGTTGTGGTTCGCGGGCGCTAGAGAGCAGGCTCAGAGGTTGTGGCGCCCGGGCTCAGTTGCTCCGCGGCATGTGGGATCTTCCCGGACCAGGGCTCGAACCCGTGTTCCCTGCCTTGGCAGGCGGATTCTTAACCACTGCGCCACCAGGGAAGTCCCTCACCTCATCTTTTAATTCTGAGCTTAGGTAGTAAGATTTGAAGTTTGAGCTCCCCAGCTGACCAGGGTTCTTTTTCCTGTGCTTTCATGCCACGATTTCATCCTCTTGGTGACAGCTCTTATACTGGGTGATCACTTATGTGGATGTTCATCTTTCTTTGTGACTGTGCACTGGAGAGCATGGGCATGGGGTGCTTATTTTTATGCCCCTAGTGCTTGATGTAGTAGAAGAAAAGTGCCCCCAAAGGAAGGAATTTTTCAATCACTGGATACCCATATGATTATACAGACTTTAACAACAGGCTTTCCAAGAGAATTTAATAAATAATATGAGAAGATGCTTATTTTTTGCATGAAGAAAAAAAAAACCAGTATACAAAATCATATATATCAGGGTTCTAATTCTATATTCATAAATATGTATATTTTATAATTATTGTATATATACATATATAAATATACACACAGAGGGAAAAAAGGCTAGAAGAAAGTACACCAAAATCTCACTTGGTTATTTTGATAAACACTATTTTTTCTTACTATTTTTCTCCAGATTGTCTATAGTGAACATATATGAGTGTCATAATCGAAGAAAAAAATAACATTTAAAAATGAATGGCAGATATGAACTATCTTATGATGGCAGGGGTACACCAAAGCCAGTTAGAATAAAATTTGGTGAAATAGAGCATTGTTATGTGTGCTATTCTAACAAGAGGAAAAATAATACAGGAGCATACATTTTTAGTTAATATTCATAGTGGCCTTTTTTTCATAGTTTTATCAGTAGAGTAGGAAGTATTTAAACCAATTTGCTTCTTATAAGACAGAAAGCAATATATTTTAAAATGAAGGGCTATTGAGATCACAAAGATAATGGCATAAAAACTCTTCACTTAAAGGTACCCCAGGGAGTTTATCCTCCTGAAAACCTCCTCCACCTCCACCCTCCTCCCATACACACACACTGGTCCGCTGGAATGATTTACAGGAAAGTTAAGATTAGATTACACTGAGAACCAGAACAAGTCTTTGCTCTGGGTGATGTGGTGTAAAACAGATCAGAGAAATGATTAAAATGTGAGGCTGACCTTAATGGTTACAAAAGAAAGACTGAGGCAGAATTTTTCTCCCCACCAAAGCCTGTGGCATTAATCCCAGGTTTATACACCTTTTGTAGGAAGGTCCTTGCAAGATCCTTACAAGGTCATGAAACCTACCCTTTTTCTTGCTGCTCTCAGGGAAGAACTAAATCAATCAAGCAAATGAGATGGCCAGCCCAGTCCTCTGGGTGCCTTTTAGCTACAGAACAGTTTAGTGGTTAGTCTTGGGCCTTAGAGTCTGACAGCCAGGGTTGAAATCTTGGCTTCAAGATTTGACTTCGAATTAGGACTGATGAACTGAGGCTCAATTTCTCCATGTAAAAAAATGATATACCTATTTCATAGAAATAACCATACTCTGAGTTCCACCCCTACCCAGACTACCCTCCTCCTTTTTTTAAACTGTTGTTTTCTTCTTCAGCTTCAGTGTCTTCCATTTGCTTGCATGTATTTGTTATCACAAATAGTCCTTTACTTTTTCCTCTCTCTGACTTACTATTATTTCCGTATATTGATCTCAGGTTTGGGTCTTAAATTAGACCCCTGTACTCTGAGTCCTCACTTCTGGGCAGTGCCTCTCTTTGCTCCATTTTTCCTTCTATCTCAAGTGCCAAATTGGCTTTTGGGCTCTGTGTTCTACACTCCTGGTCCAGATTTAGCCTGCAGACCATTTTATAATGGAAAAACAATAAGTTTTATGCATATAGACCTCAAGTTTAAGTTCTGCCTTTTACAAGCTGTGTGATTTCAGGTAAATTGCTTGCATCTCTGAGGCTGAGTATTCATTTTTCTCCTCTCTAATGGAGGGACAATGGTACCTGCCCTGTACCCACTCCCTAGGGGAGGCGGGTCAATTAAAAGGATTAAATGTAAATGATCTATGTGAAGTTCCTAGCAGAGGGCTATGTACACAAAGAATGTTTCTCCCTCCTTTTTCTTTCATAAGTCACCACTGTAAATTTGTTTTTCTTCCCTCCAGGACCACCCTGTCTTGTTTATGTTAGTAAGACAGGCTGCGTGCAGACTGTCTTACTAATATACCCAATTCCCATTAAAATGCTAGGTAATTCAGGGCAGCCCCCCATTAGGAATTCGTGACCATTTTGTCAGGGCCCAGGCTGAAATTTACCTTGTCAGTTTAATCTTATGGGAGAGAGGGAGGGAGGCAAGGTGGAAAGGAGAGGACTGCATGGTCTGACCCACTGTGCACCCAGAGCTACTTTCATGAAGTGAGTGAAACTGGCTTTGCTTCATATTAAGTAGAATGTAACTGACAAAATTGGAGTATGTCAGGAGGGCTATCACATTTATTTTAAAAAAAAGAAAGACATCCTTTTAATGTCTTACGGCCTCTGGATAGAATTTTTTTCTGGGGAACAGAGAGAACCCTGAATAAAATATCCCACCAACTCCATAAACTTGGTGATTGTACAAAAGCCATTTGTTTCCAGGTATGTCATATACACCCTTGCAACTGCCCAGTTATATGAATTTCACATTTCCCCCTTTAAGCTTTGGAACTAAACATTGAGTTTGTTACTAATTTTACATACGCCTTCCATGATTTACTGCTAAGGAAAGAATGAGCTTGGCATTTCCTCCACAAAATCTTTCAAATTTTCTGAGCAGGTAACAGAGAGGAGAGTATAGGAGAACTGAAGGTTAGAATTAAAATTTAGCCTGATGTGAACACAGTTTTGATGGGTAGTTTAGAACTTCCCAGCACATAAATCTTTAAAGGGGAAGAGAGAAGAACATTAAGACATAGAGAAAGTTTTCAGTGTTATCTCCCATGGGTTCTCCTGTATGTACTTACTCTGCTTTCCCCAGGTGCTCTGTGACCTCCAGCCTCTCGCCTTCTATAGATACTCCCACCTCCACCTTAGAAGGGTGCTGGATGGATGGAGAGGAAACTGGAAGTGACGGGCCCCATCACGATCACCCACTTACAGAACTGTAGGGTGTCACCAAATGATTACTCCTATGGGCCTTGGTTGTCTTTTCTGTAAATTGCGAAGAATAATAGCCAATTTATCAGGACTGTTTTGGAGATTAAATTAAATCCTCAGTTTCTCAGGATCTGTAGTACAGAATAGTAGCCTGAAATATACTAATGGTCAAACAGCTGTGGGAAATGCTATGTAATTTATATTAGTACCATCAAGTCGCCGAGGAGTTCTACAATACAAGAAACCCATTTAGTTCTGTTAACATGTGCTGGGCAATGCTGAACCAGCAGGTACAAAAATAATGAGTTCCCTTGCCATCTCCTTATTCTTACCATATACACTAAGTTCCTGACTTGGAGTACAGAGAGAAGGAGCTGGTGCTAGTATTACTGCAAAGGGGGGAGGCGGGGAGGACTGAGAAATCATGCCCACGCCAGATTAGATCAAGTCCTGCATGGATCCTATGCCAAAGTCATTCCAGAGCTCTGGATGGATGATGACTCTCAAATTCATCTTTTAAGAAACATTTTTCCTCCAAGTAATCCCTTATGAATAATAATAAAAAACTCTATTTGCAAGCAGGGTGAGAGTGAAAGAACTGAGGTGAAGAAAGCATTTTCGGTTGTAGTTAGAATGCATCAGAAATAGTTAAAATCCCCCTATCAGTGAATAGAAAGGCAGAAGGCATGGTTTTCCCAGCAAAGTGTTAGGGGTGTGTAATGTTTTTTTCCAGTAATGAAGAAAAGAAAATGCCCTGGAAGATGAATACAGAGAGAGGAAGCAAACACCAAGTAAAGGACTGATTGTGGTGTCCTTGGCAAATAAAGGAATGAATAAATAGAAAACCACATGAGAGAAAATAATGGACTTCAGTATTGTTTGTTTGTGCAAGAATGGAGATGACTCCTTTTTGTCAATCACACAGCCAAATTAGAAAATTTGATAATCAAACATTGCATTTGTTTTTATATTCATGGCATCAGTTCAGTTTCTCATTAATTAAACAGGCAAATTTGGGAATGCCTGTTTTAAGAAGCTGATCCAGAAATAACCTTGTAAAATCAGGTTAGAGATACATTATATGCCCTGAGGGCAGCCCGAAGCAAAAGGGAAAATATGAAATTAGAAAGTGACCTATAATAGTCACTTCATTGGTAAAGGTGACATAACCTCCATTACCAATCAGGACCTAGTTTGATGTCTAATTTTACTGGCTGTCAAACTTATCAAATTAAATTAAGTACAAATGAGGAAATACTTGGCTAGGGAAAAAAAAGTGCTATGCCATTTTGCTTTCTATCAACTGAAAACCAAACCAAGTAGCACGGACTAGGAAAAAGAAGCTCAAATATTTTATTGGAGGAGGAATAAAAGGGATATTTTTCCCCCCAAAGTGGCCTGGGAAAAGGTAGTTGGCAAAAAAACACTTGGATTTCCTGGTGACTGCTATATATCCAGAATAGAGAAATGGTTGTTATTTTTTGTTTTCATTTATTCCACTAATATTTGAGTGTTGATTATGTGCCAGGTTCAAATCATTGCTTTATGGGATAAACAATGCCTCCTCCCTGCTCTGGGCTCCCTGCTCTGGGCCTAATGCTTCGGTGTCATTCCCCTTTCACTTTTCTTCGATAGTCCACTACTCTCTGTAGATATTTGAAGACAAGAATCCCCAACAGGAACCCCCATCCCCACCCCGACCCCTGCCCAAGGCTGCATCCAAGGCATCTCTAATTCTTGATGTTTCCCACATGTACTCGGCAATACCCACAATGCAGAAGTTTTCCTGACCCTCTGCTCTGCCCTTGTGCTAAAATATGTCCTGAAGAAATGAGAACTTGAGGATATAGTGCATTTTTGGAGCAAGGGCATCAACAGTTGTTGAGAACTGAAAAAGATAAGCTCTGCACAGCAACCTAGAAGGCTGCTGGACCCAGAGCAATAGAGGGAGGGCAGAGTTCTCAATGGTCAGGAGTCTGACCGGGGCAAGTTAACAGTTCCTCCCTGGGCCTAGGTTTTTCTGCCAACAAATGTGGGCTGTGGACAAAGATGCTCCTGGTTCAGACACTCATTGGTTTCCTGTGCAGCTTACTTGCTTCAGCATTTGAAGTTCTTTTCTCCACCTTAGAAATGGGAAGGAAGGTGACGATTTTTTTCCTAAGCGATTCATGAAACAAGGAATTTTACCAAGAAAGAAATCCTTCATCCTTCCTTGCCTGCGCTTTCTTTCTCCCTTTTCCTTGCCTTTGCTCAGCTGGCACCTGCTTGCTCTCAGTCCCTTTTTACAATTTCATCGTTCCTGGTGTGATAGCATGTCCGTGGAAGCAGGTGCCATCTAGAGCAGCCTTTTAAAAAAGTTTCTCTGCTTTATCAACCTGCATTTTCAAGTGGGTCCTTTTTCCTCCACCTATACCTTTAAATCTTCCCCCTCCCCCACTTTGTGGAACTGGGATCCTACCTAAATCTAGCTCCTTCTGTTGTAAATTTCACACACAGTACCCGTGAAACACTTAATTCTGCAAAACTGTTTCTGTATATTATTTGGATGAAAAATGCCAACTGTAGAGAAGTTCTGTTTTCTATCAATCATTTACTTGTCTCAGCAGATATCCCCCCACTGATATGTGGACTAATATGGATCTAGGCGTAATGACAGCTGTTAAAAGAGGAATAACATGTAATACATTTTGGAATATTACATAGCAGCATGATTTAGACTTTGATGGGGAATATGATACTACTAAAAAAAAAATCAAATTTTAACAAGACCCTTACAGAAAAGGAATGTGACATATCCAATGTATATATCTCTTTTACCACGTTTAGCTATACATGGGATACAGTAATATACCTTTTTTCTTCAAATGAACTTTTCCTTCCATTAGGTCTGGTCAGTAATATTTAAAATATAGAAATCCTATTCAGTAAAATATCTTCATTAAAATATTTATTTCTTCCCTTAGAAAAAGAATTCAAAACTTTTTAGGGCCTAGTTTTAAAAAGCAACATGCTATATAGGTAATTTATTTTGGTGGTTGTTTTGGGGAATGTGAAAAATATCACCACTGCAACTAGAAAGAACTATAAATGATACATTATTGCAAGTGTTCTAAAAAAATGAGAACAAAACTAATTTATTATATAGTTCTGTCTTCATTATACACCACATGTTGGTGAGTTAAACACAACAAAATTATTGTCTTTTAAAAGTGTCTACTAAAGATAAAAAGAATAAGGTAACAATTAACATGTAGTTAGTTACATTAAAAAATCTGATATACATATTTCTATTGCCTGTTAGCTTGTTCTAAGCCTTTTAACTATTACAAAAAAAAAAAGTCGTTGTTCAAAAGCAAACATTCAATTCAGTTGATACAACATTACAGTACAGTCAACTAACATCATTCAACAAAGGTAACAAGTCTAGCCTTAGCTTCTCCAGTTACAAGTCTGTAGACCAAATTGCTACAAAAAGTTCAATGCTGCTTCACAACTGTGTGTTAGCTTTTTGGAGGACATGGTACTGTCTGCTCATGGCTTCAGAAGAAGGGGTCATGCTACTGGTAAAAGCACAGGGGAACCCCAACCTGTCATTAATCATTTTATTTAGCATTTAGTCAGAACAGCATTATTGAGTTTAGCACAACAAATAAAACAAAATCATAATCATAATAATGATGAGAATAAAAACCAAACACAAACTGGAAGCCTAGAGACGCTGCCAGCTGTGTCAAACCCTTGCGATACGCTATACTAAAAAAATTTGAAATATCCACCCATCCTCTCCACTCTGCCACAAACTAGCAAAGTCAAAAATACAAAAGTCTTCAACTTGTTACTTTTGCAGAATAAAGCAAAAACGTCTTTGTGCTCCTTACTACCAGAAGCAAAATATCCACTGAGTTACCACATGTAATAGCTTCTGGAGGTGTCAACTTGGGTTGGCTTGGTGTCTGCAGTACCATCTTTGTCTTTCTCGCTGTCACCTTCCCAGAGGTTAATGAGTGGTGGGTACAGCTCATTTAGTGGGATTGAAGAGGTTTTCTGCATATACTTTTTTAATGAATGGTGGTAGTTTTTCCTCTTAAATCTTTTGGCAATGTACACAGCAATGGATGCAAGGCTAATGACGGCAAACATGGACCCCATAACTGCAGCAAGGGCTGTACTGGTTTCTTGATCAGAAATGTCCAGCGCGAAGGCGGCATTTTTGGTTGTGACATTGACACATGACTTTTGAGTCTGCTGATGAATATTGGACACTGTGAGACACACTTCATAATCTGTGGAAGGCTGCAGGTGTGTTAGGTTGTATTCGTGAACATCTACCGGGACCCTGGCAGTGTATGTTATGTGGGGATTGTCAATCTTCATGGTGGCAGATGACCATTTTAAGTTTGACGTCATGACATTGGAATTAACTTTCCAGGACACTAAAATGGAATGAGATTCTGTCTGCTTGACATATATTTTCAGCACCTGGGTACCATCCAGAAGGGTTCCATTAACCTTAATTGTCACCACTCGAGTGTCTGCCCCTTCAACATTCTGGGCAACACAGGTGTATCTTCCTGAGTCTTCAGTTTGTATGTTAGATATTTCCAATGTACCTTCACTACTTAGTTTGTATTTATCTGAAAGCGTTTCCACAGTTATCTTATTTCCAAGGGGAGTGACCCAGTAAATTTCAGGTTCTGGCTCGGCCATGGCCCGACAGTCTAGGAGAACTGTTGTGCCAGTATCCATGTTTAAATGATTTGGGAATGTGTCATGAGATATCATTGGGAGGCACTGTTCACCTGAATCCTGAATTAAAACTTCCTTCACCTGCTGCCCTCTATATTCAGGCGGCATGGCACAGAACATGGATAAGGGCTCCATGAAGCGGATGCTTGTCTTGTTGGAATTAATCCAGTGGATAACACAGTCACACCTCAGGGGATTGCTGTGGATACTGATCTCACGCAGATTAGGAAGGGATTCTACTGTCTTCTGGTAAACGGCATTCAAGGCATTGTTGTTCAACATCAAGCTTTCTAGGGCAGGGACACTTCGGAAAGCCAAGCGGTGGATGTAAGATAATTTGGGGTTATTGGTGGCTTCTAACTTTGTGAGTTCAGGCAAGTTATCCAGGGCATAGCGGTCCACAGAGACAAGTTCCCCCATATTGTTGATTCCCAGTTCTTTTAACCGGAGCATATTTTTGAAGTCCCCTTCCTGGATTTTGTGGATGGGGTTTTTGTTGAGGTCTAAGAATTTCAAATTTGGAACTTTTTGCAGGGCAAGTTGAGGGACTTTGACCAGTTTGTTATCATAAAACGACAGGCTCTCTAGGCTATCCAAGCCCACCAAGGCATTTCCAGGAATATCAGTGAGATACATTCCTGCCAAAACTAAGCTTCTCAAATTTGAGAGGGGTTTGAAGTTCATATCCAGAATTCCAATCACAGGGTTTTCCCCAATCATGAGAATTTCCAGGTTGGGTGTTGAATCAAACCAGCGGCTATCTATCACTTTCAATCTGTTGGAGTTTAGGTGGAGCCTTAAAAGATTTTTTAAGCCTGAAAAAGCATTAGCAGAAATAGTGCTAATCTGGTTATGGTTGATGTAGAGTTCTTGAAGGTTGCTGAGATCTTGCAGACAAAAATCATTCATTTCCGTAATCTGATTTTCCTCCAAATGCAGAGTAGTGAGCTGGGTCAGGTTTGCCAGCCCTACCTCCTTAATATTCGTAAAGTTGTTTTGGGAGAAATCTAGCTCAGTCAGGTTGAAGAGCTGCTGAAGCTCATCCACGGTCTTTGCGATGTTATTGCTCTGTAGGAGAAGCACTTGAGTGTCACTAGAAAGGTTGCTGGGAATCCTCGTTAAGCGGAGATCATTGCAATCAACGGTGGTGGCTTCTCTGTATGTTGACTGCGGGGTAAACCAGGGCCTAATTTCACATACACAAAGTTGTGGACACTCGCTATTTTGTAGGGAAGACCCAGTTAATGAAGTCATCAGCAAGCTCAGCACCATTCGGCAAACTGCTAAAGCAAAGCTCATCCTAGCCATGCTGGCTTGCTGAGCAAGCTCGACTCCTGATAATTGTTAAGTGTTAACAAAAGGTGAACACTGTATAGCGGTATGAAGGACAGCAAGCAGAAAATGTAAACATTCAAGCAAGGTCTCTGTTGAGATGTGCAGAATTCCAGAGTCTGAAGGGATGGTTTCCTGGAGTTTTTGAAAGGCAGGAAACAGTTTGGAGTCTTTTACCTGTGTCTCTCAATTCCAGGCATGCGCACAGCTCTGTGGCATAAGTTATTTCAGCCAAATCACAGTCTGGAGATGTGCCTGAAAATTAGATTAGGACAAATATTATGTTTATTCCATATACTTTCTAATACATTATAGCTTTTCTTTTGTCTACTAAAAAGGCATAATCACTTACAAATCTAATAACAATGTTCAAAGAAACTCAAGCTTTTAAACTGTAGAATACTTTTCATATATTATTACACTTAGTAGTTTTAGTGTTCCTTCACATTTACAATTAAATTGGGTCCACTTGTATTACTGGGTAAAAACATTAAACACACATTGCACATACACACCCATTCACACACACATACACACACACGCACACACACACACACATAATAGAAACACTTAGAAAAGCCCACAGATGTCATTTCTTTAAAAACAAAGGTGACTTAGAAACTACATATATTCATGGCTCCAAAAAAATCAAAAGGTAATTCCTCATGAAAGCAAAACATGAAAGCCAGTTTATTAAAGATTCAAAGTTCATTTTTAGTTATTTATATTTTAATTAATACTTCATTTGTTTTTAGGAATTCTTTCTTTTCCAAATGGTACATTCTGTAGAAATATTCAGCCAAACCTGATCTAGCTTAATTATTCTTATGCAAAAAATTAATCTAACAGAACTACAAAAGAAAAATACCAGTTTTTCTTGTATTCTCATAGCCACATCTGATCTTGACTGAATAAAATTGTAAAAGGACTCTATTCCACCACACTACTGGTCTTCATTAAAAATACAAATACACTTATACATGTATATATATATATAATCTCACATGCATGATTTCATCAATCTCGTGGGAATGTCATGGCCACTTAATAGTCATGGATATACACCATGAATATGTTATTTAACCTTTTAAAGCCTCAGCTCCTTCAACCATCAAATAGGGTTGGTCATAAAAGTATCTCTCTTACCGGACTACTGAGAGAATTAAAGGAATCTATGTAAAGCTCTTTGTGTAGTGCCCGGCAGATATTAAATTCTCATGAAGGTTAATTGTATTTATTATCATCTTCTTATATCGCTCATCTAGTTAATTTTAGCTATGTAGTGGTTATTGGAGGATAAGTAAAAGAAGGAAAGCTGGAGATATTTGATTTTATTTAGCTATCATCTGTTGACTTTGATAAGGTCTTCTGAGGTCAAATATGTACTGCTCACCTGCTTGTAAACATCATATAGTAGCTAATGCTGCTAGTTTTCTGGATTCCAATCAGGTGTAAAAAGCCATTATGGATCCAGTGTCTGTCTTGCTTTCCCAAGACTACTCTAGTCACTTGCTAAGATATGGAAAGTAGAGATATATATTTCCTTATACTTGTCTTGTTATAATGTACTTCAGCTTTCAGTACTGAAGGAACTTAAGTAACTAGTGTTTTCTTTATCTTCATAAGATTACTGTAAGGATTCAATAAAATAGAGCATATAATATATTTGAAGCCCTAGTGTTCAACGCACAGCAGGCTCTCAACTCATATTTGCTACTATTACTACCTTCATACTTTGCAAAACACAGTTATCCTTGTGATGGACCAAGAAGTATAATACTACAAACAGCCAGTCCTAAAGTTCTGTATTTGTTATAGTTTAGTAGAAAGAATGAAAAATTCTACATTTTTTGGTTTGTTTTACAAAATACACAAACCAAGTTACCAGCTAACAAGATGGAGTTTTAAAAAACCATCCAGTCCAGGTCTGGCAAATCAGAAGTGGGAGAAGGAAGTGTATGTGTTGCATAATGCTGGATCCTTGCTATTCTCTGTGGGGAGAAACACACTGACATTCTCCTCTCCCCTGATCTGGATAGTTTACCATGTATCATGGACATGCAAAACTTTTCAGTATTTAACACTATCTGATTTTGACTTTTATCAAGAAATTCCATAAAATAAAAACATACCTCAGAGAATAGCATTTTCCAAATATTATTAACTCCACAAGTTTATTCCACTCTTTTGTTTCCATATAGAGTAATCCTAAAACAGGGACAGTAGTCACAATAAATGTTCAGTTAAGAACATTTCTGCCACAGGTTATTCCTTAATTGTAATTCAAAATAGAAAACTAGAATAAAATCTACCTTTCGTAACTGAGATGGAATTTCAACTAATTTCTGTTTTGACTGAATTGAAGAAAACAGCAGGAAGTAAAATATGTATTAGTAAGTCATGTGAGACTCCCAAAGCAATCTGTTACCATGAAAAAATACCTTTTATGGGGCTATACTTTGAATATTGTCATGAGTGATGCCTCCATTTTAGTTTAAGTTATATGACTTGAGGTTATTATATTGAAATATTCAAAATTCTCTTTGACACACACACACACCTCTTTAAACACACAAACAAACCTCACAAGCTCAGAATGTCAGCTGTCATATCAAACACAGAGGGAAGACATTTTCCTTTCTCAAACCTGCATTTGGCTCCTTTGGGAGTAGAGAATGAAACTTCCTTAACACAAAAGGAGGTGTTTAAGATGTTTCTATTTGTATAACATTGTAAATTCTCTTTAGCATTTTTTCCCAGACTTACTTTTGAACATGAAATTATATATAAAACAAAGCTTCAGAGCCCCTATACCATTTTATATGTTTAAAACTTAGGTTATATCTCAGGACCTATTCACTAACAGTGTTTAAAAGTAAATCCATTATCGCAACAAGAGAAGAAAACTACAGACCAATAACTGATGAATATTGGTGCAAAATTCCTGAACAAAATACTAGCAAACTGAATTCAATGACACTTTGAAATGATTATACACCACGACTAAGTTGGATTCATACCTCGAATGTAAAGATGATTCAATATATGAAAATCAACCATTGTAAGACACCATATTAACAGACGAATGACAAAACCCACATGATCATCTCAGTTGATGCAGAAAAAGCATTTGACAAAATTCAGGACCCTTTCATGATAAAAACACTCAACAAACTAAGAATAAAAGAAAAGTGCCTCAACATAATAAAAGCCCTATATGAAAAGCCCACAGTCAAAATCAGACTCAGTGGTGAAAGAGTGTAAGTTTTTCCTCTAAAATCAGGAGCAATGCAAGGATTGCTACTCTAGCCTCTCCTATTTAACTTAATGTTAGAACTCCTAGCCAGAGCAGTTAGATAAGGGAAAGAAATAAAAGACATCCAAATTGGAAAGGAAGATGTAAAACTGTCCCTGTTTGCAGATGATATGATCTTGTATGTAGAAAGCCCTAAAGATGCCATGCAAAAAAAACTCCAAACTGTTAAAACTAATGAACAATTTAAGGAAAGTTTCAGAACACAAAATCAATTGTGTTTCAGTACATTAACAATGAACCATCTAAAAATGAAATTAAGGAAAGAATCCCACCTACAATAGCATCAAGAAGGATAAAACACCTAGGAATAAATTCAACCAAGGAGGTGAAAGACCTGTACACTGAAAGCTACAAAACATTGCTAAAAGAAATAAAAGAAGATACAAATAAATAGAAAGACATTCCATGTTCATGGATTAGAAGACTTAATATTGTTAAAATGTCTATCTACCCCAAATAATCTACAGATTCAATTCAATCCCTATCAAAATCTCAATGGCAATATTTGCAGAAATAGAAAAAAATCTTAAGATGCATATAGAATCTCAAGGAACCCTGAATAACCAAAACAGTCTTGAAAACAAAGAACACAGATGGAGGCCTCACACTTCCTGATTTCAAAACATACTACAAGTGGGACTTCCCTGGTGGTCCAGTGGTTGAGACTTCACCTTCCAATGCAGTGGGTACGGGTTTGATGCCTGGTGGGGGAGCTAAGATCCCATATGCCTCATGGCCAAAAAACCAAAACATGGGACAGAAACAATATTATAACAAATTCAATAGACTTTAAAAATGGTCCACGTCAAAAAAATCTTTAAAGAAACCCCAGAAAACATACTACAAGTAATAATAACCAGAGATAGACATATAGACAATGGAACAGAGAGCCCAGAAATAAACTCTTCCGTATATGATTAGATGATCTTTGACAAGTGTGCCAAGACTACACAATGAGGAAAGGATAGTCTCTTCAACAAGTGGTGTTAGATAACCACTGCAAAAGAATGAAGTTGGGCCCCAAGAGGATAGCTACTGTCAAAAGAACAGAAAAATAACAAACTTTTGGTGAGGATGTGAAGAAATTAAAACTCTTGTGCACTACTGGTTGGAATGTAAAATGGTGCAGCCATTATGGAAAACTGTATGGAGTGTTCCTCAAAAAATTAGAAACAGAATTACCATATGATCCAACAATCCCACTTCTGGGTATGTATTCAAAAGAATTCAAAGCAGGATCTCAAAGGAATATGTGCACACCAATGGAAACTGCAGTATCATTCACAATGGCAAGAGGTGGAAGCAACCCAGATGTCCACTGATGGGTGAATGGAAAAAGAAAACATGGCATATATATAAAGTGGGATATTATGCAGCTTTAAAAAAGAAGGAAACCCTGTCATATCTACAATATGGATGAACCCTGAGGACATTACACTAGATGAAATAAGCCGGTCACAAAAAGACAAAATACTGTATGATTCCACTCATATGAATTATTTTAAATAGTCAAAATCATAGAAAGAGAAAGTAGAGAGGTGGTTGCTAAGGATTGTAGGGAGAGAAAAGAGAGGATTAGATTTTAATGGGTAGAGTATCAGTTTTGCAAGATGAAAAAGTTTGAGAGATCTGTTGTACAACAATGTGAATATATTTCAACACTACTTAACTATACACTTAAAAATGGAAGATGGTAGATTTAATGTTAGGGCTTTTCATTATAATGAAGTAAATTAATTATAATACAGGCCAACTTTTATCACCCACATACAAATTAAGATCTTAAATTCTGCAACAAATATAAAATGGCTGGCACAGATCTTTTTAAAAGTAAAATTGGTTTGTTCTAGGGCTGACTGAACTAAGTTGGTCAAATGTGAGAAGAAAATGTCTTCCACAAACAATTCTGGCCGTTTAAAGGAACAATCCCTTAAATAACAAACCGTGGCTTTAAAGGCCCAGAATTGGCAAGGGATGCCTTTCAAAGAGGCCCACAAACAACTATATAATTAAATTTGATGCTTCTTTTTCTAACAATATATGTTTGGAACACTCTGCTCTGGATATAAAATTCCATAGGAATGGGCTGCATGGTCATCACCATCCGTGAAGTTGGCACTGACCCCCATTTCTCCCATAGAATCATGTGAGATGGGATGTTAGTTTAACAAAATCACAATAGTTGATAGGAATTTGGGCTAGGATCCTCATTCGTTAAGTTCTTAGGGAGTTGAGCAAAAGAAATAAGCAATCACAGTAACATGACGGTTATGTAAATTCTAGGTATACTAAATCCAAATAGCGCTCAACTTATAGAAAGAACTCTGTCCTGGGGGAATCAAGCGATCTGGACTCAGAGTCCAACTTCTTCACTTACTCACTAGAAGTGTTACCTTGTATGAGCTACATACATTCATTGTGTCTCAGTTTCTATGGCTTAAATTAAGGCTAATTATACATACTTCATATATGAAAACTATGAATACTAAATAAAATACTCTATGTGAAAGTATTCAGCCCAGAATCTGGGGAAGAGTCCAGCACAGACTGAGACCTCAAATCCTTGTCTGAATCTCTGGAACCTCATCAAGTTTGCCGTTAAATTTCATTCTCACCCTGCAAGGCTTTTGGGAGGTAATGAATAGGCAAATCTCTTTAAGACTCGGCATAACAGGTACTTTTTTTTAAATTTATATCTTTTTTTATTTAAAAAAATAATTATTTTTTCTAATTATTTCTAAACTATTATTGTTTACCATTTCCATTATATTTTCAATCAGTATTATTGGAATTAATAGTGTTAGAAATTCAGAGACCAAATATTACACTTGGGCTAAATTAAAACCTGATGCAGGCAAGCATATTATGAAACACAAACTCCCCACATGGAAACTAACATCATCTCAGAGACATTATTAGTCACAGCAATGAGGAACTAAAAGTTTGATCTCCTAAAATATGAAGAAAATGCCTTCATAGGACATGTGCTTTTATGCAAAGTTTCTTTGGTGGCCAAATTCATGTACATATGTACATATGTACACCATGTACATAGTGTTCAGAAAAATCAGTCTTTTAGCTCTGTCAGTCCCCAAAAATCCAGGGCTAATGCCACATTCAGATTTGCATGTCTTCTTTTGGGAATGGCTTGAATAATGGAGAAATGGGATTTTTGTTCCAGTAAGCTTTCCTCTGGTTATAAACAATGATTGTCTCAATACAAATTCTCCCTGTAGCCACCCTCCTGATGTGGGTGGGGGCTTGCATGGGGGGCTAAGGTACAGCCAGACTTCCCTTGATGGATTGACCCCCCAGAGGGAATCCCCCCGGGTCTGAAGGCCACCTTGACTTCTACTGCAGCTACAAGTGGCTGATTGTTAGACTCACAAGGTTGTTAAGCTTTTTGAAACAGGAATTTAGCATAGAGTTAAGAGTGTGGCTTCTGGAGAGACATACCTGGTTTCAAATTCAGCTCTGTGAACTTGGGCAAGTTATTGAAGCTTTCTATTTCCCTTGTTTTAGAAAATGGATATAATAAAACCTTCTATGCCAAGGGTGGTTAAGAGAAGTAGAATGAGATGTTAAACACAGAGCTTTTGGTTGAGGGCCTGGCACATAGCAAGTACTCAACAGATGTTAGCTATTATTGTTTACAGTTTTGATGTCTCATATTGAATCTGAGTCTCTTTATGGGCACTGAGGATGACAGGGTAGTGGAAATCAGTAGAGGTGCCCTTTGTGGTATTAGCAACTGCAAGTCCTGAAAAGGGCCTGGCCAGAGACCTTCTAACAATGTAGATGACTAGTGTAGGTGGAGACCTTCTAACAGTGTAGATGACTAGTGTAGGTAGAGCCAGAGAGAGAGAGAGATTACAGAGATTTCTTTATGGAGGGTATATTTTATTTCCCTTGAGCAGGAAAGAAGGTCTTGCAAATGCATTCTGAATGCTGAATCTGCATGGACTATTTTTTTTTTTGCGGTACGCGGGCCTCTCACTGTTGTGGCCTCTCCCGTTGCGGAGCACAGGCTCCGGACGCGCAGGCTCAGCGGCCATGGCTCACGGGCCCAGCCGCTCCGCGGCATGTGGGACCCTCCTGGACCCGGGCACGAACCCGGGTCCCCTGCATCTGCAGGCGGACTCTCAACCACTGCGCCACCAGGGAAGCCCGCATGGACTATTTTTAAAGACAGTAGTTTCTTGGACTTTTGTTTGGCCCCTGACCCTTTTAGAGTTTTTTCTCCATTTTCCAAAATTAAGTTCCTTGTTCACACATTATCCAAAGTGAAGCACCCTGTAGTGTGTGTTAGTGATCACAGATGGAGGGTGCGTATGGGAGGAGGAGCTATAGTCATCTCCATAATGCATGAAGAAAACAGTGAAGTGCATCCCCTCGCAAGGACATAACGGAGCTTGCTGAGGCTCTTTTGCATAAGGAACTGTTCCTGAGAGCCCACATTATTCATCAGCAAACAGTGCAGCAGTGTGTGAGTGGGCCGAGCAACAGGATGAGGACGCCAGGGAAAGGATTCTTACTTTTGGCTTCACCACAAACTTTCTAGGTGACCGTGAGCAAGTCCAGTGACTTTGTGTCCTATTTTATTTGTCTTACAGTAAGTGGGTTGAGAGGAGGGACAGTCACAGCTTCCTAGACCAACATGAACCTCGGGAAGTCATCTTAGCCCGTTCTCCCATGTCATGAAAACTATACTTCGAACCATTTTCAGAGAGGTAATCCTTCCTCCTGCCTTCCCTTCTTCTTCTTACCTCCTTCTCTTCTTTTCCCCCTTTCTTTCCTTTGTTTCCCTTTTTTGGTTCTTAAATTGTTGTAGAGGCATGGTGTTTGATCTCGAACTGCAGTGCCTTCAGGGGCCAGGTAGGTCAAGTCGGTTGAGTAGAACACAGAAGGAAGTAGTGGTCATGTAAAAAGCTGGAGAGTGCATGCACTCCAAGAGGCACCCATGGATGTTTATAACTGTACAAGCTAAAAAAACAAAAATCTACTTTTTGAGGCTTTTTATGGCATGTGGCCAGTCTGACACGTCTGAATTATTTAAATATCACCATAAATAACCATTATCACCAATAATGCTGAGCTAATGGGAGGATCTGATAATTAGATATCAATTTTCAAATATTATTGGCAAATACTCCATATGTGAAAACCTATAATTAGAAACAGTATATTACGGTGTGACTCTTTGCTCTGAAGAAAACCTGTTTAGTGCTTTTTAAAAAACCATTACATTTACAAAAATTCATCTTACACTCCTTTTCTTTTGGAAGACCTACTTTTAAAGGCAGGCAGAACCTTAGAGATACCCTAGGTGATCCAGGATGACCCAGTTAATTGGCAGAGGAACAAAATAAAACACAAATGTCTTGATCCCCGATTCAGCATTTCCTGCTCTGACCATTTTAAAATTCTGTGTTGGTTTTTCTGGTTCCCAGAGAAAAATTTGGTTGTCCTTTCCCTAATTTCATTTTCTTCTTGTATTTGTTATTCTTAATTAACAAAGACTCAAAAATTCTCTGGCACACTTAGGCGGTACAAATGCACTAGTGTGTAAAGCAGAGGATGGACACAAGTGATCCTTTGATTCCCCCTCATTTTCCTTCCTCTTTTGGGCTGGGGCAAATCCATCACACCGCAGGTGCAGCATCAGCCAACACCTCTGGGAAAAGCTCAAAGGCGCAGCTGGCCTCCAAGCTGAGGGTATAAGCTGGAGCCACAATTCATTAGGCTCCTGAGAGGAGCTGGGCATGGCAGCACATTAGCCATTGTAGGAGGGTTGGCCAGGAATGGTAAACAGGGCAGGCTAGGACTGCATGAACTGAAGAAGTACAAAAGAAAATTTTAAAAAGGCAAAAGAAACACGAAAGCCAAAAGCCCAGAGCCACCTGGCGTGAATCCAAATCGAAGTAGCTGGCTTGGCATGATCAGGAAGGTGCTTGTGGAAGAGCCCTGGGGAAGAACATCGACTTCAGATTCTGATTTGGCTTCAACTGATCAAAGGCTAGCAGGCTAGCCTCCCTTTGAAATGAGGAACACAAACTGTGAAAATTGGATAAGGCCTTAGAGATCACCTGGCACATCTAAAAAAACCTCTCATTTCACAGAGGACACCTCAGAGAGGTGAGATCACATATTTGGAGGCCAAGCTGGACTGCATTCCTACTCTCCAAAAACAGGGTCCTTTACAGAACCCTACACTGCTTCACTTAGTCTGGGATTAGTTGAAATTCATATTCTGGCAGGGTCTAAATGGGCAGGGTCCAAAACTCTCTGAAGGATGTTGGCCTCTAGCACTCCATTAATCGGTTACCATTTATTAGACGCATAGGAAAACATTCAATTTAGGAAGAGTGCTGTGGCTTGTTTAGTAACCTGTCTTGACCTTTGCTTAGGTAGATCAGAGATAGGGTGGACAGCTCAATCAATCATGCTGATGGCCAACTTATTACAAAAAGTTAAGTCAGGTCATCTAAACAATGTTCATTGATTTTTTAAAACATGGCAGTGAATTGATTATAATGGTTGATTTGTTCTATAACTTTAATTTGTAAAATGCATAAATTGAACTTCCTTTAATTTGATGGATTGTGTGTTGCAAACTCTATAAGGGCATAGATATTCAAATGTGAGAAGTGTAAAGTGGATTTCAAACATGAGTAGGAGTTGGAAAGTAAGCATTAAAGACAGGAGATGCCTCATGAATAATAATAATATGAATTAGCTAACTTTATTAATAGACTTACTTTAATAGAAGACTTACTATGTACTAACCACTATAGTGAGTGACTTACATGTATATGGTATAAAGTGTGATCGTCCCTATTTTTCAAAGAGAGGTCAAGTCACTTGTCCAAGATCTCAAATAAGACTGAGTCAAGGATATAAGGCTCATGCCCTAATACTGTCTAGTTCTGAATCTTATCTGGTTTGGAGGTAGTTCAAAAATCAGAGTGGTGCAGAGATTGGAGTATTAGATGAAGAGTTAGGTGACCCGAGTCCTTAGCTCTGGTTTTTCCTCCGACTCAGATCATGCTGGCCATCTTTCCTGCCTGTAAGTGGTGAGGTTGGGCAAGTCTAGATGATGTCTTAGGACTCTTTTTCTGAGTTTCAACTCTTAATAGCACCCGTGTAAGCAGCACTTCTTACACCTGCGAAAAACACTTGATCCTGGCTTTTTGAGAGAAACTGTGTTTAGCAATTTTTTTAAAAAAGAAATGGTCTAAAGAGGCAGACAGAGCTAGGGCCATGTCCTGGAACTACGTACGTCACCTTGGACAGATTAGTCTAACTCTCTGGGCCTTGGTTTCCTCACCTGTTGGAAGGGGATCAACATTTATCTGCCTCACATGGGTGTTGTGAAGATTAAATGAGACAGCATGTCTTGAGCAGTGCCTGGTACATAGTAGAATCTCAATAATCATACATTTCCTTTGGAGTTCTCAACTTAGAAAATTAGAGTCAGGTGCTGAAAACCGACTTAATATCTACTCTTCCAACAAGGAAATTAATACATTTCCTGAAAATTATCTGGAACAGATTTTCTTTTCTTTTTTCTTTTCCTCTTTTGCTTCTCTCTCTCTCTCCCTCTTCCTCTCCCTCTCCCTCCCTCTCTCTCTCTCTCTCACTCACTCTCGCTCTCAAGCCCAACCCTTATTTAGTGCTTTATTTTTCCCTCATAACATCCTAGGGAGGTAGGAACTATGATTGTCCCTTTTCACACTGAAGAAACCAAGGCATAGAGATATTAAGTAACCTGCTCAAGACATACAGCTAGAAAGTGATGGAGAAGGACTTAAACTAAGACAGCCTGGCTCCAAAGCCCATGCCCTAAACACCACCTCCCACATGTCACATGATAATCCCAAAGAACCCTTGCTTTTGAATCAGAGGAGTGGGACTGTCCATGAAGTATCAAAAGTATAGATTGGCTGGCTGGGAGCATTTATAGCTCTTAAAGGCAATACAGATACCTCCCAAATGACTGGAGCTCAAGAGATAAGAGTGAAGATCTAGGGATGGATCATCTCTATGCCAAAAATCTTGTGTACCACTGAGACATCTTCTATCCCTCAGTTGAGGACAGAATAGATTTCTAGAATATTAGAAAGATTTTAGAACACAGGCACAAGAGTAGTTCTGCAGTTTGGTTGCAATGAATCTTTACAGAAGAATCTGGTAGGTACCACGATTTTTTAAAAAATTAATTTATTTTTTAAATTTAATTAATTAATTAATTTATTTTTGGCTGTGTTGGGTCTTTGTTGCTGTGTGCGGGCTTTTCTCTGGTTGCGGCAAGTGGGGGCTACTCTTCACTGCGGTGCACGGGCTTCTCATTGCGGTGGTTTCTCTTGTTGCGGAGCATAGGCTCTAGGCGCATGGGCTTCAGTAGTTGTGGCACGTGGGCTCAGTAGTTGTGGCTTGCAGGCTCTAGAGCGCAGGCTCAGTAGTTGTGGAGCACGGGCTTTGTTGTTCTGTGGCATGTCGGATCTTCCTGGACCAGGGCTCGAACCCATGTCCCCTGCATTGGCAGGCGGATTCTTAACGACTACACCACCAGGGAAGCCCAGTACCACGATTTTTATTTTGTTTTATTTTAACATGAAATACAGGTATATAAGCAGGTGTCCTTCTCCCTCAGACCAAACAATGGGCAGGACTCAGAAAAGGCTCAACCTGCAAACTCCCCAATTATCACATTACCGCCTTCAAAGTTCAATTCTCCCTTTTCCCCAGCTCATTTCCAAAATGCATTTTCAAAGGCAATGTCATTTTTGGAATTAAGACTATGTCACACATTTATTTTAATGAGACAATGCTAATTAAATCTTTACATGCTGGTTACTTAGAGTTTCAATTTTGCAGTTTAATGGTAAAACCCTTTAAGGAATTCTCCTTTGCAAGCACTATGCTAAAAGGGTGCATACACCTCTCTACCTTTAGAGAGGTTGAATGACAACCCAAGCATTTCCATTTCCAAATGAGTTAAATCCTTCGCCAAACAAAGAAACAAAAAATAAAGCAAGGGATGGGCATTTACCAACACATTTATGTATCAATCTTAAATACTCTGGCTGCAAAGATGTAAACAAAAAGCAAAGGGAGTTAAATTGTTAGCCCAAGAAAGATAGGAAGCATCTATTCCAAATAATGAGGTATTTTCTAGCCTTGTAGACACTTCCCATTTTTACATCTAATGTTTGTTGTGGAGTCGTTTTGGCTGAGTAGTAGTCATAATAATAGCAGTCAGTACTTGCTAACAGCAGTTAGCTCTTACAGTGCCACAGGCACTGCACTAAGCACTTTACATAAATTATTGCATTTAATGCTCACAACCCTATGAGGTAGGAAACATTAATTTTTCTATTTTTATGGATGATGAAATGGAGACTCAGAAAAATGAAATAAGCTGGCCAAGATCTTGGAGCCAGTAGAGTGGTAGAGAGTCTGTGAATCCAGGCACCTGAGGCCAGAGGCCAAATGATGCTCCTCTTCTATCCCAGTCTGTCTGGGCAGGGGGAGTCCTTGCCAAGATTTTAATCTGCCAGGACTAAATTGAGTTTCATGCGGTAGAGACCCTGTTTCCATCTTGTTCACAATGACACTGCCCTGGCATCTACATAGTGGGCACTCAATAAATAAATAAAATAATTGAATCAATTAAAATGTGCTTTCCAGGTGCCCAGATATGACAATGATATTAAGCTTGCAAATGTTCAGTCCTACTGGGTCTCTTCTACATTTGGGCTGATATAAACCCTGTGCTTTTAAATGTCACACTTTTATTTAAAATAAAGAAGAAGAAGAAAAAGCTTGCAGTTTAGCACATATCTGCTCCCCATCCATCCTCATGCTTGTGATTTATGAAAATCCTGCTCTCTGATTTTTTTTCCAGACTCTGATGAAATCAGGATTCAGACTAAATGCAAAAGAGATCTAATAAACTGATGCCTACTTTAATTAGATTCATTAAATCAAACAAATACTCATTGGGTGTTTACTGTGTCACAGAGCCAGAAAGACCAGACCCTGCCCTTAAAGAATTTATAATCCTGTGGAGAGAGAAGAAGACAAATACACAAGTGACTCTGTAAAATAAGATACATGTCAAAAGGAAGGAGTGAGTAGATATGTGGATCCTTGGGAAGGAGAGATCAGAGTTGCCAGCATGTGACAGCTCCATCAGTGCTCTCCAGTCCAACCCTCTGATGACAGAAGTGTTCTGTACTGGCGCTTCCCAACAGGGGATTGAGTAAGCTACTGAGTACTGGAAATGTAGCTGGTATGAATGAGAAATGGAATTTAAAATTTTTATTTCAACTACATGTAAACAGCCAGATGTGGCCAGCAGCTACCATATTGGGCAGCAGAGCCCTAGACATACAAACTTAGCTGTTTATTACCCAGGGATCTTTTTAAGAATGCAGATTCTCATTCCTTATGGAGATTTTGATGAGGTTGGTCTGGGATAGGGTTTGGGTGTATAAAGCTCCACACAGGGCTCTAAAGCAGACCAAGTTTAATACTCCAGCCTCAGGCTATCCTAGCTGGGCTCTGCCCTATCACCACGCACAGGCTCAGAGGGTCTGGCAGCCACGTTGGCCTGGGCCTGATAAAGGCAAAGATGTCGCTTGACTTGGCTTTGCTCTAAGCCACTCTGTTTCCTTCCTCTATCTACTCAACCAGATGTTTTTAGAGGTGACCCAAACTCTAAGCTAATATATAACTGAGGTCCAAGGTTGTGTTTTATTCCTCTTGGTAGGCACTGTGCCACAGTGCCTGGCCTATGAAACAACCAAGATATGTCACAGAACACATTTTCAAGAGTCTTCCACTCATGGGGCCTGCCACCCCAGAGAACAAAGTCCACCTGAAACGGGTGTATGGATGATGGTGTGCAAAAGGCAAACATAGGAAAGCCAATGCACTCTTTAAAAGATTCATAATTTGACCCCAGAAGGAAAGTCATAAAGAAAGAATTCTTTTGTCCAGATCTCAGGATAAGGCAAACAAGTCTGGACTCCTGCCTTCAAACCAAGTATCAGAGTGCACCATTGTTCTCCTTACCTTCTTTGAAAATAGTTGTCAGAAACCATCCTGCATAAAAACTAACCTAAACAAAAAATGTCTGTCCCTGTAGCAAATGCCATGATTCTTTGTCTATTTCCTAAAGACAAGGCTGAGTGTAGGAAACTTTTTAGAAATTACGAATTTTTGATGGTGTCTGCTACACAGTGCCTGGTAGAGTGCTGAGTGTTTAGGGGTCACTCAGAATCCGTTGTGGAATGAATAGGCCTTTAGGTGCTAATGCCCCTGTTTTGTTTTAAGCATTTTAGTTGGCTCCCATCAAAAACATTTGTCATTTTGGGATCATACCCTTGGGCAAGATAATAGTAGAAAACATGAGATAAAAGTAATGCTAAAAAACAGCAAGGCAAATTCATATTATGGTAGGAAAGATGAAAATCGTTTTTGAGAACTCAGGAAATGATCTCTATATTTCCTGCTAGAAGAAAGGGGATGGGAAAACATGCCAACTGATAAGGCAGCTCTTGAGAAGATGAGAGTAAACTCAGGATTTGGAGCCAACAGACTCCAGCTCTGCATGCATGAGAGTCACTTTTCTAGACTCCAGGTCCTCCTTTGAGAGCAGTGTGAGCATCCTTTCTTCATGGGGTCGTTTAAAAGGCTCAAATAAATTGTACTCCCTCAAAAAGATATGTTGAAGTCCTAACCCCTGGGACCTCAGAAAGTGACCTTTTTTGGAAATAGGGTTGTTGCAGATGTAATTAGTTAAGATGGGGTCATACTGGTGCAGGGTGGGCCCCTAATCCAATATAACTGGTGTCCTTATAAGAGGGAAGATGATGTGAATACAGGGACACACAGGGAGAATGCCCTGTGTCAATGAAGGCAGAGACTGGAGTTATACAGCTACACCAGTACACAAGGAACACCAGTTTGCCAGCAAACCCCCAGATGCTAGGAAGGGGCAAGGAAGGGACCCTCTGCAGGTTTCAGAGGAAGCATGACCCTGCTGATATCCTGATACCTTGATTTCAGACATCTAGCCACCCAAACTGTGAAACAATAAATTTCTGTTGTTTACGTCACCCAGTTTTTGGTACTTTATTATGGCAGTCCTGAAAATAATACAGTGCTATATGTGTATTAACTACTTTCCTAATTATTTTTACATGAATGCTTATTTTATTTAATATTTAAGGTGCTCACTCTGCTCACCACCTTTCTCCCCACTGCATACATACAACACATACACTGATTATGAAAAGAGGTTGTTTTCTACCATTGCCTGTACATCCTGTGGATAGGGAGATACCCATTCTTAATTTTAAATGTCGTGGTAAACTCGACGATCTTTAGAGCTTCTTCTCTAGGACTTAGCAAGCAAGACTAATACTTACTCATGAGCTATTTCAGCTCCATGCCAAAATCATTTTTCCTCCACTGTTTTGAAAGTCATGTGCCAGTTACAGTTTGCAGACTTCTTGAACCTACAGTCTTTCAAATCCCTTTTAAACCTCAGATTCTAAGACAGGCAAAGGAAGCTGGACCAGGAAAAAAATTTTTCTTTCTGTTTACATTACTTGCAGGATCAAGAAATTTTTTTTCTTTCTTTCTTCGTAAGAAATGAGCTATTTTTGCATAACTGGAATCATAAGGTAGCAATTTAACATTATTGAATTGAGAAACCGACAGAAGGCTAAACAGAACAAAACATGAACCAACAACTGGGCTATTTTTATTGCTCCTTTTTAGTACCAGTAAGCGCAGTGATATAAAAACTACCATGAAATTAATTAATTTTAGTCTTTTTACAAATTATTTTAACTCTCCTCCCATAATATGTCTATATAAAATAATTGCTCTGTAATTACCGACATGATTAAATGTTAAATAAATGCGAGATCTTTAGTTGGGCAGCCTTAACATGCCTAGAAGGCTGAGTTTCACTACTTCTTTTTAAGAACTTCACAGTATATTGCTTAGTATTTTCACTGCACACATGGATTTCATGTTAATGCCATGTTAATAAATGTTAATAAATGTTCCATGTTAATAAATGTTCCATAATGTTCCATAAGGAGCCAGTTGCTACAATGACTCTTGATTATACATTCAAAACTACAGATAGACCAATGAAAAAAATAGACTCATCCTGGTTGGTACTGAAGGTGCCAATATGTAGGCTGCTAATACAAACGCTGTAGATTTTTGGATGCCAACTAAGTCAAGCAACTCCATTAGATTGTATTTTCTTTTGCTCCCAGACTGAACGAGAGTTTAGTTTGTAATAGTGAAAATAACTTCTCATCTAAAAAATGGCAAACATTTTTACATCCATTTCAGAATATTTATTGCATTTTTCTTTGCTCAAAGAGAGTTCTGTACTATCTTTTGTTATATTTTTTTATATCCAGTAGTAATCTTTATTACCTGATATTTTCATTGAAAAAATGAAAGCATCCAATGTCCTTCAGAGGGGAGCCTATACTTTTAGATCTCATCTAGCGATATTTCTCTAAAGAATCTGACTGCTTAGAATTTGCCAAATAGGAGACTAAGTGCTGTTTAAATCTCAGACTGAGAAAATGTCAAGAACATATCCCTTCCACATTGAAATGCTCCTTTAAAATTTGGAGACCGACATATAGAAGTATACATATCTTTAGTGTAAAAAGTTCCTGCTACTCAAGGTTAAAGACTGCAGTGTTTCAGGGAGTGACAGTATTTGCCCTTCAGTTTGATAGACCTTAAGCACATTGTATTTCTACAGAATGCCATCTTTTTTAAAGAAGCAAAATAAAGCCATCTGTCCCTGAACTCTTAAAATAAACTTGGTTTCAGTTCTTTTTCTAAACTATTTTTATATGACTTTGTTCTAATAAGGACTCAAAGAACCTGATTTTCTTCATCATTGGTTGAGGATAAATATAGCAAAAAGTGTGCCTGCCTGTTCAAACCTTCCCTTTGAAGGCTTGGGGGCTGCAGTGGCTCTGTAAGGAAGAGTGCTAAGATAGCCAAAGGCCAGGGGTGCGCAGCAGGATATAGAGCAAGAGGAACAGCACCGTGGGAAGTGCTTTGCCTATATTCTCACAGCACGAGATGGTGGCAGATGTGATTATTTTCATTTTATAAATGACCTTAGGGCTCAGTGATCAAGTGACTTACCAGAATTCCCACAGCTAATTGGTAAAAGAGCTGATATTCAACCCAAGTATGTTACAGTCTGAGAACCCTTTCTGTGAACCCACTTGCCTCAGTGATCTTTTTTTTAAAAAATAAATTTATTTACTTATTTATTTATGGCGGTCTTTGTTGCCGTGCGCGGGCTTTCTCTAGTTGCTGCGAGCGGGGGCTACTCTGTTGCGGTGTGCGGGCTTCTCACTGCGGTGGCTTCTCTTGTTGCAGAGCACGGGCTCTAGGCATGCGGGCTTCAGTAGTTGTGGCACGTGGGCTCAGTAGTTGTCGCTTGCGGGCTCTAGAGTACAGGTTCAGTAGTTGTGGTGCACGGGCTTAGTTGCTCCGCGGCATGTGGGATCTTCCCAGACCAGGGCTCAAACCCGTGTACCCTGAATTGGCAGGCAGATTCTTAACCACTGCGCCACTAGGGAAGCCCTGCCTCAGTGATGTTATGGCACCTCCAGTAAGTAGCACGAATACACTGCAGCGTTCTCCCAGGTACACAGAATAAAACTAACTTGTAAAGTAAAACCTTGGTTAATCAGAAGATTAGGCTCAGGGAATTTGCAAATTTAAAGGTTTCCTAGAAAGCTTTTAGCTTCAATCTCTAATACCCACTTTCTTACCTTTGATAATGGTAGTTAAATTTTTGTTTTTTTAAAAGACATTTTTTCTTCAAGGCCTTGATAATGAATTCATATTGGAAATTTTTTAAAAATCTAAAGCCTTGGTTATTAACTTATTTTCTTCCAATTTCCCATTTTCTCCTAAAAGTAGACTCTAGAGGAAAAGAATTCCAGTTAATTAGGATTTTAGTAATCTGGTTTTTAAATTGGTTTAGTAAATTAAAATCAGGTGAAAGCTACCTCCCTAAATTTGAAATAGTTTCTTATTATAGATTCTCTTTGATGCCAATGTGTTCACCTATGTTAGTATGCATTCGAAACTAATGGTCCAATACTCAAAGTACTTCAGCTCATGGATGACCTGGGTGCCATAAATCCACCAGAGCACATTAGTGGGATGGTTCTTAATTACACAGTTTAGGCTTTGTGTAATCAATGATGCAGAGGAACAGCTGAGAACATTAAAATGCCAGCAGGCATTGTAAATCATAACGCATTCTATACTCTCTTCAATTCGTGTGTCTTATTAAATTAAAAGTTAAAAGAATAGTTTCAGTTAAATATCTTGTATTGCCATCATAACCACTAAAATATAAAATAATCCAATGCTATTATAAGATCATCTTTATTACTTTCCCTAGTTTTCTAATGGAAATTGTAGTTACTTTTTGAACTTTAAATATAGGAATGATATTTTTAATGAAGCAAAATTAAAGTTATCTCTTAGAAAGGTTGACTAAATAAAAAGGTTATTTCATAATAAAGTACATTTTAGAATAAAATGCAGTGCAATCTTTATCTATCTAGGACTAACATGCACCTTAAAAGCTTTCTGTAGAGTTTTAGGTTTAAGAAGTACACTATTTAAACTGTGGAATGTTCAACTGGTTATAATAGTGATGAAATATATTAATGTTGTTTTATTATTACTTCAAGTTATATTTAAATGAGGATAATGAAGACATAATTTGAACACAAGACCAGAAAATGAGAATTATTTTCTTGGAGAATTAAGCAACTTGTAGTAAGCTTCAGCAACTTGGGATAAAATATGGACAGGTAACTGATTTTTGCTTCAGGACTTTTAAGTCTCCAAAATCTAACAATCACCCATGTTAGCACTCATGAGAAAATTCTGAGTTCAGAAGTATTACCATCAACATGTGGCTGGCAATTAGGTTATTGTACCCTTCAAAGGAACAATAGAAATGAATTAGAATAGCTGACCGGGCAGTTCTTCTGTGTAAGGCACTGTTGGGGAGTGGGGGGAAGCAGGTGTCATAAGTGGAGGTGAAGTTGTATGCAAAGCAGTGGTGTCTTGAGCCAATTGTGAGCATTTCTTTTCACATCCAAGTTTACAGACATCATGTTGTTAGCTTACGATTGGTCATGGTGAGTGTACTTTACACTACAGAAATTGGCAAGCACTACGAATCAGGCTTATCTTTTTGGAGAGCTGACTGTTAAACATTTACCAGCACACTGCTGGTGTCAAGGCACCAAAGTAGCAGAGGCGGAATAGGTACATGGAATCATAACTATTTCATTGTGAATGAGATTCAAGGTCTCTAAGATAGGAATGGAAATCAAGACAGAAAAGAAGGATGCTGCCTAGCTATGGAGGGCTTTTTATGCTTCACTAGGAAGTATTCTCTCAATTTATTATCCTTGTCAGAGACCTAGCAGAAAACAGAAGGTACGTTCAAAACGAGTGAATAAAGAAAATTTTAAAAAAGGGACCATTTACAAGGCATGGACAAGGTTAAGGTAAACTCACAAAGGATGGCCAAACACTCCTGAGCTAGCTACTGCACGAAGCAGAAGTCAACAAAAACCAGATGGCAGAGGACCCACTGGGACAGTCCATACAATCTGATTCTCAGGTTACAAAGCAAAGTGGAGTAGGGTGGTTCTGGAGGGGTATGGAAAATATCCAGCACAATCTCATTATCAGTGGGGACCACTAAATGTCTTTGCAGGGAACTATGGGATCATTTCTACAATTCAGAAAGATTGATCCACCAGCTGTGTGTAAGACAGGAGAGGGAACATAATGGATATGGGGAAACCCACTAAGAAGCACTTTCAATAAGCTAAATAAGAGGTAATGAGAAGTGAAATTCGTAAGACTTAAGAAGATCTCAAGAGGCATGGAGAGAAAAGTAGAATAATAGGGCTTCCCTGGTGGCGCAGTGGTTGAGAATCTGCCTGCCAATGCAGGGGACACGGGTTCGAGCCCTGGTCTGGGAGGATCCCACATGCCGCGGAGCAACTGGGCCCGTAAGCCACAACTACTGAGCCTGCAAGTCTGGAGCCTGTGCTCCCAACAAGAGAGGCCGCGATAGTGAGAGGCCCGCGCACCACGATGAAGAGTGGTCCCCGCTCGCCGCAACTAGAGAAAGCCCTCGCACAGAAACGAAGACCCGACACAGCCAAAAATAAATATAAAAATAAATAAATAAATAAAAGATTACTATTAAAAAAAAAAGTAGAATAGTAATAAAAGTGTTCAGGGAACCAGAGATGTACTGCTATAAAGCACAGTACAAAGATGAAGGATAATGGCATCTTACTGAAAAATAAATGACTATCTCCATCATCTCCTTTGATAACTATTTGGTGATAGTGTCTGAATTAAGTTATATGTCAATACAAAGATGAAGCGAAAACAAATTATTACAGGGGCAGCGTGCTAACTCAGTGCTGAAACGACCTCTGTATTATGAACCATAATTGAGATCAGGCAGAAAAGTAGATCTCTCCATGGAGGACAAATCAATAACAACTAGGTTTTATGGTCATTAGCACCCTAATGAAATTACTCACCATCTAAATCTCTTGGAGGATCTTGAACACTCAACATCAGTCACGTCTTTCATGTTAACACCCGGCCAGATGTGGCTAAGTGCAATTTACATGATGGAGACCAGGAACAAGAATGATATTCCACACATGAAACATTTGCATACCAAGCAAGAGGGTTTTAAGATAACCCTAAACTAGTATTTAAAAATTTACATCTGTGGCAACACAGTTGATGTGTTGTCAGTTAGCTAGTGTCTTAATCAGGGGTTCATCTACAATAAAAGGAAATGTATTACGGGGGGGAAAAAGGCAATGGAGAGCAGGAAATAAAAGGATGTATATTAGTTTGCTAGACACTGTGTCACTCTCACATACATTTTATTTTTAACCAAGAGGTGGAAAAGTTAAGTCACATGCCCAAGACCACACAGAAAGGAAGGAGAGACTTTCTCCTCCTGTGCTCTTTAGCTCTTAGTCTTGGTATGTCAGTCCAAATATGTCAAGGCATTGGCATGCCACTCAGCCAGCTCAGGCACCTGAACCCTTGCTCCTGCAATTCTTCTCTCCAGGAATTCAAGCCTTCTGTTCTCTTCCCCTTTCCATGACTAGATTCAACACATCCCATCCCTTCTGTACATAATGCAAACTCCCCCCTTTGCGGAACTTCATAATAATCTGTCTTGTCTGAACTCCAGTGTACTTTCGAGGAAGGGGGAAAGGAAGGTCTGAGATTAATGGCCTCCCTTTTGCTCTATTCTAAGCCTCACGGGTCTTCTGTTTCTCAAACCCATCGAGTTTCTTCCAACCTCCAAATCTTAGCTTACAAAGCTCCCCCCTGCACCCCACTGCCTGGCTAATTCTCACTTATGCTTGGGATTTTGGTTGAAATGTCACTTCTTTAGGCAGGTCTTCTCTTAGAAGCCTCCGTGTAATGTTCTATTCTGGCCTCATGAACTTCTCTTTCACTGGACTTAACACAGCCATACTTTTACGTTTCCTTGTGTGATAATCGGATTAATGCTTTTATCCCCCCTCAGAAGGCAAGCCCCACATAGGAGGGGACTGCATTTCATCTGTTTTGCTCACCACTGTATCCCCAGCTCACACAAAAAGATCTGTACAGAGGTGATGCTGTCAATATTTGCCAAGTGACTGAAGTAAATGACTGTCATGTTCTAAGCATTATAGCAAGAGCTTTCCCACATATCTTCAGAGCAACCCTGTGGGGTCATATCACTCCTCCATTCTACAGATGAGACAGCTTGGGGGATCAGACAAGTTAAGTCTTTTAACCAAGATCACACAGCTAGTATGTGATAGCGTTGAAATTCAAACCCAGACCCATCTCATCCAAGCCCCTCTTTTTTTCTGTTGTTGTGGAATTTCCACAGATGATCACTTAATTATTTTGTCTCGTCTCTATTCATTCTGTTTCCCCAATGAGTCTCAAAGCTTATCTGGGATGGAAATAACACCTTGTACACTTTTTTCATTCCTCCACATCACCCTGCTAATAGCACTGGATATTCTACATGCATTTAATGAATACTTTTTGATTAATAACACTTCCTTGGCATTAATAACATAAAAGCATCCTCAAATGATTTCAGCTTTCTATAATAACCTGTCTAAAATAGTAATGTATTAACATCTCTGAGTATAAGCACAGGTTTAAGAGCTACTAATTTCTACCAAACTATTTAGGAAATAATTTTTTTTTTAATTATGAGAAGAAACAGTGTGGCAAAATGAAGAAGACATATGATATGGAAATCCCTTTCCTCTTTCATCCCCTGAATATTTGTAAGTGTGTTTTCCATGTGCCAAGTACTCTTCTAGGTGCCAGGGACTCAAGGCTGAGTAAGCCATAGCCTTTCCCTTAAGGAGCTGTTTGGTGGAGGGGTGGTATCACTGTGATGTGAATAAATAATCTTAAACTAAGATAACACACTATGCTTGAAGTGAGGACAAGGAAATGTGGGAAAGTCAAAGACAGTGTGACTAACTCAGCCTGGAGGAAAACCAGAGTTAAAAGTGCCTGGTCCTATACACTAACTGGCTGTGAGATACTGGACAAATTCTTTGTCTCAGGTTTTTTCCTTATCTTTAAATCAGGGATAATAGTTGCTATGCCGTCCTCTCAGCACACTAGAAAATGCTGTTTATTGGCAAGGGTAACCAGAGGTGACTAACTGGGTGGTACTGGCTTTCCCCAAGGGCTAAGAGTATCAGTATCTCCAATTACCTGTAAATGCACCCAGCTACCAGTTGGGAAGCTCTGATTAGAAGGATTAAACAGACAATGAATATAAGGTTCTCTGTATATAATTATTATTTCCAGCCCTCAAAGAACTCAAAGAAAATGAGGCACTTAATTGTATTCCAACACTC
Source organism: Orcinus orca (assembly GCF_937001465.1). Classification (NCBI taxonomy): domain Eukaryota; kingdom Metazoa; phylum Chordata; class Mammalia; order Artiodactyla; family Delphinidae; genus Orcinus; species Orcinus orca. The sequence goes on from NC_064568.1 coordinate 12,291,118, forward strand.
CCATTCATGAGTAAAGGAGAATCTGCTAGCTGAAACAGGGTAGAGGCTATAGAAGCTAAATCATAGCAACTTTTTCCTATGTCAATCTACCAGGGGTCTTCTTAAGTCACCTGATTTGGCTCGCCTGATACTTCCTCTTGCTTTGTGACTGACCTGTTCCCAGGAGGACTCTTGGTTACACTGCATTGGGTTCTAATCTGCTCCCAACCAGGAGCTTTGTAGTTTGGTCAAGAAGCAAGAAGATAAATGTTATGAAGATGGTGATACACAGAATCAACAATAACAGTGGTAGCAGCAGGATTTATTGAGCATTTACAAGATGCTAGCCATTGTTCTAAGAGTTTTATATGCCTCAACAACTTTATTATCTAACAGTGGATTTCAGAGAGTTGAAGCTTTTGGGTCTGTTAGTTCTAACAATGTCTTGAATTCAGCTCCTCTTTGGGGAATGATAGCTCTGAACTGAACCTTTTCTCTCTGGTTAGAAAATCTGATTCTATGAATCACAACTTAGGGGTATTATAATATTTTCAGAGAGAGAAAAGAGAGAGTGGATACAAAGCAGAATCTAGAAATCAAAAAGCTTTAATGTATTCATCTGTTTGCCACTTCTTTCAAAGTACATCCGCTGACTCAAGATTTCTTGCATGTCTGGACAAATATAAAGCTCTCTTGGGGTTCATCATAAAAGGTGACAATGGTGTGAACTATCGACTTCTCAAATATCTAGTCTGACTCTTCTTGTCTGTTAAAATACCTCCACTTGCCTCCAAAAGAGCATCCAGACACAATAGCAGTCAGAATGCCAGATTTCCACATAATAATACCACTACTACCCATTGCTACTAAGTACTTACCTTGGTCCAGGAAATGTGCAAAGGGCTTTAGACACATGATCTCATTGAATGAATCCAATGATTCTATAAGGCAGGTTCTATTATTATCCCCATTTTACAGATAAGGATACTGAGGCTCACTGAAATCACTCCAGGCCACAGCTAGGATGCAGTTTTGGAACCAATTCTTCCCAACTCTAAGACCTGCCTATTTATCCACTCTCTTTGCCCTGCCTCGGATTGTACGTCCTGTAATACTATGGCAGGGACTCACATTGTTCTGACGCATCACTTGGATGCCAGAAGGATCTCTTAAAGCAAAACAATATTTAGAAGCAAATCTCAAGTAGTTTCTAATATTGCTAGCAGCTTTAAGCTCTTGTAAAAATCACTCAATACTTTTCATAATATTCAGCAATCTCCTTATCTCTGCAAATATCAAAGTAACTTTTTTCACAATTAATAATTTGACTTCTTTTCTCTGTGTAACAGAAAGATGTTTTTCAATTTTTAGAAACCTTCTAAATTTAGATGATGATATAATTCAATATGCCATGTGATGGTACTGGTTAGGAGAATGCAATCTTTAAGTATGCATTTTCATCTATTTAAAATACTTATCTTAAAAACAATTTAAAAACATGCTGTTAATAACTCCAATGTAATTTTTAAGGATAATTCCATGATGATTGGTTAAATAAAAATATCAGATTTTAAAATTTAAAGTAATAAAATATACATCATGTTTCATTTTACATAAACCTTACTTTGGTAATGGAATTGTAGAATTTTTAGAGCCAGATGGGCTATGAAAGCTAGTCTAGTCCAATCCTTTTGTTTCGTAGCTGCAATTAAAGAGAAAGAAGCATAGCCGAGTGCTTTAACAGTGCAGTTGCAGAGTCGGACCCAAGTTCACATCCCTGCTCTGTCACTTACCAGCTCTGAGACTTCATCTGTCATCCAGACTTCATTTGTCATCATTCTTGAAAGTGCCCTGCTTAGAAAGCAGGACTGCTATAAACTGAGAATTCGAATAAAGGACTCTCTCCTCTAAAACAGATGTATATTCTATTCATTCATTCATTCATTTGATAAATATTTATTGAGTACACACTAGTTTGTGGCCTTGGACAAGTTACTTTATTGCTTTGTGCGATAGTTTCCTGAGCTGTAAAGCGAGTGTCTACATTATACAGTAGTTGCAAGGATTAAATGAATGAATGTGGGTAAGGTGTGTGAGATAGTTCCTGGCACACTGGAAAGGCACAATAATGTTGAATAGCATTACCTTTCTCCTACTGCTTCTACATTCTATATTAAGTAATATGGTGGGCCCTGGGGATGCTATTTGGGAGTTCTATATAATATTTTCTTCCTAAAAACTAAAGCATCTCATGTGCATGGAGTGAATCTCTCATTCCATTGCTCTATCCTGAGGGTGAAGCCATTTGGAAACTTCTTCACTAGGGTTCTATTTTGACAGTGTTATCTTCATGCATGAAGAGAAAACTATCCCACCAGTATTTGCCCACATACTTTGTGTTTTTCCTTCAGATGGTTTTGAAGAGACCCAAATTTTTCACCTGGCCTCCCAGGAGAGAAATGATGAGTTTGTGGGTATGTGCGGGAGGTCAGCTGGGATTCCAGAGACAGACTTTCCCCATGGGATACAGCAAAGCTAATTGGTCCTTTGAGGGGTTAAACCTGATGAGTAGTTCTCCCTGCAAAGAACTACAATCAGCTGGAAGAACAAGTGGAGAAATCCAGTTAATTGCCACTCCAGAGTCTTCAGTGGTTCTATCATGCTTGGATAAGTTAATATACATTCCATTACTGTCTCGGAAACTCTCAGGTCATGGCTGAAGTCCTACATAACTCTCGCTCATGATCTTGGAAATCACAGAATTATGAAGATGAAAAGAAATTTGAGCAGTCAGGCAGCTTCTCAGTCTTCCTTCTAACAAGAAAACATTACTCCATTGCAGAGAAGTGAGAAGTAGTTAAATCTTTAAAATCTTGAGAGAAGGCTCTCCCCAAAGCTCATTTTTAATGTGCCAGTCTTAATTAAAGCAAAAACATAAATGTCTCAGTATGGAATCTAGTATGTCATCCCTGTTGTATGTGGGTGTGCATGTGTGTGTATGTACACACTGGTCATCGTTCTCTGGGAGGAAAAGTTAAAATACCCCTGCCAAAGAACAGAGCAAAATCAAAGGCAGAAAGCCACGCCACTACTGCATCTCTTTTCTAGGCAGAACATCCTCAGTTCTGCACACACATTCTGGGTTATATCATTTTCTTACCCTAGCATCACTCTCCTATGAACCTTTCTTCCCAGCTTGTCACAGTATTTTTTTAAGCTTCTAAGGTCAGCTTAAAATAAAATATTAGAGGGAAGGTCTGATTAGTCCTTAGGTATCTGGGAAACCCAGCTTAAGTTCCTCTGCATTATACATTATAATTGATGCATCCAAAATCCTTGCTCTTTTTGGTAACCCAAGAGGTACAATGCTGAATCACTGTCATATTATTACCTGTTCTGACTTCACGGTCCAGGAAGCAGCCTTGGTGTGAATGGGAAAGGCACTGGGTCTGAGAGAGGCAGTGAGGCTGGTCTTATCCCAGCTCCATTGTTTCCCTAGATGTGTCCTTAGACAAACTAAACTTGCATTAGGAAGAAGAGCCTTGCAACCCCTCTTCTTTTATAGATAAACATTAGAGAAATATTAAGTGACTCGTCCAAGGTCACACTGAATCTCTCCATGGCTCTGATTCCTTAGTTATTGAAAAAAGGGAGAAGGAATGATAATACTTGGTGTCTCAGATTGCGGCAGGTCAAACGAGATACATATTTAAGGACTCTGCAGAATTTGAGGTTCTAAAACATGAGGCATTATTCACTTTGTCAACTCAGCTACATCTTCTCTTTAAGCAGCTTGTACAGCCCTATGTTTCTTGCCAATGACATTCATTCTGTTTCCAGCCTCCTCTCCTAACGACTCAAGACACTCTGAATTCTGAGTCCTACGAGGAATTAAGAACTCCATCCCCAGTGTAGAGTTCCCAACAAACTTAAGGCGTCTACCCTCTTTCAAACAACCATCCAACTCACTTATGTTCAATGAGGTTAGATCTAAAATTGTCTCCTGCTGAACACTGCTGTTCCAGGTGATAGCCCGTTCTGGGAATTGATCAGAATGTTTCTTAAAGCTTTTGCTGGCAGCCAGACTTTGAATGAAGGCTCCTACTTGTGTACAGATTCTGTAGCTCACACTTTTACCATCACAGCATGCTTTACTGTACTTGCCAGTCTCCTTTCTGTAACCTGTACGAGACTTAAACTCACTGAGGGCAGAGCTACTTCTACCAGAGCAGGATTCCTCAACCTTGGCCTGACTGACATGTGGAGCAGATACTTCTCTGTTGTGGAGGGACTGTCTGTGCATTCTAGGATGTTTAACATCATCTCTGGCTTCTAGCCAGTAGCACACCCCACCCTCAGTTGTGACAATAATTGACAAAAATGTCTCCAAATGTCCCCTGAGGGTGGGGGGTGCTCAAAATCATCCCTAGTTGAAAGCCTCCATGCTAGATCTAGCCAAGTGCTTTTTCAGACCAGGCACTCAATAAATACTTAAAATGCTTATGATGGATTAAGCATACAAGATGCAGAAAAGTCAAGCTAATTTCTTTCGGTTTTAGTCCCTCTTATGATGCCTGGTACATGGCTGGTGGTCAGTATATATTTACTGAGTGTGCAAGGGTTCTGTAATCCTAAGCAGCTTCCTATATCCCAAGTAAAATTCTTTCCCTCAAGAGAGTCCAAGTGAGGTGGTGGGGAATTGTCCTATTAGGGGGAGAAAATTTTTAAAAGAACAAAGCAATATCTCAGTTGTGGGATTAGGAACCAGAAAAATCACCTTGCCGTGTCCCCCAGACCTTTAGCTCTCCATTTCATCATGACGTATAGGGCAGAAATCAAATTCTTTGCAGTGGTAATACTAGAAATATCTACCAGTGTTCCTGGATCCTTTAAAACACAACTCGGATAGGGGCGTGAAGCACCAGGAGGGATGCAGGACATCCAGAAGGTCACACATTCAGTCATTGGTGTCAGAGCTGGGAAATGAGCCTGTGCCTTCCTGAGTCTCTGTACAGTACTTGATTACAGTGATTATTATAGATGCAAATTAAGACTTATTACTATTGTGAAATAACAGTGCAGGTTAGTGATATTCTTTATTGCCATGCTAACATTTTTTTCTAGAGGGGAAAATTATAGGCGTGAAACCAATTAAGCAATCTTTCTTTCTTTGTAAAGCTTTTTTAGTTTTCCTAAATGAAGATTCTCTCTTTGTGCTTACTGCTTAATAGCGCAGATTGATTTTTTTGTCCCCTAGGTCTCACTGAGATAGATGCTGTGCTTTCTTCCCTGTATGGACCAAAAATGACTATGCTGATACATTATCTCACAAAGGGCAGTCATGAATAGGAGAAGCAAATATTTTGAAATGAATATGTAACAGACATCCTCCTGTAGAGGTTAAGCATTGTTGGAAATGCCTCCCTTGGACATCTTTGCTAGTCAAAGTCTTGCGATTGCCTTTTCCTGGACCTCACTGTAGGATGGCTCTTCTCCCATGATTGAAATGGTGGCTCCAGAAATGGACAACAGATTAATCTATGTATGCCTCAAACTTTAGATAGTTGTCCTTTACTCCCAGGTCAACATAATATTTGCAACAAAAAGCTTTCACGAAGAAGTATGTCAGGTCATGTGTATATTGTTAATGTAACTATGGTAACCAAAAAATGCCACCAGTGTGTCTGTTTCATATACAAATGAGGGGGCAGTTGTGGAGTCCACATGTCTGCCAGGGGTATAATAGATGTGAGCTAGGATGGCCAGAAAATTACAAGACATTTATATTAATCAGAGCTTTCAAATAACATTTCAACCCCTCAGCTATGAAGAGTGTAAATGGAAGGCAATAAGCCATCGTAAACACAGTTTTCAAAACTAAATGTTGTAAGTCAAGGCAGCAGCATCTTTGGAGGGTACCGTCAAATCAGAGCTGACAGACCTCCAGTCTGTATCAATGCAAGTTTAAGCCTAGTTTCTGTGCATCTCAGGATGACTTTTGGTATATTAAGTGTAATGGTTCCATCCAAGTTAAATGTTTATGTCAGTTGTGGTATTGAAGACACACACAGCTTCCACAAACCTTTTAGCAATCTCACTAATTATGGTAGTTAGTCCTTCCAGCCCTATTCTCCCAACCTTGTCACGATACAAATGAGGAAACTGAGGGTTGGTGGGGTTAAGAAGCTGATCTAAGATCAACTGGCTATGACTAGTTAGCTTAGTTACCAACCAAATAACTGATAAAACTGCTAATAATATCCTACCTTTGTTAGACCTTTTGGAAATATTCAAAAAGTAAAAATAAGAATAATAATATATAAGCCTACATATTGTTTCTTAAAAAAAAACTCTAACATAAAACAGCATATGTTTTAATTATTGAATAATATTCTTAACACTTCTATAGGGTGGCCATAAAGTCTGAAAATATATACTATATTATTTTATCATGTATTGTAATTTTAATGTCAGTAAACAATTTATTATTCATTTGTCAATGTTTTGAGACTTGGATGGTACATCCAGTGATGTATCCATAAAATAAGTAAAACAAGAAAATTTAAAAGGCAAACTTCATTTAAGAAGACTTGTAGAATGAATGGTTCCCTTGGTCACTAAAGTATTGGATTTTACATATAGGGTTTAACTTTTGTCTCTATTCTGCACTTTGAGCCAAAACAAGAGAGAATACATGTTTTTCTGACTTCATCTATATAATTATAATTTCATCTTGAATAAAATATTAATCAAAGCTCTATTCATGAGTTAAAGATACTTACATTGTTCCCCCAAACCAAAATATAATTATGAATCTAAAATGGAATTTGCTTTATCTCCAGATTGCCTTAACCCAAAATAGGTGTTCAGCATAATAATTCTGAAAAGTTAAATACAATATTTGAGCAAGCTTACATTAGTGCTCAAGCAAATCATTCAAAGAACTATTATTTTGTAGCTTAAAAATAAATGATAAGAAAGCATTATGAAAGTCTAGTAAAAAGTGACACCCAGGTCCTATAATTTACCATACTTTATTCATGGCTTATTTATGGTGACATTAAAAAGTCCGCCATTCTAATTATTTATAATCATGCCCAACTGGCTTGGGAAGTGGCATTATAATTCTGTAGAGACATATTTTCTTTAGTACCTACTGGGTTTGTTCCCATGAGTGTCACTGGTTTAGAATATGTGATAATTGTTCTAACAGTTCAGGTCAAGAAGCTAGCCTTAGCAGGGTCTAACCAGAGAGAAATCAATGGTTGAGTTTTTCCCTGCTTTTTGGGAATTCCAGACACTGCCCAGAACTACCTATATTATTGTTCAGAACCAGAGTCGGCAGTTGGATCCGGTCTAAGATTTTATTTAGCAGAGTGATCCTTTTCTAATAATAAGTACTTTATTACTTTTATTTACCAAGGAGTAAGCCCTAATCTTCCCTTTCATTAGACTTGCAGAACAAAGATTTCACACAGGCAGGTAACAGCCGAAGTAAGTTCTCACAAAATATGAGGCTTTGGTCATTTTAAACTTACATTTGTTTCAAAAATACCTAGATGATAACTTTACAATAAAATGGCTTATTGCCTAGTTTAGAAATGTCAACTGCATTGTACAGGTAGCCCTCAAGTCCATAATAAAGACAAAATCCCAGGCTTAAGTCACATAAGAGTTTATTATAGTGATTTGTTACTTTCTGACTTCTAGATAGCTCTAAGACAGAAAATGTAATCTTGGCTATAACATTTTCTTACTTAAATTTGACTCAATTCATTTTTCCCCTCCTGGGAAAGTACTGCTTTATATGTAAAAAAGTCACTGAACCAGCGAAAATAACTTAAGGAAACATGTAAAACTGCAGACTAACATCTGCTACCCATCCCCCACCCCCACTCCACTGAGTCCTCAAAACAATGTTGTCTTGTTTTTTTTTTTTTTTGGTTGTATTTTAATGTCCCTTTCAGTGAATATATAGCATACAGTGGCAAACGCTGTTCAGTGAATAGGTTCTTTTTCCCTTCAACAGTGTTTGAGACTGACAAAAGAGGCCACTGGGCTGGCCTGTCAGTAGGTATAATCCCTGGGACTCACGTGTGGCCCACACTGCCCGCCTTTTGTTCACCGGTTGATCAGTGCCAGGAGGTGAGCAGTGCAGTGGTCTATTAGCTACTCTTAGACAAGGCAGAAATGTCCCTGTTTTGGGGTCTATTGCATGACTGCCTCGCTATTCATTGTTCTGTCCTGTGACCCGAAAACCCCTCAGGTGACTAGGAACGTGATGGTTTCATCACCTGCAGTTCTACAAGTTTGGTGCTTGTTACTAAAATGATTTTGACTGGACTATGGACATTCTAATGAGAGATTCCTGTTAGTCACCTACAACTATCTTCTCCTATATTGTATATTTCTGAGGATGGAGAGCAAATGTGAGCAGGAGGTGGGATTACTAAAAGAAAAAGAGAAGAAACTCTAAATAAAAGTTGAGGGGTCAATTCAGAAATTACTTGAAACCACCAGAAGTAAAATTAAGTTACTGTCTGCTTCATATAACCATTTTGCTCACTAGTTCAGAACATCCAGCTTGAAATTGCACAAAAACACACAGCCAGGTAAAGAGCAAGCAGGACTTGAGGCTTTCAATACAATAGCACTCAGGGAATTTGGCTCCTGAATAAAGGTGTCAGCACGCCTTGGAATTCCCAAAGAGAAAAACTCACTGCGCCTTTATTCCATTTTCTTAAGGTCTATTGTTAACTAAAGACTCCTTGTCTTTTCAAATTCCTTCATGTGAATGGATGAGGCCAGACATCTGCCAGGATTCGCTCACATTTGCATGCGAATCAGAGACTTCGGGACACACATGGCCCTGGAGCCAACAACACCACTTTTACTCTAGACTTACACTGATCCAAGTACCTTCCTGAACTTTCCAGTTCTCCAGTCCTAGCTCTTAAAAATGAAGTAATGAGCGTATTCGGGTAATATTAGTTCTTTAGACCATCGTGGCAAGGCAAACTGCGAAACAAAACAACATACTGTCTTTCAAAAAAATCCTACAAGCAACAGCTCAAGTCAGTAATACCTGTCCCCTCACTGAATTCCACTTTTTCTTTATTTTCTGGGTCTGGGAGTGAAAATGCTAATGCTAATGGTGGCATGAGATTTAGAAAAGCGTCTCTTTTCCTGGACCCGTGGCCTTTTCCTCTGTGGTTCGAATGCCTCAAAACCATTCTCACCCCGGTCATTCATTCATTCATTCAGTTCCAGGCACTGTGGCTACAGCGGTGAACCCAGCAGTCAAGGTCCCCTGTCTCCCAGAGCAGGTACCACCGCCGAACCTCCAAGTGCGAGTAGGCAGGCCGGCTCCCTCACAACCGTCCTGGGACGGGTTTTCCCACCAGTCCCGAGTGCGCCGCGCCCCTCCATCTACTCGATCTTTCCACTCTACCTGGGCTTGCCAAGCAGGGACTCCCCTCCGCGGAGGTAGTCGGTGCAGGGCCCTGGGAAGTGCCGAGTCGGCGGCTGCCCACACCCCTCTCCACGCAGCACAAAGGACACTCGCTGGCAAACTTTACTCGCCATCGACCCCGGCCGCGCGGGGAACCCAGCACCGGCTCCGTGCCTCGAGCGGACCGAGGCTTCCCTGACATTTCAGCATCCTTGGCAAGCCTCCTGAGGCTGCCACCCCTTCTGGACTCAGAACGTGTAGGATGAGGTCTTTTCCCCACTTCGACCGCGCGACAGTTGAGCAGATTCTTCCCAATACCCTGACTTCAGTACACTCGATGCTTTGTGAATTACGCCCCTTGTCCCTTTCTTTACCTACAAGGCCACCGCCAAAACATCCTTTCTCTTTCCACAGCCTGCCACCTTCTTTCCCCTTCTCTTAGTCCTCTTTCCAACTCCCCGGGCCCGCTCTCCGCGCTCTTCTCCGGCTCCGGCTGCCTTCCTCAGTTCACATTCCAGCAGCCCTCCTTCCTCCGGATACCCGGGCATCACCCTCCCCCGCGTCGGTCCCTGAAATCTAGCAGGCTCGCCTCCTGTCAATGCCTTTTGCTCGCTTCTGTTCGGCCTTCCTTCCGAAGTATCGTTCTCCCCGACCCCAGTGATTTTTTTCAGTAAGGAGGTCACTAGATTCCGGTTTCCCCGACTTCGTCATTTTCCCCAGTTTCATGAGCCGCGCCCCCTCGTACCCCTTAGGCCCGCGATCTTGTCCCAGGTTCCCCAGACCCTTCTCCGGCCCGCCGCACCGCCAAGTTTGCCTCGACTTCCCCTCGCTGCCGCCCACATCTCCCGCCGCTGCCCGGCTAGGCAAGCGCACTTACCCCGAGGCCCGGCTGGCGGGGGTGTCGGGGTGCGCACGGACCAGGCACCGGCGGTGGCAGCAGGAGGAAGAGGAGGAGGAGGAGGACCGGCTGAGCGGCGCCTCCCTCCCAACCCACAGGCACTGGCTCCTTGGGGGGCTCCCGGCAGAACACCAAGACAGGAGGCAAGGCAGCCACACAAGCAACAGCTGCTGCGCGGGCCTGGGCTCAATCCGGCTCTCGGGGGCCGGGGCAGGGGCAGTCAGGATTGGGAAAAAAGGCAGAAGTGGGGTGCAGAGGGCGGGGCAGCGAGCGTCCAGGTCCGGAGGACGGCGTCCGGGGCGCCTAGGGACGCCACCGCGCGGATGCCGCTGCCCGGGCTGACGCCGGCGGCCCCTCTCCCCGCCCGGAGGGCGCTGCAGGCGCGGACGCACTGGCCTCGCCTAGCTCGCCGGCTTGTTGCCGGCGCCCTCGGTGCGCCCGGCTTTGTGCTCCCCGCAGCCGGCGTGCACCTGGTGTAAGCAAAAGCGGTCAGCTGATGGGCTGCACTCCGATTGGCTGCTCCACGGTCTCCTCCCCTCCCGCCCGACCCCCTTCCCGACCTCCCCCTCCGGTCCTCCGGCCCCCCACGCCCGCCCCCGGCTCAACCCAGTGCTGGGGCACCATCTGTAGCCCGCCCAACAAAGGCGTAGCGCCGCGGGTCTCAGGTGGCCCGGCCTCCGTGCGTCGCCGCCGCGGCCGCTGCAGGCAGCAGCGGGCTGCCGCTTTTTGTCTAGGGGACGACAGGCTGCGGCTGGGTTAGGCAGGCAAAACACATTGCCGTTTCTTAGCAAGAGACACACCAGAAAAAAAAAAAGCCCACGCTAGCAGGCCAGCTAGGCACAACGGTGCCAGATCTGTGTGCAACGTAGAACTTGGGCTCCGGGGACTGAGAAGCAGATAAAATGCAACCCGACAGAACCAAGTCTCAGTATGAAATCTGACCCTTCCTCCTAAAATGAATGGCGATTCCTTGTGCTGTGTGTACATGCCTGGGTGTACGTGCACGCGGAACTGGTCTGAGCCCTTGCCGCGGAAAGAGAGTATTGTGGCACTTAAATGAACGGTGAAGCAGCTTCTTATTTAGGGAGGCTTTCGGAAAACGTTTCTGAAACTTTGTAATTACGGCTTTCTGATTTGTTAGGTGTGAAAGTTGTGTTCAAATAAGCGGAGGGCTGAGAATATAGTCTGTTTGGAGAGGGGGGGTGTCAGAGAGCAAGGTGGAGACGGGTTTTTGGAAACTGCTCATTAACCTGAGTTTCATCTTCCAAGTGGCCAGCTTAGAGCCAGACTCCAGAGAAGCCCTTGGTGCTTGTTACTGGGGGATCTGATTTAAGCTAGAGCATTATTAACCTCTCAGTGCCAAGCAACTTCACGCAAGAGAATGTGGTGACATTTCCTCATGATGTCCAAGCTTAGAACTTCTGGGGAACTAGGACGGATACATTCATTATTATAGAATCATCTTTTGAATTCCTTGAAAACATAGTAGAAATTTAACAACAATAATCTTATATCTTGATTCCTATAGCATTTCTTGGTGTCTTTCATAGATGTCTGATAAATATTTGATGCTCTCATATGTCCATTTACTCTATATTATCCTGAAAGTGTCATATAAACACCAGTGGGTCACAGTGTGCCTTAGAAGGCTCTAGGGAAAGAAGATATTAGGATTTAGGGAAGAAGGTAAATGAAGAGTAGAAGGACAGCTATAGGAAACGGCCCATTGCAACTAGAGTGGGAGGGTGCTACCTATAAAAGAAGATTTAAAAACTTTCAAAATAACTTGTCTAGAACCTTTCTCAAGAGCCATACTTTTGTCTCTTCCTCCCTTTCTCATGCTGATTACATGTAGCTTGGAGTTTGTCCGAAAGAAGGTTGGCCTCTGGTAGAAACACAGAACTTGAATGATCAGGGAAAGACAAAACACAGGTTTCTTAGGGAGTCTCCTTTAGGTTTTTCTGGGAGAGGAGGGGAAACAATGCTGTACCTTGCACAGTGGGGCTTTACAGAGGTAGGTCCTGGGGAGCAGTTGAAGCAATTCTTGGTGGTTTGGAGTTCCTTTTCCCAGGGGCAAGATATCTAGCAGCCTCCAGGTTTTGGAAGAGACTTCATGAGAATGGTTTTGAAGCCCAGCTAAGAAGAAACTGAGTCAGACTCCAAGGTATGAACTTTGAAACCAGGCTGACACTGCTTTAAATCCCAGCACTGCAATTTAGGAACTGTGTCCCTCTGGGGTAAGTCACTTTACCTCTTTAAGCCTTAGTTTCCTTGGCTATAAAGTAGGGTTAATAGCAGTATCTATCCCAAAGGGTTGTGCTGGTTAAGTAAGAGTAAGCCTGTAAAATACTTGGTGCAGGTCTTGGTATATAGTAAGCATTCAACACATGGAAGCACTAGGCATTATTAGCCAGGTAGTGAGGACTAAAGCAAGACATCAGGTCAGACAGGTGGGATGATTATTTCACAGAACCGACACAGGTGACAGAATATTTTAAAAGCACTAGCAGCTCCAGTGAGAGAAACAGACTCTGTCTCTCCACTGTTCATTTCTTTTTAAATCACCATATCATTTATTTAAACTAATTTCCTTCTTCCCCAAGGCAAGGGTGAGAACGGAACCTCTGCCTCTTTCCCCTTGACCATTGCATATATTTGGCTCCTGACAGAAGGAGCATTATCATTAGGAAGAAATGTATGTGCCAGAGTTGGGGAGGGGGCCTGGTTGTGGAGGAGCATGAAGATTGCTGTGTGTTGGAAAGATTGCTGTGGGACAGAGGAGGACAAATGTAGGCAGAGCATTTATAAAGAAATCTGAAGTTTGATTCAGTCATTGGAAATTTGATGAATTGCCTAAATGGTTTATGGGTCCAAATTTTAGGAACTGCCATTTTGTAACTCTGCGAAGTGGTTTCAGGATTGTTTTATCAACTGACACTTCAAAGCCCCTTGTCGCTGGAATGAATGAAGAGGAAACAGTCAACAGACAGGGATAACTAAACCAAACTCATTTGTTTCTTTTGTAGAATCCTCAAATGTATCTGAATTACTCCTAGTGAGCTCACCCAGTTCTGGGGTCCTAAATTTATTAGTAAATATTTATTTATTTCTTACATATTGGAAAACCTTGGAGGCTTTGGAGGAGAATGGAATGGATAGAAGGGCCCCAGAGTTTCCAAGGGAGCCAGGTCTTACTGTTGATGTAGGGAGGAGTTCTTGCTCCTGGAGTTGGCCTTGTTGAGACACTACAAATCCCTTTGGGTTCCCTCATTATCCCCTTGAGGTTCTTCAGCTTCAGTTTGAAGAAACATTATAATTGATATTAGCCTAATTGTACTGGTGTATGTGGTAAATGAGGGAAGAAAGAAAGGTGAAACTTTAGAAGGTGATCATCTTAGAATAATCTTTAAAAGGACATCTGTATTTTAAGAACAAAATTATAATATGCCATTTTAAGCCACAACTTTTAAAAGTTGAAAATATATCCCTCTCTAAGGACTTAATTTCCAAAATATATAAACATCTCATACAACTTAACAACAAAAAAACAAACAACCCAATTGAAAAATGGGCAGTAGACTTAGACATATTTCCAAAGAAAACATAGAGATGGCCAATAAGCACATGAAAAGATGTTCAACATTGCTAATTATTAGAGAAGTACAAATAAACTACAATGAGGTATCACCTCACACCAGTCAGAATGGCCATCATTAAAAAGTCTACAAATAACAAATGCTGGAGCGGATGTGGAGAAAAGGGAACACTCCTACACTGTTGGCAGGAATGTGAGCTGGAACAGCCACTATGGAAAACAGTTTGGAGGTTCCTCAGAAAACTAAAAATAGAGTTGTCATATGATCCAACAATCCCACTCCTGGACATATATCTGGACAAAACAATAATTCAAAAAGTTACATGCATTCCTATGTTCATACTGGCACTATTCACAATAGCCAAGACATGGAAACAACCTAAATATCTATTAACAGATGAATGGATAAAGAAGATGTGGTATATATATACAATGGAATACTACTCAGCCATAAAAAATAATGAGATAATGCCATTTGCAGCAACATGGATGGACCTGGGATGAAGATATTATCATACTAAGTGAAGTAAGTCAGAAAGAGAAAGACAAATACCGTATGATATCACGTACATGTGGAATCTAAAATATGACACAAATGAACTTTTCTACGAAACAGAAGCAGACTCACAGATATAGAGAACAGACTTATGCTTACCAAGGATTGCAGGGGGGAGGAATGGAGTGGGAGTTTGGGGTTAGCAGATGCAAACTAGTATGTTTAGAATGGATAAACAACAAGGTCCTACTGTATAACACAGGGAGCTATATTCAATATCCTGTGATTAAACCATAATGGAAAAGAATATTAAAAAGTATGTATCTATATGTATAACTGAATCACTTTTCTGTGCAGCAGAAATTAACACAACATTGTAAGTCAACTATACTTCAATAAAAAAATAATAATAAAGAAAATATATCTCTCTCTAATTGAAATATTAATAGTGTTCTTTACAGCCTCTGAATTAAGATTATAGTTTCAAAACTGTAATCCTCACCAAGCTTTCAGAGGATGATGACTGTAAAACTCATAATTATGTGATTGTTGTGATCATTGTTAACTCTCACATGAAATGTGTACTTCTCTAAAAATTTTTGACAGTTGAATGACTTTACTACATATTCATATTTCCTGTTCTTTCAGTTTTGTACTGCATATGAAATCTTTCCAATACAAAAAAACTATTCATTAAGGTTTCTGTAATTATTATGTATTAATTATTAGCAAAATAATTTGATTATTATTAATTAAAATTATTTTAGCATTTAAGTTAATAATTTGACATGAAACTAAGGTGACCAACCATCTTGGTTTGCCTAGGACTTTGCAGGTTTTAGTCCTAGAAGTTTCACATCTCAGAAACCCCTTAGTCTGCATCAAACCAAGATGATTCATTGTTCTAAATAACTCACATTGATAGGTTTATGGTACTTTTGCAACTTTAGTTGTGTTATAACCTTGCACATACACCAAATAATGTCCTTATGCCTGACTGGATCAAGAATCCCATTTCCACTTAATTTTATTGCTGCATACATAGCCCTTGACAATCATCTAAGCCAACCTCCTTATTTTACACATAAGAAAACTAAGCCGTAGAAAGGGACTGTGCCAGTCTGTTGACGAAGCCTACACTAAAAAGCTACACTATATACTGTCTGAAGGCAGAGACCAGATGGCCGTCTCCTAGCCCAGCACCCAGCATGTAATCGGTACTCCGTAAACATTTTTTGAATGGATGAATTGAATCAATTAATAAATTAATGTCTCTATATAATTAGAACACATATATCATGAGCATTTTCTTCATATTATTAAAAAGTCTTTAAAACTATAATGCTTTATGGCTGTATCATTCCACCAGTCTTCTGTTGGTGAGAAATAAGGCCTTTATCAATTATTTGCTAAAACGTATGTTATAGTAAACATACTCATTAGAAATGCCCATTTTGGTTATTGAACTATGGATACATAAACTATAGCTTGGATCATCAATTTAACATATTCAATTTTTTCTGTTTTCATTACTATTTATTTTTAGACAGCCAGGCCTTACTAAAAAATAAAGGATTATTTAGGTTTTTTGCTTCTATGTTATAAAAATTTTAGTTGATATGTTTGTTTTCAGTTATTTGCTCTCCATTCTGATTTCTCATTTGCCTGTATAATACTAGCTAACATAAATTAAGTACTTACTCTGTGCCAGGTAATACACTTAGTAATGTTTCTTATATTGAAAGAGGCAATATACTATAATAGTTATAAGCTAGAGCTCTTTATTCATGTTACTAAGGTTTATATTCCAGCACAACCTGTATGGATTTGAGCAAGTTATTTAAGTCCTCTTTGTATTTGCATCTATATCATGCGGTTTGTGAGGATTAAAGAGATGTTTATGTGCCTAACATATAGCAAGCATTCACTAAATATTAATGTATTAGTAAATATAATGCTAGCTGCTGGAACAGATAAAGAACCCCAGGAGCTTAAATAAGGCAAGTTTATTTCACACTTGTGTAACAGAGTGTGTTCCTGGCTGGGTGGCCTCCACATGGTCATTCAGGGTGTAGGCTCCTTCCATCTTTTGATTCTTCTTCCTCTATTTCTGCAGACTCCTTCCCATTCACACAGAGGATGGGGAAAGAAAGACAGAAGAAAGGACCACACGGGAAAATTTTATGGGCCAGGCTAAGAAATGGCTCACATCACCTCCACCTACGTTCTATTGGCAAGAACTGAGATACATAGCTACACCGAATAGCAAGGGAAACTGGCAAAGGTAGATGAGGTGTGTGCCTAAGAGTAGAAGAAAGTTTGCAACACACAGCGATCTGTATTAAATATATAGCAACATATATTAGAAATACAGCAATCTCTCTTACTGTTGGTTCTCATCTTGCTTCGTCCTCATAACAAGTTTGACAAGGTAGGAGAGCCAGCACATGACTGACTCAGGGTCATACAGCAAGGAAGAGGCCATAATTACAGCAAACAAAACATACATAGAACAGCTGCTAGACAGGGCTTTCCAATTCTTACTTCCTTTTTTTAACTATTATAAAATTTTTAAATTGAAGTATAGTTGATGTATAATAGTATATGTTACAGATGGACAATATAGTGATTCACAATTTTTAAAGGTTATACTCCATTTATAGTTATTATAAATATTGGCTATATTCTCCTCTCACTTCCTCTTAAAACTGTTCTTGGTGGTGGGCTTCCCTGGTAGCGCAGTGGTTGAGAGTCCGCCTGCCGATGCAGGGGACACGGGTCCGTGCCCCGGTCCGGGAAGATCCCACATGCCGCGGAGCGGCTGGGCCCGTGAGCCATGGCCGCTGAGCCTGCGCGTCCGGAGCCTGTGCTCCGCAAAGGGAGAGGCCACAGCAGTGAGAGGCCCGCGTACAGCAAAAACAAAAACAAAAAAACTGTTCTTAGTGGATGGCTAACCTGATTACCCTCACCATATTGCCTTCCCGAAGTTCCCAGAGAACTTAAAGCACGGAAGGGTGACTGTCAGCTGCCCCAATAGCAGCTTGTACTCCTTCTTTCAGTGACATCCTTTTTCTTTCAGTAACCGTAAAACTTTAAAGAAGTTCAGAATATTTCCTCGTAAGAAAATGCTTAGAGACTACTGCACTGGAATTCAGTGCCCCTATTACCATAAATTTAATGTCCACATTTACTTTTAGTCCTAGGGGCCTACCAGGCTATAAAAGAAAGATTATCAGGCAGAGTAGACACAAATGGTTTATACACATCCTGCAGAAACACGGAAGCTCACAGAATTCCCCTACATTTCATCCAACACCTTCCTCTGTCAAGTTTGTCTGCATTTTTGACTGCACTCCATTTTATAACAGACATTCACACTTTATATCTCTGAGCATGTTAACAGTCTCTTCTGAGTAAAACATTGCCTGTATTCCATTTTCATGGATAACTTAACTACTCTCCTACCAGACTGATCATCTAATGCAATCCTTATTCCTCTGAAGTTTGATTCACTTGTACCCTTGAGTCTGTATCCTGCCCAAACCTTGCACTGTACACAGTCTTTTGGAAAAGGGACTTAGTTTTGAGTTTTGTGACTTTGGGAGAAGAAAAAACCACAGAAAGATGTGCGATATGTAAGTGGTGACTTAGGCTTGTCGTTAGAAATGAGACTGTATTGCAATTCAGTTCAGCAAGTACCATAGGATTTGAGGGCTGAAAAGAACCTTAGAGGTAATCTGGCTCAACCCTTTCATTTCACAGATGAGCAAATTCAAGTCTCAAGAATGCTAACATTTCCGTGTACCTCAAGAGCATCTGGAAAGTTTGGGTGGATTTAAGCCGTTATCCAAGGTCACACTGCTGGTTAATAGAAGCACTAAACCTAATCTCGTTCTTTGATATTTAGGTGAGGAATCTTTTTTTTTTTTTTTTAACATCTTTATTGGAGTATAATTGCTTTACAATGGTATGTTAGTTTCAGCTTCACAACAAAATGAATCAGTTATATATATACATATATTCCCATATCTAGGTGAGGAATCTTTCTCTAGCAGTAGTATAACTTTAACTGGGATCTTCAGGGCCCCCAGGATTTTGTGGATACACTCTCAGGAGTCTGCTAGGTTGCTATAAGAAAATGTTATTTGTTTGAATTCCAATAATAATCTGAAAAATTAATATAAGCATATTCTGAGTCATTTGAATAGCATCCTTATAATTGAACGAAGAAAAATGCCATCTAGTGCCAGTGCTTGTCTTTATGATCACGTTCATGCCAAGCAGTACCACTTAAAGTATTTGGAACTAATGAGAGGAAAACGGGGTGGTTTCGATGTAGAAATGATGTCTTCTCACTGGGTAAAGGCCACATGATGTCTCAGCACATTCCAAGAAAGAAGGTTCCTGAGGAACTTCATGAGTTGAAAAGTGAGGGGAGAAAAAAAAAGGAAAAGAGAACTGAATCACCCCACAACATGGAGTAGTCTACACTAGAGAGAGAGAGAGGGAAAGAGAGAGAGCATGAGTACCATGTTCACACTTAAAAAGTTGACTTAATTTTACGGAAAAAAGGGGAAAAGTTCAACTCTTACATAAAATTGATGGTTGAATTTGAGTTTAACTGGTTTGGTAGGTTTTTTGGTTTTTTCTAAACAGTTTTATTTACATATAATTGCTAGTATGAGTTGAATTGTGTTTCCACAAATTCATATATTGAAGTTCTAACCTCCAGGACCTCAGAATGTGACTTTATTTGGAAATAAGGTCATTGCAGATGTAATTAGTTAAGATTAGTCATGCTGGAGTAGGGTGGGCCCCTGATCCAAAATGACTGAGTCCTTATAAAATGGGAAAATTTGGACATACATGCACATGGGCAGAGCACTAAGTGAAAACAAAGGCAGAGGTCAGGGTAATGCTTTTCTACAAGCCAAGGAACACCAATGTTTGTCAGCAAACCACCAGAAGGTAGCAGAAAGTCACAAAACAGATTCCCCCTCACAGTCCTAAGAAGGAACCAACCCTACCTACACCGTGATCATGAACTTCTAGCTTTCAGAACTATGGAAAAATAAATTTCTGTTGTTTAAACCACTCAGTTTGTGGTATCAATACTTTGTTATAGCAGCCCTAGCAAACTGATACAATTGCCATATAATAAATTGCACATATTTATAGTATCAAATTTTGACCTCTGTATACATCCATGAAACCATCATCACAATCAAGATAATGAAAAGATTCATCACCCTCAAAGGGTTCTTTGTGCTTTCTTGTATTCTGTTCCTTCCTACCCTCTGTGCTCTCCTCCTTGCTGCCCATCCCTAGGTTCAGTAAACTCACTTGCTTTCTCTAGATTAATTTGTACTTTCTAGAATTTCTTTCAGTCAGCATAATTATTATGAGGTCCTTCCATGTTGTTGTGTGTTTTAATAGTTTGTTATTTGCTGCTGAGTAGAACTCCATTGTGGATATGCCACAATATGTTTATTCATTCACCTGTTGATGGGCATTTAAATTGTTTCCAGTTTTTGCCCATTACATATAACACTACACTGAGTAATTGTGTTCAAGTCTTTATCTGGATGTATGCTTTTATTTCTCCTGGGTAAATACCCAAGCATGAAATGACTACATCATACGGTAGGTGGGTTGGTTTTGTTTTTTTTTTTTTTTGCTTTTTAAAAAGTGCCAAACTGTTTTCCAAAGTGGTGGTACCATTTTTTATTCCCAGCAGCAGTGTGTAAGAGTGACAGTAAGCCTGCACATTAACGACTCTTGAAGGTGAATGTTTTCAGGGAGGCAGGGAATTTTAGATGCTCTCAGAAACCACCCTGCCTATTGCCTTACACCAGACTTGACTCACACACTTAGATTACTGGCCTGTTTGGTTGTGAAATGTACAACCTATGATTTATAAACTGATTTAGAACTGGCTCTTCAAATATATTATGCAAATGTTACTTGTATATAAGTCTCTAAAGAGTCCTGGGCTAAAGACAGAAGATATAAGTGTGCCAGTGACCGGCCATGTACCTCCCAGTGTGCCATCTGCCAGCTTAAATGTGCACCCTGGAAAGTCAGAGTAAAGACATCTGTCCCGCCTGCGTCCTCAGAAGGTGGTGTTTTGGATCAAGTCAAACTCTTCAGCGAAGCACTTTGCAAACTCTGGAATGTGTCAGCCTTTCTTCATGATGCCAGGAAAATGGAAGGTCCTCTGAGAGATGGGCTTCCAGCATGAGGCTTCCACAGACTGTGACAGCCTGCATGACGTGGGTGGGCTCTAATGTGGAGTGTGTCGGCCAGCTGCTCCTTTTCCCTTCACCCTCATTCCTGGGCAGAAAAAAAGTTACCAGCAGACTCTGGGACAAATAACTAAATGCCCTCTGGGGCAGTTCCTTTTGAAATCTGAAAGGAGTTTGGGATTGGAAGACATGAAGCAATTTTCTCTGGAAGTTTCCTTATCATAGTTAAGATTTTGTTTTAATAAGAAGAAGAAGGAAGAGGAGGAGAAGAAGAAAAATATAGCAGCTAACTCTTATTAAGCATATATTATGTGCTAGGCATGGTGCGATTTTTGCATGGATTCCATGTAGTTCTTACAACAATCCCATGAGATGGGTAGGTATGATTATCACTTGTTTTTTTCAGATAGGGTAATTGAGATCTTAACGAGGGTAGATAATATGCCCCAGATATCAGAACTCATGCTCTTAGCTATGCTATAGTATATAATCTCAGATTCCATCTGTGATACAGTACTATAATCTGAAAGACCTGCACCATGTTGGTCATATTGACATAGATACACCTTTTGGGAAAAATTTTTTTAATTAAAACAAAAAAAGATTGATGTAGCATTCTAGGAACTGTCACCAAATATCTTAATACTTTTGGAAAGGAGAAATCTGAGGAATGCAAATCACATTTTATTAGAATAATGGAGACATTCACAAAATAGTAAGATTTGATAGTCTACAGCAGGACATTTGAAAACTTTTGAAATGTAAAAGGAAACAATATTTTAATTTGTAAAACTGGAGCTTTTTAAAAAGTGTGCAGGAAGGGCCAGCCAAAGGCCACCTAGGTGATTCTTTTTTTTTTTTTAAATGTAGATTTTATTTATTTATTAATTTTTGGCTGCGTTGGGTCTTCGTTGCTGTGCGTGGGCTTTCTCTAGTTGCAGCGAGTGGGGGCTACTCTTCGTTGCGGTGCGCCGGCTTCTCATTGCGGTGGCTTTTCTTGTTGCAGAGCATGGACTCTAGGCGTGTGGGCTTCCATAGTTGTGGCTCGAGTGCTTCAGTAGTTGTGGCTCCCGGGCTCTAGAGCACAGGCTCAGTAGTTGTGGCGTACAGGCTTAGTTGTTCCGTGGCATGTGGGATCTTCCTGAACCAGGGCTCGAACCTGCATCCCCTGCTTTGGCAGGCGGATTCTTAACCACTGTGCCACCAGGGAAGTCCCACCTAGGTGATTCTTAAGGACTGGGCAATTGAATGGGATCTGGTTTGCCAAGGTCACTTTCTGGAACATCACTTGGTGAACCTATCATGAGAACTGGATTCTAAACTCAGCTTTACCACTAATAGTTTCACTTCTCTGAACCCCAAGTTCTTTGTATATAAGAGTACTGATAGAATCAGAACTGATAGGCAGCTGATAGAATCTGTAGTTGTCACATTTTCTTCCTCCCAGAATTCTTTGGTTAAATAAAATCATAAGGAAACACTACATCAAGACATAAAAGCAAATTTGTCTGGGTTTTTGGTTGCAACCACCAAATCTACTGTAGGTAGTTCAGGTAGGAAGAGCTTAATAAAAGATACAAGTAAGCCTACAGGGTCTCTGGAAGGCTGGACAGCTGGGCATGCATATTGCCCATCCAGGAACAAAGCAGCTAGAGAATTTTCCACCATGCCCCTATTCTGGTGGAAGCCACATTGTCACTTGCCCATCACTTGATACCTACCACACTATAGACTGGAATCCAGAAACTCTACACAGCTCTGCCTAATGATGCTGCCATTGTCCTTGCCAGAAGATCTGAACCCACAGCCTATGGCTGCCTTTTCACGTAGGTCACTTGTACCTGGTGTGTTGCTTGACTGAACCCAGGCACTGTGCAGGACAGGAGGCCAGCTAGAAAGGGGTTGCAGTACGTGCTGGGTGGGTCAGCTCACAACATATGCCATCGGTGCTCATTGAAGGTGAGCAGGAGCCCCTCTTTGACCATTACCTGTCACTGTTCCTTGATGCTGATGGGACCCTGTTGGCTGGTCGCTCGCTAATCAGGCTCCCAGGGTTCTGTAGACCAAAGGTAGAAAACCACCAAACTAGATTATTTCTAAGATTCTCTCTAGTGTTAAAATTTCTTGATTCTATGCATTTCTAAGGTTAAATTAGAGAAGTTTAAATAATTATTTCCTGTAGGATTCAGCCAATTCCAATATATTCTCTATAATTAGAGTAGTTAAGGATATTATACTCAAGGAGTATGGCTTCACCTACATTTACATTTTGCTTGATTCCCTCAGTTAGTTATATTGGTACAAGAACATCCAATTCACACAAAAGGAGAGAAAAGGGAGGGAAAGGGAAAGAAAGGAGGGACATTTGAAAAAGACATTGCACGGGATTGTTTTTTTCAGAAGGGCATATTTAGGGCCTTTCGAGGGAAGCATTTTTAAGTTTGCAAATACTTGCAGATGCAGGTATAGGAAAACTGCTTAGTGTTTGGCACAGGTTCAGATCTACAAGTTCCAAGTACAAAGTTTCAAAAATCAGAAGAAAGAACAAGCAAACTTAATCTACCTTAAATATACAAAGATCCGTTTACGTTATCTTTTACTCCCTAACATCTGTCAGTTACCAGAAAATAACTATTCTGGTTATTATCTGGACACCCCAAAGACAACAGAAATCAGTGAGGTACCACATTATTACGCATGGCATATCCATCAACTGTATGATAACATGGAACGTACTATGTCCTTGTGCCTAAGAGCTTGGCTTCTGGATTCAGTCCCTTTAGAAGCTTTAGTCAACTTATCCATAGGATGGGAATAATAATAGTAACGGTGTCATGTTGTTGCAAGTATTAAATGGGCTAATTATTAGCACATTGCCTGAGACATGAGAACTGTTTTCTAGAACAGTCTTTGGGACACCTACCTTGACCTTTGCTCCTTTGGAAGCCCAGCTGGTGTTGGCAGTCAAGCAGTGATTTGGGGAGGCTGCTGCCCAGGAGAGGAAATGTGGCTCCACCAATTGATCTTCTAGCAGAGAGAGATGTGATATTCATAAATGTTCAATTGACCCCCAAGTCCTCTACCATCATCAAGTTGTAGACACAGAGCTCTCTCTTGCTTGGAACCTTCTTTATTTCTTTAAGATTGCCATTAGTGTTTATTACAGACTGATTTCATCTATATACGATTCAGTAAACACTGATGAACATTGACTAGAGGCAAAACACCATGGTCCATGAACTGGGAGGCTGGACAAACATGGACACAAATTCAGCAAATATATGTTGAGTTTCTACGATGTTTAGGGGCTAGTTTTGGCTCTGAGCTTTAGCTAGGCCCCAGGGGATCAGATGTAGGCTGTGGTGGGGACATGGGAGAAAGAAGCAGATGTTAGGATTGACTCTGCCCCTACATATGTGGGAAAACCACAGGTAGGGTGACCAACTGTCCCAGTTTGCCTGCAACTGAGGGGTTTACTGGTGCACAAAATTTTTCTTTTTCAAACAGAGACTGAGTGATTTCCCAGGATGCAATATTTTGGTGCCCAAAACCAGAAAGGTCAGTCTAGACCAGAGTGAGCTGGTCATACTAACAGGTTTTATATCCACTATTAGGCAGCCTCTCTACGTTGGAGGACTTTAACTCCCTGCATCTAAAATGAGAAACTCTACGCTGGGAGGTAGCTGTGATGCAGTCCAAAGTGGTCTGGAGTGGGGTTTAAGAGGGCAGATGAGACTCTGGCCCTAGCTCTTGGTATTGTGATAACCCTTGACAAATTAATTACCTCTCCAAACCTCAGCTCCCTCATCTAGAGAAGCAGGTATTGTATAGATACCTACCCTCTGTGTGTTTGAATAGGTTAAATGAGATAGTACACATGCCTAGCACAGAGAAGAAATGCAGTATTTTAAAAATTTTCTGTCTTCAATTAAGAAAACATACTACCCTGGCTTAAAAATAAGAAATTTCATATACATGTGCTGGTCTGCATTAAGCTTTGTCATTTGTGCTTCATGTATTGCCCTGGAAATTCTCTTTAAATGTTTTCATTGGTTGAACTCCAAGTGCAGGTGTGAACTTTTTATGTCTTGGGTATCTTTTAAAAGCTTCTAGAACTTAGCATGGTCACATTTTGGGAACACAAAGTGCTGTGGTTACTTTGTCAGGCCCCAGAGATAAAATATGCAGCAAATGTTTATTTTTTATGTGTTTTTTAAAATGCAAGTCTACCATGATGAATGTTATTTTTGTATAAATCATAGGAGCCAGCTCAGACCGTATCCTTTTGAAGCCTCCCCCCTTACCTAAGTTATTGCCTCTTAATCCCTTTATCTGCGTGATTTCCTTGCCATGTGCAAATTTAAGGGAAAGGAAAGGTGACAGAGACAGGACAGATATATACATTTTGCCATGTAAAGTAGGCAGAAATCTTTCTGTGCCATGAGTCTGAGAAAACACAGTTGAAATGTCAAAAAAAGGAACAACAGGCCCAAAACGGAGTTGCCTGTGCTAAGTCCCAAGTCAGCAAACCAAGACTTCATACCCAACCTAATTGCAGTTTCAGCCTCTCCCAGGAATGTGACCTTTAATCAGTCAATCTGGAATTATCTGGTCAGTATTAATGAGGTAATGTGCCTGAAAGCCCCCTGGCTTTCCCCAAAGGAAGGTGACCTTGCCTGAAACAATCCTTTCTTCACTAGAATAGCTTCCTTGCCCTGCCTCCTTCTGCCTATAAAAGTTTTCATTTTGTACAGCTCCTTAGAGCTCCTTTCTATCTGCTAAGATGGGATGCTGCCCGATTCATGAATCATGAAATTAAGCAAATTAGATCTTCAAATTTACTCCGTTGAATTTTGTTTTTTAACAGACTTGGTGACAATGGTGGAGTCGAAGGAGACTTCCAGTGGCTTCAGGGACAATGAGAAACAGAGGCATAGTAACTGCAAACTCTTCTGAGTTATGTCTTTCTCACCGTTTCTGAGGGCTGTGGGTAAGTTCTTCTTGGTTCTGAGCTCTGTTCTCTTTGTGTCAAGCTCCTGATCTAATTGGCTTTGCAGTACAGGGCAGGTCAGCATGAGTGAGCAGATGGTCCCATCCAGAACCCAACACCCTAGCCTTTGGTTCAGTCCACAGTTTTCCATTTGATTGGAAAACCTCAGCCTTTGGTTCTATCCCTAGATTCCACATTGGGAACTGCTGGCAGTTTAGTCTGGAGTTCCTCAGTTGTCTGGAATCAGCCTGCAGTTCCCTTTCTTTGGGATCTGCTGGTTCAGTTCTTTCCCCAGCCCCCAGTTCCATGGGAACTGCTGTTGGTGTACACAGGGCCTTCTATTGGCCATTCCACAGTAACATCTCAGTGATAATGCTTGTATTTTTTTTTTTTTTAACATCTTTATTGGGGTATAATTGCTTTACAATGGTGTGTTAGTTTCTGCTTTATAACAAAGTGAATCAGTTATACATATACATATGTTCCCATATGTCTTCAATGCTGGTATGTTAATGTGCACATGAAGTAGAGGCTATTGCCAATGGGCATCTCAGAAGCCAGAAAGCCACAGAAATGTACATGAGTCAAGCAATTAAAAGGTGTTTGCGCACCCCTAACACACCCATGTTAGGTTAAGTTGGTCATGGAATGGGTTAGATTGACATTGACCTGCCAATCTCGAGAAAATTTCTGTGCAATGAGGTACACTGCAAAACATGACACAGTTTCCCAACCCAGAGGCACATCCCTTTTTTTTTTTTTTTTTTTTTTAAGAAGTAGATTTATTTAGAGAGAAACATACTCCGTAGAGTGTGGGCCATCTCGGAAGGTGAGAAAGGCCTCACATCCCTTTTAGGTATTAGTTTGGCTCCAAGAGACCCAAAGTTTTAGCTAAAATAAATAAATTAATTAATGATAATAAAATGGAATGCTTAAATTCCAAAGAGTTGGGCATGCCATCTCTGGCACAGGTGCTTATTTTATGTCTAAGAACTATGGTCCCAGAAGCTATAAATATCTACAAAAATGGCAAAATCTTACTAAAGGCAATCTAGTATTACAATGGCCATTATGGGGAATGTTCCAATTAGACAAGATTGTTCATTTAAGAAGTGCAGTTGAAAGCAAGCGTTCCTGAATTAAACAACCAGAATGGGATACCTATTTTAGTTGGTGCGCAGAAACATCCAAAAGCCTTCAAGATTCCAAAATAGCCTCAATGAAAAATTTGTTGCAAAAGACTAATGGAAAATTAAAGACCCAAGAGGTACCTAAAACTGATGCTGAAAACTCGGCCTCTGTGCACTGTGCTAAATCAAATCTCAGAGACAGAGTTTTGGGTAAAGTAGAAGAGAAGAGCTTTAATGCTTTGCCAGGCAAAGGGGGACACAGCGGGCTCCTGCCCTCGAAAACTGTGGGTCCCAACCTGGGAGGATTTGGTGGGAAGTTTTTATAGCAATGGTTCAAGGGTGGGGTTGCTGATAAGATTAGGGTGTGTGCAGGGCCTGCACTCCTTTAGCCTGGTCTCAGGTAATCTCTTGATGATCTTCTCTAGTTCCTTTAATATGGCCTCAGGTGGTCTTCTCTGGAATTAAGAATGCTGATATCTTCCATTCTTGGGAGTTTCAGTTCTATAAAGAGCTTAAAGATATTGTTCTGTGTATCCCTTGAGAACCAGGACCCTGCCCCAAGGCTGCACTATTGTTTCTTGACTGCTCCTCCCTTGTCTCTGCATCCCCTCCCTTCCCTGATTCAACTGTTTGAATCTGCCCTTTGGAACTCAGGGAAGGTCATGGAGGCTGGAGTCTGTTCCCTACAAACAAGAAACAGGGGACACAGAAAGGCTTCCATGCCCAGGAGCCCCACAGAGTCCTGCTCAGTTTCAAAACAAAAGCAATAAAACTGACATAACTCCTACTGTTCCCCTCTATCCTTTACCAGGGTGCTCATATTCTACTAATCCTCCACCTAAACTGCCTTTCAACTGCAAAGAGACTATTAAACAGTTGCCTTTTAAAATAACACCACCTGAGGTTTCAGGAGATCCTCTTTAGGTATCTTTCACTCCTCTTTTACACACCGAACTAAAGGCAGTAGTTAAAGAACTTTCTAAACCTAGGGAGGATTCCCAAAAGTTTTCTGAAGAGTTTAGAGTTTTTATCAGGGTGTATGACCCTGGGTTTCAGATCTTTGTCAGCTTGTGCACATGTTGGTAGGACCTGATGAAGCCAAAAAATGGATGTGCGAAGCATAATGACATAACCCTGAGGAGGAGATCCTCAGTGTTCAACATGGTCCCCTCATGGACCAAAAAATAAAGCTCAAGAAATAACAACCAATCTTTTAAAAGCCATTCCTAAAGTCTTCGCTACCCACATTGGTTGGTCTACTATTCAGACATGTAAACATAAGAAAGATGAATCTGTTGCAGATTTTAAAGTCTGTCTGGAAGCTCTTTTCCTAAGACATTCCAGGTTTCATTCAATAAACGAGGTCACCCAGTGTGCTCTAGGTGCCCTGTTTGTAAAGAAATTATCTCCTGAGTTGGGGCTTCCCTGGTGGCACAGTGGTTGAGAGTCCGCCTGCCGATGCAGGGGACATGGGTTCATGCCCCAGTCCAGGAGGATCCCACATGCCATGGAGTGGCTGGGCCCGTGAGCCATGGTGGCTGAGCCTGCACGTCTGGAGCCTGTGCTCCGCAACGGGAGAGGCCACAACAGCGAGAGGCCCGCGTACCGCAAAAAAAAAGAGAGAGAAATTCTCTCCTGAGATAAATGGACTAATAAAAGGGCAGAAAATAGGACGGAAGGCTGCTGGTTTGACTGAATTCATGACCGTTGCTGAGCACTTTGCAAATATTTTGGAACAAGACCACAAGCAAAAATCTGCTAAGCTATTGGCCTTACAGCTACAACAGCTCTAAGTCCTGGCACCCAAAACAACACCTGGGCCTTCTACGTCACACCCTCATAAGCAACATCAAAATGCTGGCCCAGGGACTGATGTCTCTCTTGTAATCAGCTGGGGCACTGGGAAGAAAAGTTCTCAAAGGCTCTATGAAAAGTCTTCAGCATCATCTCAAATGCTCCCATTTGTCCCCCTAAAGGAGGGCCCCCATGTGGGCCCCTTCAAGAGCTGATGGGCCTCTGAGGGACGCTCTGGTAAACTGCTACCGGTAATACTTTTAAACAGCCAAGGGAAAACTGAAATTAAAATTAAAAAAAAATCTTGCCAAGTTCTGGTGGATATCATAGCTATACTCTGTACTTTGAACCCTATTCATAGCCGGCATGTTGTATCCTGGAAAAACTGGCAGAAGTCAGTAAAGGGTGAGAATTCTTACCAGAGTCTGCTCTCCTGAATCTGTCTGTAATACCAGGTAGACAGAGGAAAAGAAAATATCTTTTGCATCCTTTTTGGGGACACCTCTTGAAGGGGAATTACTCAATATTGCCAAAATTATTTAATTATTTACTGTTTGTCCAGGCTAAAAAGTAACAAGATATTTGAAAGGATTTTTTTGTTTTGTTTTGTTTTAAGTAGCTCTGTCATCAGAAGTTGGCCAAATGTGAAGCTGATATTCAGAGCCTGATAGACAAAAAATTTTTTTTAAGCCTTCTCCCCTAAGCTAAAAGAAAACTATGTACCCAGATGGAAAGAAAAACCTTCTGAAGCTTTTGTGAAAAGATTTACTGAAACATTCCAAAGGCAAACAACTTGTAGGTGTAAAAATTCTGGTCCTAGGGAACAAAAGTCCTTATTGGAGGATCCTGCATTCTTTCTCTGTGCCTTTGAGATGTAAATGTTCTACCTGGTCTTCGCCTAGAACTCTTATCTTCTTATCTAGGCCATCTCCTTGAAATGAAAACTTCAGGGAGGTAATTCTTATCAGAAGGAAAAAAGTAAAGGGAGAAAGGTTATTTTGAAACTTAGGCAAATGGAAAATCTTAAGTGTCTTCTTCACTACTATTAATAAAAAGCTTTAGGGAATTCCCTGGCGGTCCAGTGGTTAGGACTCAGCACTTTTACTGCCAAGGCCTGGGCTGGGGAACTAAGATCCCACAAGCCATGTGATGCGGCCAAAAAAAAAAAAAAAAAAAAATTAATAAAGATCATGCTTTCTCAGTCTTTCTTCCTAGCTGAGTTTTCTGCAGTCCTCTGTTAAATACAGATGTTCTTAAGGTTCTATCTTTGACCCTCTTTTTAAATATTAAAAAAAAAAAAGCTTTAGCTACCTGAGCAGGTAACTTTAAATTTTTCCAGCTGCCAGAAACGTAATTTGGATCCAACCATGTTTATAACTAGTGAATTTTGTATTATTGTGTCTGATTCATGGCTAAAATTTTTAAATAGAAGTTAAAAGGTGTCTGTTTGTGTCTGTCTATATGTTTATGTGTATCTATGTATATGTGTTGTAGATATATGGTGTTTTCTACCTCTGGATGATATTACTATAAATGATTTGTAGAAGAGCCCTATTTGATTGGCTTGAAGAGAATTAAGTGCTTATATAAATTAAAGATTCCTAAAGCTCTTGGAAATATAAAAACGTAACTCAAATTCAAGTTCTCATAATATAGGATTAATCTTTAGTAAATAAAAGCTAGTTTAAGGTTTTTGGTTTAATTAAAACAGGCATATCTTTAGAGTTATCAGCATTAAATATAATCCTTTCATTCTTTCTGGGTTTACTAATTAAGTTCATGTTATCTCCTACAAAATTTGTTGGCCAGAAAAATAACTTAGGATGATGATTACCTTTGTATAATGTCTAATGAAGTTTTTGCAGGTAATCGAAACATGATTATTAAGAACAAGTGGTTAAAGATGTAATAGATGTAAATGGAATAAGAGTTTCTAGGTGAACTTTTCGCCAAAGTGTTTTGGTTACTTGTAACCTTGAGGTTTTGCTAAGTTAATTTAAATGATGAGTTAAGTCAAATTTACTGAATATCTAGATTATCTCCAAATAAAAAACTGAAACATTACTAAAAACAGGTTTATACATTTTTGGCTTCCTTTAGCAGAGGAACTAAAGATATTTTGGTCTAATGGTAAACATGTTTTGTGTCACATTGGAAATGTACTATGAGGAAAATATACTTTTAAGAATTATGAAATGTATTCATAAATTTGTCAGTAACAGACTGTTCACAACTGTTTAATGCTATTAGAAAGAAAAAGGGCAACATCTCTGTATGCATGCAAAGTAGGATTGTGTTTTTGGTAAGAGAAGGAATGAGAAACAGAGATGCATTTTTTTTGAGGGAAAAGAAAGTAATTTTGTCCTAATGTGAGACTGGGTATTTCAGAGTAGGAAAGAGGAAAAACAGAACAGAATCTGAATGTTAAAAAGAAAGTTGTAGAAGGTTTGTGGAAAAGGAGTCTTTAGAAAGAAACTTTAATGTGTGGACAAGCTGGCTAAGACTGCAAAGGATCCAATTACATTTTTTAAAAAGTGAATGCCTAGATGGCTGATGTATAACAGATCAGTGCCTTTTAGGTTACCTAACTGTGCCCCTACCTCTTCACAGACAGACTGAGACATCTCACTAGTCCACTCCCTTGAGTTTACATCCTTGAATTAGGAAGAACCTACCAGGATGCTTTCATAAATCAGGATTTGCTTTGGTAGGCCTCTAATTCCCTGGTTAGGAGTAAATGTAAATGAGGCTATGATCAGGAACCTCTCCTTAACTCTTGAAAGTACTGCGGAATCCATTGCTAAAACAATAGCTACCCCAAAAAGTCCTAAGAATCTCTGGCCAAAGTCGTTCTTGGTAATAGGACAGCTCTTGACTGTCTTTTAGGTGAGTAAGGAGGTGTCTGTGCTGTGGCCAACACCACCTGCTGTACCTGGATTAACACTTCTGGAGAAGTTGAAACTCAGTTACGTTAGATCACTGAGCAAGCCACTTGCCTTAAAAAGGTGACTCCTTCAACAGGGTCTTTCTCTGACTTATTTGATTTTGATTGGCTTGGGCCTTGGGGATCGTGGCTCTGAAGTACACCCCAGATATTGGAAATTATCCTGCTTATAATAATCATAGTAGTTCCCCTGGTACACTGTATTCTCTCAAAATCTTTAAATGAATGTTTGCAGGTATTAATCACCAAGAAAATGATCTTAAGACTGGAACATCAAAAAAGGAACAAAGAGAATGAAGAATTAAAAAAAAAAAAAAAAAAGAATGAACCTAAAGTTATGACTTGTGAATACCTCAGAGATTTACCAAAAATGTCATGACCTCTGAGTACCACATGGTATATTAGCAAAAATTGGGAGAACACAGAGTGGTAGCTGAGAATGGTGCTAATATCTTCAATTTGGATCACATCTGTCAGTGAAGCTGTGAGCCTGATCGAAAGGGGGGAAATTGGTAAAAAAAAAAAAAAAAAAAGGAACAGCAGGCCCAAAATGGAGTCACTTGTGCTAAGACCCACGTCAGCAAACCAAGACTTCATACCTAACCTAATTGCAGTTTTGGCCTCTCCCAGGAATGTGATCTTTAACCAGTCAACCTGGAATTACCTGGTCAGTACTAGTGAGATAATCTGCCTGATAGACATCTGCCTTTCCCAAAAGGAGGGTGACCTTGCCTGAAACAATCTGGTTTTTGCTAGAATAGATTCCTTGCCCTGCTTCCTTCTGCCTATAAAAGTTTTCCACTTTGTACAGCTTCTTGGAGCTCCTTTCTATCTGTTTAGATGGGATGCTGCCTGATTCATGAATCATGAAATTAAGCAAATTAGATCTTCAAATTTACTCCGTTGAATTTGGTTTTTTTGACAAAGCTAACAGTGTGAGTTCTGGAGTTCATAAGCAGCAACAAGCCAGCACATACAACCCCACATTAGACAAATGGAGATAAACTTCTTTGTAATTTCTAATTCCATGTTAACCTAATAGTTTAGTCATTCTTATCATTTAGGAAACCGTAAAGAGCTTTCTCTTAAAGTACCAGCTAGGAGAGAAAATGTCACCCATTAGCAGCTAGCTTGACTCTTCCTATATTAATTCCCCATTTCTCTTTATCCAGCCTCCCTCCATCTCTTTCACATTAGGCAGTTTCTGCCACTGCTTTTATGCCAAAAGTTCGGCGTATTGACATATGGTGTTGTGCAACGGCTGTGTTGGTCTTCACATCAGGTGTCTTCTCCTGATGATTAATCAGATGTTTCAGATGCACTTAGGACTAAAGGCACCATAGATTCTGAGAGATGGCTCAACACCAGGTTTTTGGGATTATTCCCTAAAGCAAGCTGGAGAAATCTAAAATTGTATAACTAGAACCATCCTCTTCTGATGCTTGAAGGGTGTTCCTGAGTTTGTGTCCACAGATTATAAGAGGTCATTCCCTGTGTTTTATTTTTATAATAAGATCTGAGAAGGGGGGAGAGTTCAATAGAATGTTTATAATTGCTAACAGATGTTTATAATTGCTTAATGTGACCTCAGGCTGCATTAAAAGAAGTATTGTGTTTAAAGCAAGGGAGGAGAAGTTTTAGCAGCTGTCTTCAGCTTAAATTATTCATTTATTCAACTAAAAAGCGTGACACCTATTCTGTGAAAGACATTGGGCTGTGAAAGATACAAATATAACAAGTAGCATACTGAGACAGATATAAACAGTATTAAATGAGAGCTCTGTGAGGGGGCTGCTGCTTTTCTGGTTAGGCTCATGGGGCTGTCAGAACTTTTACTACAGCAAACCTGTAGAACAAAGATGTCTCCAGGAGGCTGGCTGCTAAGTGAGGAAGATGACCTGGTAGGCCTGTGTCAAAGTGGCGAGCACATGGCCTGTTTAAAGTGGGCAGCTGCCATTCAGTAATGTTAGATTGTCATCTTGTGAGAATATGGGTCTGGTTTTGCCAAGAGAAACTGGTGATCCAGAATTTTATGTGAAACATTTCATTTAAAAATATTGTCAAGCTGGTAGCTGATTCAAGTGATTAAAAGCTTCATAGAACTCTTACATGCCCTTGGGCTACATTCTACTCTTGGGCTTCTGATTTGTACATTCTGCTCTCATCATTAGAGTCCCCCCAGTCAAGGTATGTTTGCCGATAGTTAGAGGGGTTCTTTAACTTGAGACTTCAAGTAAATACCTAATTGGATACTGCAGTGAGAATGACTCAGTTTACTTACTGTAATCAGTAGGTGAAGAGAAATGAGTGACATATGCATGTTTTATATAATTTTGGTGGGGGAGTCGGTTCTTCACTCACAGTGGAAAGTTTTAGTATATTCAACAGGCTGTGACCTGAGAGCATTTCACATTTCCACTGGGACAGGTGAGAGGAATAAAAACTCCTGGACTCCATTTGCTAATTTGAGGATGATGAAAGCTATTTCTCTGAGGTTTCTCAGTGTGGATTTTTTATGACCTCAGGCCAGATTCTCTGTTGACGCTTTGAGCCTCTGTCCAGAGCATCATATACATTTCAAAGGAGCTTGCCTTCTCTGTGTCCTGGTGAAAGAAATGCAGGTGCTCAATTAATGGGTCACTGGCTCTTGAGTAACTTCTGGAGTTGCCTGGATGGAACCTCTACTCCTCATGGACTATAAACAAATTCCATCTCTTTACCTGCTGCCTGTATCATGCCAAAGATAGAGCCAGGATTTCAACCCGGCTGTGTCTTAGTCTCATAGCAGCTCCACTGCCAGCTATGAAATATCCACGTGGCCTGTTTAGGTCTCAGAAAAATTACTGTTATATTTACTTTTACCCATAGTTAATTTGAGTTTGGATATTTTTAGCAAATACATTTAAACTGGGAAATTAACACTTGAGAGGCAAAGAGTTAATACAAACCCAGTTTTCTATTAACTTTAAAATTGAACAGGAGTACGGTTGACACCTGTGTGTTTAGGCAGATTAACTGACACAACTAAGTAGAAATCCTCCTCTTTCTTCTGGAGATATGGTAGTTGGATCTCTGCTGTTACTTTATGAAGATCTAGATTGAGGCTTGAATAAAGAGTCCATCCAGGTTCCTGGGCTCCTGGAATTTTTAGGAAGTTATTTAGATCTGATCTCATCAAAATGGCTATGTTGACATGTGTGTGACCCCAATAAAAGCTAGCACTCTGTGTAGTCCAGTGCTCGTCAGTGCTGCCTTAGAAGAAAAACACAGTCCATAAATCAAAAGTAGTTTAGACACTTTGAATCTTTTCTGAAACCTCTTGAATAATGTCAAGGCAGATACAGTCTGAAACTACCATCTTTTTTCATTAAAATTATCTTTTCCTAATTTTCTCAAATATCTCTCAGAGCGGTAGCTAAACTTGAAATTTTCTTTCCCTCCCCACTGTCAACACTCCAAACTTTTTCTTTTATTTTAAGCAGGTTCTTGTTTTTAATATCTTATCCTTTTCATTCTACCACTTGCCATGTTTTTTTTGTTGTCGTTGTTTATTTTATTTAGCCGTAAACCATCTCTGTCTAGCCATTACCCAGAGTCTCCATCACAAAATCCCAGGAACCAAGCTATTAAAGACACAATTCTCACTAGATGACTACTGAGGAAGGTAAGGCTGGGAATATTCCCCCATTAATAATTTTTGCTCTGCTCTGTCACATACAAAAAATACTATATGTGGGCTTCCCTGGTGGCGCAGTGGTTGAGAGTCCGCCTGCCGATGCAGGGGACACGGGTTCGTGCCCCGGTTCGGGAAGATCCCACATGCCGCGGAGCGGCTGGGCCCGTGAGCCATGGCTGCTGAGCCTGCGCGTCTGGAGCCTGTGCTCCACAACAGGAGAGGCCACAACAGTGAGAGGCCTGTGTACCACAAAAAAACCCCAAAAACATAAAAAACCTATATGTAATTACTAAGGATTATACATAACAGATATGCTTGGACATGCTTTATCCCAGAGCCCCCTTTTGCTCCCTCACTGTGGACCAGACTGAAGAACAGCATGAGAATCAGGAATGGTGAGAGATTCAAGTATGTGGTGGGAGGTGAGGTCAGGTTCATGGGTGGACTGAGCATCAGCCCTTGGTTGAAACTCAGCATAATAAATATGACAGTTTTTTGGGTGATTTTCTTAAAATTACATTTGGTGACTTCCGTTTTGAGCAGCATCAAAATAACCCTGTGCCAGAATAACTGCGGCAGAATGTTGTTTACTCTGGCTTTGAGGAATATAATGTTACGAATATTCTTGCCTCCCTCTTTTCTACCTGTATCGCTTTTTCCAAATTTCTAGGTACCAGATCAAGTGTTAAGTTGAAATCATGGAATGTCAGGCTTGGAAAGATAAAGGTTATGGAGCTTGGTGGTTCCCAAATCTTATACCTGTCTCCTTTGTCAAATCGCACATTCTGTATTCCACCGCTCAGAGGTTCTGATTTATTAGTTTGCTGTGGAGCTCTAAAATATGTATTAAAAAAAAAAGTCTCCTGAAGTGTTTTTGTTAACCATTCTGGTTTGGGAAATCCTGATCAAATTCACCTCCTTCCACCCCGCCTGATGCCTGGATTCCCTCTAACAGCATACCTCTTGATAGTCAGCCTGGGGATGACGTTGATGATGGTGAAGGAAGCCCATAGGTACCAAGTGCTTTCTAACTGTTAGGCACTGGACTAAGGCTTTATCTAATTTGTCCCATACACTACATATAACAATCTCAGGAGCTAGATAAGATTATTATACACACATTTTATCCCACGTCTTTGAATTGGCTATGATCTCACTTTCTTCTAGGTTTTTACTCATGTACTGTTGCCCTTGCAAGGCACTCCCTGCCTAATTATACTTGTCTCCTTTGAGCTTCTTTACTATCTTTACTTTCTTCTATTTGTCTATATTTTATTGGGAAAACAGTACAGTTTAACAAATTAAAGGTATGGATTCTGGAGCCAGGCTCTGTGGGTTTAAACCCAGCTCCACCATGCTCTGATAGTGTCGTTCTGGGTTAAACTAACCTTCCTTTGCTTTCTTCATTTGTAAAATGGAGATTTAAAATACACCTCTTCACAGAGTCCATGTGAGGGTTAGTATATTAATGCATGTTAAACATTCATAATAGACCCAGGAATGGAATAAATGCTCGATAAATATCACCCATTTTTATCTGATTATACCAAATTTTAATTGTCCATTTACTTGTCTTTCTCACCTACTAAGCAGTAAACATCTTGAAGGAAGAGAGTATATCTTGTTCAATCTTGTATCTCAAGTGTCTACTGCAAGGCCTAGTAGATAATAAGTGTTCAAAAATTGGTAATTTTAAATGTAATTCTAATCTGTAAGAAGGTTCAGAATAAAACATTATAAAGACTTCCAGCCTACACCCTGATTTCTCTGAACATTTACAACCCTTCTAAATCATACCACTCCACTGCCAATTAATAATAATTTTTTATTGTTATTAAACCACATGGCCCTATAAGTTTGCTCACTGCTTTGTCTATCAGACAAACCTGGGTTTGAATATCCTTGCTTGCTTCTCTTGTTCTCTTGATTTGGCATTGGGCAAGTCATTGTACTGCTTAGATCTTCATTTCTCTCATCTATAAACCTGAGGTGAAATATCTTCCCTGCAGTGCAGTTGTAGGGTTAACAGTGTTGTGTGATGGACATGTTATATAGTGCCTGTGATGGAAAAGATGCTCAGAAAGAGGTAGGTAGGCTTATTGTTGCGTGGAAGAAGTTCAACACGAATGCTTGTTGATATGGTCTTGGCCTACGTTCAGTATTCTTCATTCATGTAGACTGAAACCTTTTGGAGTCAGATTTCTTTAAGTACTGTGATGGTTGAATTATGTCCCCACCAAAAGATATCCTGACCGCCAGAACCTCAGAATGTAATCCTTTTGGAAATAGGGTCATTTTAGATATAATTAGTTGAGGTGGGGTCAAAGTAGAGTACGATGAGTCCTTAATCCAATATGGTTGATGCCTTATAAGAAGACGAGAAAGAGACCCAGGGAAAAGAATGCCAGGTGATGATGGAGGCAGAGATGGGAGTGATGCACCTGCAAACAGAGGAACTGCAAGGATTGACCGTCACCACCACAAGCTAGGAGGAGGTAAGAAAGGATTCTACCCAGAGTCTCAGAGAGAGCACGACCCTGCTGACACCTTGACTTTGGACTTCTAGCCCGTAGAACTGTGAGAGAATACTTTTAAGCTCTTTAAAGCCACCCAGTTTGTGGTACTTTGTTATAGCAGCTGTAGGAAACTGATACAAGTACTATGCTAAACTTAATGACCATGACTTCCTAAAGCTACTCTGGGAAAAAGGGAGCAGTTGTGATACTTACTCACAAAAAGGAGCAAATTGAGGTTTTCCAACCTAAAAATGATTATGCCTATAGAATGATAGGCTTCTGGAAAATGAGGGAGAAACAAATCCTTAATATATCACTCTCCTTAAAGCGTTTAAAAAAATATTTTTTTCCCTTGAACTTCCAAACTTTTGTTAATAAGTTTGGGTCCCTAAAGGACCAGAAAGCTTTCAGTTGTACTTGTTCAGAACGGTAAGAAAATCCTTCTTGCATTTACTATTTATGAGCTGTGGCTTCATATTGTCTTGTGGTCAGGTGATGCTTGCTTTTAAGAACCCGCACATGAGACCAGATTCATTATTTTTTAATGTAAAGAGGATGATGGCAAACTGTACAGTGTTATATACAACCAGGCTGTCACTCTTGCCCTAGAATTTGTATTAACATTGTTCATTTAGAAACTAGTAAACCACGTTCATTTAGAAACTAGTATAACACTAGTAAACAGTGTTATATACAACCAGGCTGTCACTCTTGCCCTAGAATTTGTATTAACATTGTTCGTTTAGAAACTAGTAAACCACGTGCCATATTTATAAACATTTATAAACATCATATTTGACATAAAAGTAATATTTGTTGGAAAGTGAATTTAAGTGTTTAATTGCAGTACATGAATCATGGGACAATCTTCAATTCTGAACAATTCCATGGTACTAAAACTTGGGAGCACATTTTTTCCATGTAAAGTACACATCTAATAAGAAAATCCCTTCACTTTGCTCTCATATTTCTCTTTCAGCAGGGGGGCAGCTGCCATTTCAGTTGCTAAGTTCATTCGACTTCTAAGTACAAGGAAAATGAAATCGAAACGCTCAGATCAGTTGGGGTAAAAAATCAAATACTGTTATGGCTAACCCAAAGTGTTCTAGAAGAAAACTTAATTTGTACTTATTTCTAAAAAGCTTTTCTTCTGGGGAGAAAAGTTTTGCATTGCCAGTCTGAAGTAATGTAACTGGGAATCCAATCCTGTCTCGGAGAAGCTGCTTTTCTCTGTCCTTTGTATATACTCAACTCTCATGTATCTGTCCTGGCCTCAGCTTTAACAAATGTCATAAGCTGTGGGAAGATGACATTTCTCTCTTTTGAAGGAAGCAGTTTCACATTTCCTGGGGTGAATTTTTGGCCCAGGTTACTACTGTACAGTTGTGATTTTTTGGTATTTTTTACAGATTAGCAATTTTTCCCCAGAATTTTCCTAAAATGTCTGGATTTTCATAGAATTATTTTTCTCCTGTTGAAGTCCATCTTCCATTGCTCCTGCTCTTACCTATATCTGTTGCCTAAAACACCTAATAAAGCATTTTCATTCATTTTTTCATTCAACTACAGCCCACCAGTGGAGCTGACAAACTAAGACTTGCTGCCTGTGTTTGTGCTACTCAAGAGCTAAGAGTGTTCTTTACCTTTTTTAATGGTTGAAAAAAAAATAGCAGCAGAAGAATGATATTTTGTGACACAGGAAAATTACACACAATTCAAATTTCAGTGTCCAAATACATGTTTATTGGGACACAGC
Source organism: Orcinus orca (assembly GCF_937001465.1). Taxonomy (NCBI): domain Eukaryota; kingdom Metazoa; phylum Chordata; class Mammalia; order Artiodactyla; family Delphinidae; genus Orcinus; species Orcinus orca. Next base: position 12,330,588 of record NC_064568.1, read on the forward strand.
CTTGCTCATTTGTTTACATATTATCTATGGTGAGTCATGGCTTAGAAAAGCCCCATGGTCATTCTAGTACCTCAGTGTTTTGCTTCCTTCTCGCAGTTCCAAATCTGCCAGCACTGCCCGTAGACCACATGTCCCTGTCATGCCCCACAGCCTTGCATGTATTTTTCTCTGCCCTTCCTACTCACTTTCATGGGACACACCAGTAGGGCTCTGCATGGCCAGATCCCAAATTTCTTCCTTTTAAGATGGCTCTGCACCATAATCTAGCCCCACACACCCCTACTTCCAGTTCATCTGCCAGTATGGTATCTGTCTTAGTCAGCTCAGGTTGCTTTAACAAAATACCATAGTCTGGGTGGCTTAAATACAAATATTTATTTCTCACAGTTCTAGAGACTGGGAAGTTCAACATCAAGGTACCAACAAATTTAGTGTTAGTTGAGAGCCCACTTCCTGGTTCACAGATGACTACCTTCTCTCTCTGTTCTTGTTGGAAAGAGGTGAGAGAGCTCTCTGGGCTTTCTTTTATAAAGGTATTCATCCCATTCATAAGGCTCCACCCTTGTGATCTAATCACTCCCAAAGACCCCTACCTACTAATACCATCATAACAGGGTTTAGGATTTCAACAGCCAAATTTTGGGGAAACACAATTATTCAGTCCATAACAGAATCCCATGTACTCTTTTGTCTGAAAGGGGAGCTCAGACAGAGGAAAGACAAAAGTCATGAATTTTTTTAAAGATTCTTAAGCTGGGTCTCGCTCTTGTTGCATTTTTAGTTTTTGTTTTTTAAACTTAAATATTAGGAATCTACTTTCATACTTGTTACATTTATCCTGATTGGTTTTAGCCCAGCATTGCTGTCTGTGAAGCTGGTTTTGAAACTTCATTTTGTTGGCCATTATACTGCTGTGTTTCCCAGATTTGTGTTGTTGTCAAGTTTTTTATTGTAGGTGCATGTTCTACATTTTAATCACATGTATTGAGTAAGATATTTGAGGATTGGACCCCAAACAGAACTTTGTGGCACTCTCCTGGAAACTCCTTTCCAATTCAGTATTGATCTCTTAAGCGGCACTCATTGGTTCAAATAATTTCCTATCCCCCTTATAACTGTGATTATGGAAGACTCTGTGAAGTACTTTGCTAAAATGGATATGAACTGTATCTAAACCCTTCCCCTGATCCAGTAGCTTAGAGCTTCTCATCATGCTATCTATAAGTATGTCGGGGTCAAAGGAGAAATTTTTGCAGTCAGAGAAACCTGAGTTCAAAAATTATGTCTGTCCTTTCACCTAGGAAAATGCTTTTCTAACCCTCAGTGTGGTGGTAAGGATTCAAGAATTGAAGGGTGAACTACTAAAACAATTAGAACACAGCATTACATGTAGGAACTTCCCCTTAAATGGTAGCTTTAATTATTATCACTAATAAGATTATCAAGAAAGGAATGAGATTATTTTAGTATAACTTGTTCTCAGTAAATTCACAATAGTAGCTAGTGAAGAAGAAATGTGTTTCTAAATGTCCATGTATCATTTTTTGATCACTGATTCTTGTAGTTTGCATAGATGTGATGTTATGTATACTGTTCTAGGGTTTCTGCGGTCTACTCTTGGCTGAAATTTGTCATCCTATACAGGTGATTTCAATTCTTTGTCAAATCTCCTATTTATTTAAATTCTTAAATATTATGATAGTCTTTTCATTTCCAGGCACCCTAGTATATAATTTGCTTGAACATGTGGATATGAACACATGGAAGCAGGCATGTATTTCTGTATCATCTTTCCTCTGCAAGGCTTCTCTTCAGCTGAGAAACTTGATTTGGGGTTAAAAGCTCAGGATCAGGGATAAAAACATCTAGATACTGGTGCATAATCTGTTCCTTAACTAGCTGTATGACCTATGATGTGCTGTTGGACCTCTCTTGGCATTATTCTCTGTAAATAATGGTTTCTATCAGATGCTTTCTATGAGTTCCTTCTTGTTCTAGAATACCATGACCATAAGCAATCTGTTAAGCATATACAATAAATCCCCAGAGGAGTTTGCAGGGAGGGAAGATGATGGAATCACTCAGTAACTACACAAGTTTCATGAGATGACAGCAAAAATAAAGGCAGCTCATAAATTCTGAAGAAATTCAGAGGAGGGAAGGAATGGTGGGTGTAAGGCTTTTGGGGGTAGACTTCATGGATGGAGACTAAACAAAAGGGAGAAAAGAGATTGTCAACGGTTGATGTCAGAAATGCTTTTTATTTTTGTTTTATTTTGCTGATGTTTTAATCTTCTCCAAGGTCAATGTCAGTGCAAGATATTTATTTCCTTACCATTCTTTGGGATATTACCTTGATCCTTAATCAGTAGTCCTAACTTAGTCAGTAGTCCTAACTTCTACTTTCAAAACTGGACAAGATATTGCCATTTATTCCCAAGCACACCATTTTGAGGTGGTATATCATCTTATTTGGAGGGAAATAACATTCAACAACATGAAGATAGGTAGAGAAATTTTGGAATTTTCTTCTGGCCTCAGCAGCATTTGAATGCAAACAATTCAGACAGTTGCTACGAAGTGGTTGCTTCTTAATGTTGAATAAAGGATGAGAAAAACATTAAGGGAATAATAGATGACATCAATTTATCTTGCTCTTTTGAGGGATATAGTGAAATGTGGTAGTTAGGAATATAGGCTCTGGAGTCTGACTCTGGATCCACCATTAATGGTTGGATGAGGCTGGAGAAGTTACTTAACCTTTTGAACCTCAATTTCTTCATTCATAAAATGGGCATAATAATAAAACGTATAGAGATTTTTTAGGTTGAAATATATCATCTCATAAATATCTTAAACTAGTAGTTAATAGATTAGAGTAAATTCCCACTGTCATTTATTATTATTCTAAGTGTTTTTGTATTCTCCCATAAATGCACACACTTATTATCACAAGGAATATGGAACAAAGACAGGACATGAAATGGAAAGGAGAAATGCGAAAAATTGAGTCTTTCTAAAGGCATAAATTATAACAATTGAGGCCTTGGCTCCTATAAATTCTCCTTAAGAAATGGCTTCTCTGACAGTCATTTCCAACATGCTTCTTTACGCTTAAATTCAAAGTTGTTGCAAAATTAAAGAATAAGATCTTAGAATTATTTTGCATTATTTTGCCTAACCTCTGAACTCATTTTAATAATTAACTGTGTAAAGAATTTAGTTATGCAGTAAAATATTTTTTTTTAATTGTGGAAGGTTGCTAAAATGAATAACAAAAGATAAATAGAGTCCTTTAGGAATTTTTGGCAGAAAAAAAATTCCTAACTCTCAAACGAATATAATAGATGCTCCTCTTTCAGAATTTCTGTGACTCTTTTTTTCTTGGGTTCACTCAGCTGTGTGTATGAACACCTGGAGAATATACCAGGGTGGGTGAGACATTACATGTGGGAATGAAGAAGGCATCAAAAGGCATTAAAAATTTGAAGCACTGGGTAAGAAATTCATGTGCTACTGCAGGGGATCCACTCTCTAATGATTATAAAGCATTTTATACATTCTTAATTCTGTAGCAGAATTAGGAACTATTTCTTCAACTCTGTACATCTTTTCTTGTCTTTTTTCTTTTTTATTGAAATATAATTGACATAAAACATTCCATTAGTTTCAGGTGTACAACATAATGATTTAAAATTTGTATACATTGTGAAATGATAACCACAATAAGTGTAGTTATCATCTGTCACTTATATGGTGACAGAATTTGCTTTTTTTTCTTATGGTGAGAGCAACTTTCAAATTTTCGATACAATGTTATTGACTATAGTCACCATGCTGTACGTTACATCCCCATGACTTATTTATTTTACAACTGAAAGTTTGTACCTATAGATCCCCTTTGCCCATTTTACCCACCCCTCAACCCTCCTCCCCTCTGGCAACCACCAGTCTCTTCTCTGTATCTATGAGTTTTGTTTTGTTTATTCATTTGTTGTGTTTTTTAGATTCCACATATAATTGAAAACATATGGTATTTGTCTTTATCTGTCTGAGTTATTTCACTTAGTGTAATACCCTCAAGGTCCATTCATGATGTTGCATGTGGCAAGATTTCATTCTTTTTTATAGATGACTAGTATTCAGTTTTATATATGTACCACATCTTTATCCATTCATCCATTGATGGACACTTAGGTTGTTTCCATATCTTGGCTGTTGTAAATAATGCTGCAGTGAACATAGGGGTGTGTATATCATTTCAAATTAGTGTTTTTGTTTTCTTTGGAACTATACACAGAGTAGAATTGCTGGGTCATATGTCGTTCTATTTTTAATTTTTTGAGGAAGCTCCATACTGTTTTCCATAGTGGCTGTGCCAATTTACATTCCCTTCAACAGTGCACAAGCTTTCCCTTTGCTCCACCTCATCAACACTTGTTATTTCTCGTCTTTTTGTTGATAACCACTCTAACAGGTGTGAGGTGATGTGCCATTTTGGTTTTGATTTTCATTTCCCTGATTATTAGTGATGTCGAGCATCTTTCATGTGCCTGTTGGCCATCTTTATGTCTTATTTGGAAAAATGTCTCTTCAGGTTCTCTGCCCATTTTTTAAAATTGGATTGTTTGTTTCTTTGTTATTGAGCTGTATGAGTTCTTTATGTATTTTGGTTATTAACTGTGTATTGGATATATGATTTGCAAAAATCTTCTCCCATTTAGCACATTCTCTTTTTATTTTGTTGATAGTTTCCTTCCATGCAGAAGATTTTTTAATTTGATGTAGTACCATTTTTTAACTTTTTTTTTTTTCACGTTACGTGGGCCTCTCACTGTTGTGGCCTCACCCATCGCAGAGCACAGGCTCTGGACGCGCAGGCTCAGTGGCCATGGCTCATGGGCCTAGCTGCTCCGCGGCATGTGGAATCTTCCCAGACCAGGGCATGAACCCGTGTCCCCTGCATCAGCAGGTGGACTCTCAACCACTGCGCCACCAGGGAAGCCCCCAATTTTTAATTTTTGCTTTTTGTTGCCATTGCTTTTGGAGTCAGATCCAAAAAAAATGTCACCAAGTGTGATGTCATGGAGCTTACTGCCTATATTTTTTCTAGGAGTTTTATGGTTTCTGGTCTTACATTCAAGTCTTTAATCCATTTTAAGTTAATTTTTGTGTATGGTGTAATATAGTGGGCTGGCTTCATTCTTTTACATACAGCAGTCCAGTTTTCCCAACACATTTTATTGAAGAGACTTTACCCATTGTATATTCTTGCCTCCCTTGTCGTAAGTTAATTGGCCATATAGGTATGGGTTTATTTCTGGACTCCCTATTCTGTTCCATTGATCTATGTGTCTGTTTTTTTGCTAATACCATACTGTTTTCATTACTGTAGCTTTGTAATATACAGTAGACCCTTGAACAAAGCCAGTTTGAACTGCATGAATCCACTTATGTGTGGATTTTTCACAATAGGTACATACTACAGTACTACACAATCCAAGATTGGTTGAATCCCTAGATGCAGAAATCCAGAAACAAAGAGCCTACAGTAACGTTATACATGGATTTTTGACTGGACAGAGGGTTGGCTCCCCTAACCCCATGTTGTTGAAGGGTCAACTATAGTTTTAAATCTGGGAGCATGATGCCTCCATCTTTGTTCTTCTTTCTCAAGACTGCTTTGGCTATTTGGGATCTTTTGTGGTCCCATACAAATTTTAGAATTGTTTGTTCTATCTGTGAAAATGTCACTGGAATTTTGATAAGGATTTTGTTGAGTCTGTATATTGCTTTGAGTAATATGGACCTTTTTACAATATTAATTCTTTCAATCCGTGAGCAAATCCATTTATTTGTATCTTCCTCAATTTCTCTCATCAATGTCTTATAGTTTTCAGTGTACAGGTCTTTTACATCCTTGGTTAAGTTTATTCCTAGGTATTTTATTCTTTCTGATGCAATTGTAAATGGGATTGTTTTCTTAACTTCTCTTTCTTATAGTATTTGGTATATAGAAACAAAACAGATTTTTCCATATTGATTTTTACCCTGCAACTTTACTGAATCTATTTATTAGTTCTAACAATTCTTTTGTTGGAGTCTTTAGGGTCTTACATATATGAAATCATGTCACCCACAAAGGTGACAGTTTTACTATTTCCTTTCCAATTTGGATGCATTTTACTTACTTTTCCTGCCTAATTGCTCTGGCTAGGACTTGCAATATTATGTTGAATAGAAGTGGTGAAAATGGGCATCCTTTTCTTGTTCCTGATCTTAAGGAAAAAGCTTTCAACTATTCACTATTGAGTATGATGTTAGCTGTGGGCTTGTCATATATGGCCTCTATTATTTTGAGATACAGCCCCACTATGCCCACTTTGTTGAGAGTTTTTATCATATAAGTGGTTGTGGAATTTTGTCAAATGCTTTTCCTACACATATTGAAATGGTCATATAATTTTTACCCTTCATTTTTTAATGTGTTTAATCATTTTGACTGCTTTGCAGCTGTTGAACCACTCTTGCATCCCTGGAATAAATCCCACTTGATCATGGTATATGATCCTCTTAATGTATTGAATTTGATTTGCTAATATTTTGTTGAGGATTTTTGCATCTATGTTCATCAGGAATATTGGCCTATAGTTTTCTCTCTTTCTTTCTTTCTTTCTTTTTTTTGTGGTGTCCTTGTCTGGTTTTGGTATCAGGGTAATGATGGCCTCATAAAATGAGTTTGGGAACATTCCTTCTTCAATCTTTAGGGAGAGTTTGAGAAGGATAGGTATTAAATCTTCTTTGAATATGTAGTATAATTCACCAGTGATGTCATCTGGTTTTAGACTTTTGTTTGTTGGGAGTTTTTGATTCAGCCTTCCTACAAGTAATCAGGCTATTCTGATTTTCAGTTTTGCTTGATTCAGTCTTGAAAGACTGTGTGTTTCTAGGAATTTATCCATTTCTTCTAGGTCATCCAATTTAATAGCATATAATTGTTTACAGTAGTCTCTCATGAGCCTTTGTTTTTCTGTGGTTTCAAGTGTAACATCTCTTCTTTCATTTCTGATTTTTATTTGAGCCCTCTTTTTGTTCTTAGCAAGTCTAAGTTTTATTTATCTTCAATGCACTGGCTCTTAGTTTTATTAATCTTCTCTGTTGTCTTTTTAGTATCTGTTTCATTTATTTCTGCTCTAATATTTGTTATTTCCTTCCTTCTAGTAACTTTGGACTTCTTTTTCTAGTTCCTTTAGGTGTGAAGTTAGGTTATTTATTTGAGCCTTTTCTAGTTTCTTGAGGTAGGCATTTATTATTGTGAACTTCACTCTTAGAACTGCTTTTATTGCATCTCATAGATTTTGATATGTTGTATTTCCATTTTCATTTGTATCAAGGTATTTTTGATTTCTCCTTTGATTTGTTCATTGACACATTGGTGTTCAGTAGTATGCTCTTTAATATCCACATATTAGTGATTTTTCCAGTTTTCTTCCTGTAATTGATTTCTAGTTTCATGCCATTATTGTCAGAAAAGATGCTTGATATGATTTCAATCTTCTTAAATTTATTGAGACTTGTTTTGTGGCCTAGCAGATGATCTATCCCAGAGAATCTCCATATTCACTTGAGAAGAATGTTTATTCTGCTGCTTTTACATGGTATGTTCTGTATATATCTGTTAAGTCAATTTGATATAATGTTTCACTTAAGGCCAGTGTTTCCTCATTGATTTTCTGTCTGGATGATCTATCCATTGATGAAAGTAGGGAATAAAATTTCCCTTCTATTATTGCATTGCTGCCATTTTATCCCTTTAGGTGTTTTAATATTTGCTTTATATATTTAGGTGCTCCTGTGTTGGGTGCATAAATATTTACAAATATTATATCTTGTTGTATTCATTCATTTATCATTATGTAATGCCCATCTTCATCTTTTATTAGAGTCTTTGTTTTAAAGTCTATTTTGTCTGATATATGTATAACTACCCCAGCTTTCTTTTGGCTTAGGTTGTTATGAAATATCTTTTTCCATCCCTTCACTTTTGGTCTGTGTGTGTCCTTACATCTGAGGTGAGTCTCTTATAGGCAGCATATACATGGGTTTTGTTTTTATCCATTTAGCTACTCTATGCCTTTTGATTGGTGACTTTAATGCATTTATATTTAAAGTAGTTATTTATAAGTATGTACTTATTGCCATTTTTATCATTGTTTTCTGGCTGTTTGTAGTCCTTCTCTCTTTCTTTCTTCTTCTCTTGCTTTCTTCTCTTGAGATTTGATGAATTTCTGTACTGTTATGCTTAGATTCCTTTCTCATTGTCTTTTGTGTATCTATTATAGGTTTTTGCTTTGTAGTTACCATGAGGTGTATGCTATATATATATATATATATATATATATATATATCAGTGTATTTTAAATTGATAGCAAGTTAAGTTTGAAAGCATTCTAAAACTCTGAATTTTTACTCCTGCCACCCCATGTTTTGTGTTTTTGATGTTATATTACATTTTACAGTTTTTTATCTTGTGTATCCCTTAACTAATTCTTGTAGTTGTAGTTATTTGAATTACTTTTGTCTTTTACCTTCATATTAGCCATATAAATGATTAATCCACTACCTTTACTATATATTTACCTTTACAGTGAGATTTTTACTTTCATATGTTTTCTTATTACTGATCAGTAACCTTTCTTTACAGCTTAAAGAAGTCCTTTAACATTTCTTGTAAGGCTGGTTTTGTGCTGATGAACTTCTTTAGATTTTGTTTGCCTGGAAAAATATTTTTCTCTCCTTCAATTCTGAATGGTAACATTGCCAGGTAGAGTATACTTGGTTAGAAGGTTTTTCCTTTCAGCACTTTGAGTAGATCATGCTATTCCCTTTTGGCCTGCAAAGTTTCTGGTGAAAAATCTGATAGTCTTATGGGGGTTCCCTGGTATATAACAAGGGTTTGTTTTTATCTTGCTGCTTCTTAAAGATTCTTTCTTTATCTCTAATTTTGAAATTTTAATTATAATGCGTCTTACTGTGAATCTTTTTGGTGTTCATCTTGTTTGGAACTCTCTGGAGTTCAGGAATCTGGATGTCTGTTCTCTTCCCCAGGTTACCAGGTTAGGATAGTTTTCAGCCATTATTTCTTCAAGTAAGTCTTCCCCATGCCACCCCCCCACCCCCACCCCGCTGTCCCCCTCTGGATCTCTTTAGTGCATATATTATTCTGCTTGGTGTTGTCCCATAAGTCCCTTAAGCTACTTATTTTCTTTCATTCTTTTTCCTTTTTGCTGCTCTGTTGGGGTGAGTTCCAGTGCCCTCTCTTTCAGATCACTGATTCTTTCTTCTGCTTTATCTGGTCTGCTGTTGAATCCCTCTAGTATATTTTTCAGTTTGGTAATTGTATTCTTTAGCTCTGTGCATCTTTATATCCATTAGTTTGAACTCTATCACATAAATTACCTATCTCTTTTTATTTAGGTTTTTTTTTTTTTTTTTGCGGTACGCGGGCCTCTCACTGTTGTGGCTTCTCCCGTGCGGAGCTCAGGCTCTGGCTGCGCAGGCTCAGTGACCATAGCTCATGGGCCCAGCCGCTCCGCGGCATGTGAGATCTTCCCAGACTGGGGCACGAACCCGTGTCTCCTGCAACGGCAGGCAGACTCTCAACCACTGCGCCACCAGGGAAACCATTTATTTAGGTTTTATTCTGGGGTTTTATCTTGTTCTTTTGTTTGGCATGTATTCCCATGTCTCCTCATTTTGGTTGTCTCTTGAACTGTCTCTCCAATTATTCAGACCTGTGGTACCCAGAAACACAATCCTCCTGTGCACAAGAGCCTGGCACTCAAGGGGTGTCCCCTACGTAGGCTGTGAATGCCCACTGATTTTGTTGGGGCTGGGGGAATGGCGCAGGGGGCAGGGCATTCACTTGCCCATACTAGCAGGTTAGAGTAAGAATGTAAAAATGGCATCCACCAGCTCTAATGCTAGCAAGGTAGAGGGAGAATGTAAAAATGGTGCCTGCCAGAGCCTTTATCCCTGGAAGGAGTTCCAACAGGCTTCTGCTCCTCTGGAAGATGCCTTAAGGTTGGCAAATGAATCTCTTTCACATATGGTGTAGGCTCTTTGCAAATGGGTGCTTTTGAGCTCGGTTTTGGGCTGTGTCTGTGCACAAGCCCTTTAAGAGCAGAATCTGCATTCCCTATAGCCCTTTGGTTCTTTTGAATGTAGGTCCTGTTGGTTTTCAAAGCCAGTTTTTTAGGGGGCTTGTCTTTCCAGTGCATGTCCCAAGGGTTGGGGTGCCTGATGTGAGGCACAAACATCTTGCACCTCAGAGAGATGCTTAGTATTTATGAGATCCCTCCTGCTTGCATGTTGCAGTGCAGTGGGTGAGCTTTTAGGTGAAACTGTGTCTCTGCCTTCCCTAGCTATCTCAATGTGTCACTTTTATTTTTTGTTGTTCAGCTAGCTCTCAGGTTCTTTTCAGAGGGAATTTTTCCATGTGTAGCTGTGGACTTATTGTGTCTGTAGGAGGAGGTGAGCTCAGGATCTTCCCATGACACCATCTTGAACTGCCTCCTCCTATGTGTGTTTTCTTTTTAAAGCCTCTGACAATCAATTCTCTGTTTCCCTATTGTTCTCCCTTTTTCCATACATACTTTTATTGGAAACAAAATAGGTCCTAATGGGAGGCAGCAAAAAGGCCTAAAGGGGTGAACATAGTCCAGTGCACATTTAAGGTAAGAATAGAAACCTCCTGATCAATGAGAGGTCTTAGGCAGTGAAAGTCTCCTTGCTTGATACATTTACAAGGAGAGCAAGTAAAGCACTAGAAAATACCTGCCAAGCAAGACTGCCATTTTTGGCAGGAATATGGGTTAGATTCTTCTGTAGAGTTTCTCCATCTTGAAGTTCTTATATTTTGTAATACAAGACATTGGTTCATCATACCATGTGCTGAGAAAACTTTTGCTTATGTACAATGGCTAGATTTGAGTGACTGAAAATGCAGCCAACAAACAGCTGCAAGACAATTGCTTGTGCACAAAACCTCCTAACCTTGGCTGTACACACAGTGAGCCCCTTGCAAATGCAAGGCTTAGTTTTCTTCCAGGTGGGATATTACCTGTGAATCTATTGAAATATGGATACACTCATCGCTTTCCTCGAAGAGTTGGGTTACACTGTAGAGAAGACACATGCAAGATTTGTCACCTGAACAATTCTTTGTCATTCACTCTCTACCATCTCCATTTCCTTTGCATGTAAAATACAAGTTGACCCTTCTCTGCAAAACTTATTTTTTTTCTACTTGAGGAAAGGAATAATTATTGGAAGTGATTCAATGCATGCTTATGCACCATCCTCCCACAAAAGGATTGAAACCACTGAGTATCATGGAAAACACATTTTTTAAACCCTTTCAAATGTTTTGACTTGTAACACTATGTTTTCACCTCCTGCTTGATTATCCATTATCGTGTTGATGGGGAAAATGCGTTCTCTTTTGTGATCTTTGCTCTTAAAATGCATATGGAAAGTAAAGACCACCTGTTGCCATGTAGAAGTATAGTTTTTCTCTAAATCCACTTGACATTTCAAGGCTTCACATCTGCTACTTCGTGATAACATTTTCCTTTGTAGATCATGTGGTTTCTAAAATGCTGTCATGTGTGTCAAAATCTAGCCAGGAGGGCTTCCCTGGTGGCGCAGTGGTTGGGAGTCTGCCTGCCGATGCAGGGGACATGGGTTCGTGCCCTGGTCTGGGAAGATCCCACATGCCGCGGAGCGGCTAGGCCTATGAGCCATGGCCGCTGGGCCTGCACGTCTGGAGCCTGTGCTCCGCAGCGGGAGAGGCCACAGCGGTGAGAGGCCTGCGTACCGCAAAAAAAAAAAAAAAAAAAAAAAAAAAATCTAGCCAGGAATGGTTTTTAAAATTACTAATCTTAAGGGTGTTTTAGGATTTCATGTCCTATAGGGGAAGGGGTTCATGGTGATTATACCACACTCTTATCTAAAATGTATGAAACACATTTCTTCTCTTGTGCCCATTCTGATCAGTTGGATGTGAGTGTGTGAACTACTGGGTTGAAATTGGGTATTTATGGTTGCCCAAGTAAAACAGTCCTCACTGATTTGGGTTGCCTGTTGTAGGTGACAGATTGGGCAGTGTCCTGTACTGGCCATCCCTTCTTTAGAAGCTTCTTACAGGTGAGAGAAGGATGTCATTTCTGTCCCAGGTACACTTACATTCTGGCTGAGACAGCAGGGTGGCCAAGGGCATATGGCAACAAACTTCTACCTACCTGTCCTTCCCTTGCCCCTCCTCATTTAGCTTGACCAATATTCAATCCCTGTGAGTTTTCCTAACAAAGAGGAACAAGTCCTGGCCTTCCTTAAAAAGCCCAGGTGGTGTGATTTGTGCTCATCAAGATAAACATTTATCCTCCACCCTCCTCTCTGGGCCTCAGGGGGTTCTTAATCACCAGAGAGGTTCAGGTTGCAGCAGTATTTGCTCTTGGTGCATTTTCAGAGGCTGGGGTAATTCCACAGCCTGCAAATGAAGATAAGAGGCGGGCTGCAGGCTGGGCAGCAGTTGCCGGTAGATAAGGGCATGTTATTCCATGCCAGAGGTTAATGGGAATTGTCAGTGTGGTGGTGATTTTCCCAATCCTTTGTCCCTACTATGACAGAGGACATGGCCTGAGACAAACACAGGATCCTATTTCCAAGGACACCTGTCGCTTCATGGATCAAGCGTAAGAGATACCTTTTGGGAGATCCTTATATCCCATTACACCATGTCTCTCTGTCATATTCTGTCTACATTCCTGGCCTAAGCTTTCCCCCAGCTGCCTTCATTTGCCAAATGGCTAATCTCCTCTTTGCTGCATGTTGTTTTCTTTCAAAGCTTTAAAATTGTTTCTGTATTTTTTCTTTCTCTTTTGTTTCTGAGAAGGGTATATAAATAACAAAAATATATGTCAAGTGAACACTTAAATATCTCTGTCAGCTTTAGTAGAGGGCTCTGGGTAATAATAATCCATGAAGGAATCAAAGTTAAAGTTTATTTTTATATTTGTTTTTAGGATGCAATCAGTCAGACACATATAAATGTACCTGCTCAGTACCCAGGGCTCCTCTCTCTCCATGGCTGGTGTCTGCATGTGAGTCCAAATCTAGGGAAGTCCAGTCCCTGCAATTGTAAATGATTCAGACCCAGTGACTGAATGAATAGCGTTAGTTTTCAGTGGATTTTTTAACTTATGCTTATCTGAATAGCTGCAAATGTGTTCTATTCTTTAAAAAATAAAAATATTTAGTGGACCAGTCCATAACATGACAAGTACCATTCACCAGCCTAAAGAAAGCAATTTACCGTAATCAGGTTATTTCACCTGAAAAAAGAAGGGGCATCTTGAGAAAACAAAAGGCGTTGTTGGCTCTGTTTTGAAGGCATTGTTGTGTTATTTGTTATCTATTATAATTAATAACATATCCCACTTATTGAGTGCTTACCATGAGCCAAGCATTGAGCTAATTTTGCATGCTTGCTCCCAGTTAGTCCTTATGGAAACTTCTTGAGGTAGGTGTATATCTCTATCTGATGGATGAGGATACTGACCTAGAGTGATGGAGCAGCTCGCCTGGGGTCACACAGCTAAGAAGAGATTGAACTGGGTCTTTCTGCTTCCAATGCTCCTGTTCTTTCCTGCCTTTCAATAAAGCAAAAGACTTGGTCTTCAAATTGACAGTGCCAAAGGATCTCTTTCCAGTTTCTGAATTTCTCAGGTCTCCTCATTTTTTCCACACTTGACTAAGGTGTTGAATGTAAGTGTCCATAACTAAAATGAACCTTTGTTGAGAGAGTGGTAACTGGAGTCCATGTCTCCTGGCTCCTAACCCAGCGCTCTTTCACAGTTTCACCATTCCCTTTCTTGAGGCTAGTGACCGGAAGTAAAGCAACGGCAAACCATTTTTATAAGCCCTTCCCTCACTGAACCCCACTTCTCCCTCCACTCCACAGCCCCTACTCTTTTGTTGCTCTACTCATTTTCAGAGACTGTGTCCCTCCTTGACATTTTATTAAATGTTTATTTGCTCTCTGTTTATCATGTGTCCCCATAATAGAACACCTGCCCTAGGAGAAGAGGGACTTTGCTTCATTCTCTGATGTCCTCAGGACATAGAAGACTATCTGGCCCTAGTAAGCCCTAAATATATATCTGTGGGTTAAATAAAATGAAGACACAGGCTTAGCTAGATGATGGTATTTCCTTGAACTCACTGATGTTTGAAATTGATCAAAACCCCCTCTCCTTCATGTGCTATATATGAAGAGCTGTGGACACTTTTTTAATGTACTCTAGAAGCAGTGTTTTTTTGTTTTATAAAAATGATTTAATACATCATTAATATAGTAATGTTTCATATTCAGGACACATCTATCCGCAAGCTCTGGCCTTTTGAAAACTTAAGCCAATTTGAAACTAAATACACTTCAGAAGTTTTGCTCTTATTTATCATGCCACATCATAGCACTCGAAAACATTTGATGTTTCTTTCTCCTTCACTCTCTCAATATACAACCCCCCTAAACAAACCCCAAACAAACAAAAACTGTTCTACTGCACTGCTTCAGCTTTGTGTAAAGCCTTTCAAATGTTCATTAAATTTAGGAAGAATGTGTACATGCTATCACATGTTAATAGGTCCAGATTTTCCAACTCAGAAAGATGTAGAGAAAACTTAAGCTAACATGTTGCATTTTGGGAGAGAAAGGAAAACAAGTCCCAGGGTTCCACAACACATTTCTGGCTTTGGTTGTTCCCCATGCATTGTAGAGCATTCAAGGATTGGAATTCAGGCTACATAACAAACTTTCCTAGGAATTAATATTTACAAAGGTGTGAGTGTCAAAGTGTTAAGAAAGGCCATGGGAGCTGGGAGATGGAGGAAAACCTGGGAAGAAAATATTTTTACACTTCTAATGTTAATCTAAGGAATGATCTTTCTTGCACTTGGATAAGTGGGAAAAGCTTTCTCCTTATTTCATATGCAACTGCATAAGCAGTGATCTTCCTTGCATATGGAAATAACTGAATCTCAAAGAGTTTTCTCAGCCAAGGTTATCAGCTTTTCTTGCTTTTCCTTCAGCACTACTAAAGGCTCCTTTGCTTTCTCTTTCTCACCTCCCCACAGTGAGCTTTTGCCACATAATTTCTTCTGAAAGATCCAAATTTCCATTGACTCTTTTTACTTTAAAGTGTTTACTTAACAGTGAATGATCAATGTTGAGCTAAATAGGGAAGAAATCATCTGTATAGTTACATTTCTTTATATCTCTCAGCAAATGTTCTCCTATTTTAAATGCTAACATGGCAAACTCTGTTGGATAAGCATTCTGGGGTGTCCATGTGTTCATTATTTTGCAACACAAAGTGCAGATACTCAATCCTTGAAAATTGCTTTCTGAGTTTGAATGCTGTACCGTACCTCCTAACTCACATTTGTCCTTAATAAAAGGTATTACGGGAGGAATATGTATGTTCTTACTGGATCAACTCTTTACTATAAAAGTGGGTTAAGAAATAGTGACATTTATTCTTTTGGGAAAAGCTGCTCTGGCGTGTGTGTATGTGAGTGTGAGTGTGTGTGTGTGTGTGTGTGTGTGTGTTTAGTATGCAGCTATTTACCACGTAGATTAACTTTTTCAAAAAGGTAAGTCTCCTTTTTAAAAAAGTCAAGGGTTAAGGGTGTGGAACTCTAGAAGGGCAGATCTGGATTTGGGTTTTGACTTTAGTTTTCCAGCTTTGGGCAAGTATTTAATTCTTCTGTGACTCAGCTTGATTCCTCATCTACTCAATGGAGGTAAGAGTATCAATCTTAAAATGGAATTAAGGGTTAAATAGTTGATCTGTGTAAAGCACTCACCACAAGCTGAGCACATGATACATCCTTAGTTTATGTTAACTACTGTTATCATTTATTCATTTGGCAAGTGAACATACAGTGAAGCAGACCAGGTTTGGAAAGGGATGGTCAATGGCCTATGGGCCTTAATTAAGTAATGTATTGTCCTCAGGGAAATTTGCTTTGATTCCCTAAATTAGGGTAGGCAATCCCTGGTATAAACTTTTATAACATCCTTTACAACATTTAGCACAGTTTTATTTGCATGATTATCCATTTAGGGTCCAATAGGTGATGGAAAGGATCCTACTAATTTTGTTTACTGCTATCTACCCTATGTATATTCCATAGCCTAGAGCAAAGTGGGCACTCAAAACCACTTGGTGAATGAATGATGAATTCAGGAAAGAGTTATAAGGTTCTCACGTACCTGGCAGAGCTCCTTTGTAAATGAATGAATGAATGGATAGATGAATGGATGGAAGAACTCTTCGAGTTTCATTTGACTACTTTGGCCGCTCTTTTTTGGGGTCCTTTGCTGGCTTTTTCCCATTTTCTCAGTGTCTAACTGTGTGTGTGTGTGTGTGTGTGTGTGTGTGTGTGTGTGTAATCTGCATATCCAATTCCATGTTAGGGGAACTTATTGCTTGGTTACATCACCATTCTAGAATCTGCAGCTTAGAACTGGGAAACGTGGTCCTTGAGGTCTTGAAATAAGTTCCATCTCTACATTGTGCCTGGTAATAACAAAATTCCCCTTTGATGATGGATTCTACATGCCTGCAGAGACTTGAAGGTCTTTGTGCAGTTGGTTGCAGTACATCAAGTCTGCTATGGAAATAGCACCTTGTATGCACCCAGGGGCAAAATGGACATGAGTGCCCCTTGCAGGTGTAGCCCTCACTATGTTCCTATTGATTTTTGTCACATGAGAGCCCATCATTGCCAGATCTGCCATTTTTTTCAAGAGAAGCTAGAAATCTACATTTCTCTGAGACGTTCTTTTATTTTAAAATATTATCAACTAATTATTTCATTTTTAATAATATATTATGTGGTCCAAATCAATAGTTCTAATGACTTTTTTTTTTTTTTTGCGGCACGCGGGCCTCTCACTGTTGCGGCCTCTCCCGTTGCGGAGCACAGGCTCCGGATGCGCAGGCCCAGCGGCCATGGCTCACGGGCCCAGCCGCTCCGCGGCATGTGGGATCTTCCCGGACCGGGGCACGAACCCGTGTCCCCTGCATCGGCAGGCGGACTCTCAACCACTGCACCACCAGGGAAGCCCTAAAGGTTTTTTTTTTTTTTTTTTAGTTCTAATGACATTTAATTCAGCCCATGAGGAGGCTGTTTGGACAGTTGTGTCTGTACAAATCAAAATCATTTACTGTTAGGTAAAAAAAAAATTCCCTAGATAATATGAGAAAAGCCACTCCAAAAAATGTCTACAAAGGGTTGGTGGTGCAGTAGATACAAACACAGCCTTTAGATTCATACAGATCTAGGTTTGCAGTGTGACCTTGGACAAATTAACCTCTCTGAGATTGTTTCTCTTGCTACGTTTTTTTTATTTCCTGGGGGCTGATTTAATTGAGAGGAACATAAAGTTCTGTCTTTACTTTGTAAAATGCTCAATTTATTAAATGTGCATACCTAATGGACAAAACTTGACACATCAACTTGATCATTTAAAATTTATTACACATGTAATTAATTAAACTCTCATAGGAAGTGCAAATTACAATTAAAATTTTAGTGTGATTGAAACTTTTGGACACTATAAATACCTTAAAGGGTAGACAATTATAATTATAATGGTTACTAAACTTATTTCTGTAATTACACTTAAACTATTCAAAATCATCAATCTTCTGATGTATTTCCTTGTTATTTCTCTATATATTCTTATATACCTTTGTAGGGTTACAACAGTACTTGTTTTAAGTTAATTTAGAAATTATAGTAGAGTCTATATTGACTTGTTTCCAAGATTACAAGGTCTTTACTGGTTCCCCCCCAGAAAATCCAAAACAAAACAACCCAAATACAAGCTGATTTTTGATCTGTGAGTGAGGCTGATTTCTGGTCCCAAATTAGCCACTGATTGTTTGGCATGGTCCTTTATAAAACTATACTTTATTTGTTATATTAATGGCATGGTTTTAGTCCTGTGTCTTCCCCAGAGGTGTAGATATTTGCAACTTGTGTCTTTTCCCCAGAGTGAGGTGTTCTTTAAGTTTTGCATGGCCAACACCGTATCATCGATTATCCTGCCAATAATAATACATTGCCCTGTCCCATATGTGTTATTAGCAGCTTATCTAAGCCTCATTAGTATTTTATTATAATTAGTAGGGCCATCTAACTCTCTGAGGACATCTGGCTAACCAATTCTCTGTTCAAAATTCTCTTTTGAACCCTCTATTTGGTCATTGAGTGTGACCATTGACTGAACCTCATTCTACCTGTACCTGCGGCCATAATCCATCTTTCCTATTTAGGGGTTTAGTTCCAAAATTCCTTGGCTGATTCATAATTCCTATGTCTACCCTTGTCTACATATATAGCAAGTACATATCTATACCTTATGAGCAGATGTACAGAAGAATAAATAGAAGAAACAACACACCTAAATATAGTTTCTCTTTTAATTATTATAACCAATTAAAAAGCAAGTATATATATTTATAGCCATTCTTATTTTTGCATTAGAACTACCCTGTAGTTCACTTTGTGTTAACTTTCCCCATTTGTTATCAGGATGGAATCAGCCTTTCACAGACTGAAATTTCTTCCATTTAGCCGAAATTATTTTTCTCTTTTTGATGCTCGGATTGCCTTAACTTGGTTGGTAAGAGTCTCTTTAAGCTGGCCATTTGTCCTGATGGCCTCAAGAGCACCAACATTCTTTAGCGAATTCGGATGTTCCAGGCTCTCCTGATATTATTACTGAGTTCCAAGGCAGGGGATCAGTTACCCTCTGAGAATCCCAGGTTCCTTTTTAGGAGAAACTTACTAGAAACTAACATCTGGGCCCTAGAGATCCACATAAAGAGATGATGGGATCTAAGGGCTGCTGACGCTGTTGTGTCATTTTTAGAGAAAAAACAAACAGAGTTCATATTATTTTTTCCAATTTAGCTATTATGTCTATCAATCTTCCCTAAAATATTATTTTCTAAGTAATTCTCCATATTAAAAAAAAAATCTATCTCCTCAACCGTACTGTAATTGTATAATCTCTGTTAACATTCCTTATATACTCCTACATTTCACCGATCAATAGTCAGTTTAGGAGTTCTTTCTCTCCTGAAATAATAAGATATATTTTTTGATCTCTTCCCCCTGTACCCGACAGAGTTTCTAAATCCCTTGGAATTTCCTAGGTGATAGGAGCATCTTTTACTGTAGTGAGGTGACTCTTGGTGGTCTCCTGTTGAGGGCTGGTCACCAGAAGGACTAAGCCATGATTAGAAGTGTGGAACTTTCAGTTTCATTTCCCATTCTACAGAGAGGTGAGAGGGGCTAGAAATAAATGGAGTTAATAACTGATGATACCTATGTGATGAAGTCTCCATAAAAATCCCCAAAGTATGGGGTCTGGAGAGCTTCGAGATTGGTGAACACATTCACATATAGGGATGGTGGTGGTGCGCCCCAATTCCACAGAGACAGAAGCTCTGCACTCGGGATCCTTCCAGACCTTGTTCTGTGTACTTCTTCATCTGACTGTTCATTTGTATCCTTTAAAATATCCTTTGTAATAAGTCAGCAGTAGTCAATAAACTTCTCCTGGATTCTGTGAACCACTCTGGCAGATGACTGAACTCGAGGGTAGGGGTTGTGGGAGCCTCTCATTTGTAGCCAAGTGGGACAGAATGTGAGTAACCTGGGGCCCCACTACTTAAGATTGGCCCCTGAAGTGGGGGCAGTCTTGTGGGAATGAGCCCATAACCTGTGGGATCTGCCTTAAGTCCAGGCAGTTAGTGTCAGAATTGCTTGGTACGGAAAGCCCACACACCTCCTCAGTAGGAATCTAATAACATGGAGCTCTCAAGGTTATTGTGAGGAGTAAAGAAGTTCCCTCACAGTGCATAACACAGAGCTCACATTTGGCACGTGGAAGCTGTCATGATTAAGCATGCATAACCCAGAGACACACTTACCCATGATGCAAGATACCGCTTGCTTAGAAAGTAGAATTCATGTGTAAGCTG
Organism: Orcinus orca; assembly: GCF_937001465.1. NCBI lineage: Eukaryota > Metazoa > Chordata > Mammalia > Artiodactyla > Delphinidae > Orcinus > Orcinus orca. The sequence continues at coordinate 12,350,714 of NC_064568.1, forward strand.
TAGAAGCTCTATTTAAAATGTACAAGTGATACACAGAAAAAAAAATTACTTTTCAAAAATAAATGCCTTCTATCTCTTTTGTATTGCCAATCCTCTATGTGAGATTCTGTAGCTCTTTTAAATAGTTTTGCATTAACATTGAAATTATCCATCTGGGTGCTTTCTGCATCTGCTTGGGTATTAACAGTTTGTTCTGATCCGTTTCCATTTATGGAGGAGCTGTTACATCATAAAGGATTGGATGGCTTGGCCTGAGACCATTAGGAAAAAGCAGATCTAAAGGTTAGGTGACTCAGATGTATTTAGAGCAACTACAGCCATAACCACAGGCAATTCTTTTTGTAGTTGTTTTTTAAATTCGAAAATTATCCTGGATGGCGCTATAAAAGATGAATCGCCACCCCACTTCTCTTGCATTACCGATAAAGCTGATTTTGAAAGAGGCCTCCCTTATTTTATTCATTAATCAGAAATCCATCAGTCTTTCCATAAATACCCACTAAATACCTACTATGTGATCAAAGCTATCTGAAACACATAGAGGCATATTTATCAAGGGTCCTAGGTTTATTATGCTGTTATTAGAAACAGCACTAGTCTTAGAGTCAAAAGGCCTCATTTTAAACTCAGCTGTATCTTATTAACTGTGCAACCTCAGATGAACTGGCTCCCTTTTCTGGGCCTCTGGGTCCACCTCTATACACAGGTGAAGAAAATACTAAGCTAATTGGATTATAGTGAGGCTTACATGTAATGAGGTAGGTTTGTCAAAATGCTTTATATACTGTAAATGTACACTCAAATGTGTTACTGATGAAAAGCAGACTGTAAGGCACATTGCTCTTATGACTTAGACAGACATACCTAATAAAATTGCTATCTGCAAAGTAATAAATTATCACTGTCAAAAAGTATCATATTCATAAGTTGCCCTACCAGTTCTGAGGGGAAAGAGAGCATACTTTAGATGTTGGGGTGATCAGGCAATGCTATATATGAGATAAGACTTAAATTAGGCTTTGAAGAATAGCTAATATGGAAAGAAAACAAAGGAGCCCCCAAACAGTTCAGGACACAGTGAATAGACCCATCTGGCTGTAACTGAAGGTTCCTGAGAAGGGGCAGAGATGTATACATTCGGAAAAGTAAGATGGAGCTAAGTTTTGGAGAGTCTTGAATGCCTGGGTAAGGATTTCAGACTATCTGGTCAGCATTAGGGAACATTAATGGTCCACGTAGTGATCTTAAACTATAAGCCTCCTGCAAGAGATTTTGTCTGTTCTACCATTCACACATGGGTAACAGCTTTATTTGATGATGGAATAAGATTTACCTTGATGCTTTTTTCAGTAATTTTCAAATGATTCTTTCTGTGGCCCCTAAAGATGATTCTGGGAAATATTTCTCTTTTCCTTGTTACAAAGGCAAAATTTCTGGTTGAAATTCGAGGCCCATGTGCTGTTTCTGTAAGCTCATATCTTCATTTCCTCTTTCTTTTTTTTAGACAAATATGTTGATCTGTTTCTCAAACCTGTTTGTTGACGTCCGCATGCTGCCCCACATGCTGTCCTGTGTGGTAGCATTCCACTGCTCCATGAGTGTAGAGACCTCTCTGTGTTAACTGCTCCGTCCCCAGCCCCTGCCCCAGTACTAGGCACAGACGAAACTCTCAGGAGAAGTTTGTGGAACAGACGAGGAAGGAGGGAAGGATAAAAATGAAGAAAATGAAGGACAGCAAGCCTACCTAGAAAATGACAGGCAGCATCATTTGAACACAGCAAACTGAAACCTCATGCATTCGACCATTTATAAGCTCAGTTCTTTGTGATTGGGGTGCTAAAGACTGAAATCAATAAGAAAGATTTATCTCGCAAAATAACAGAATGTTTTGAGAAACACTTTGTAATAGAAGGCCAATAGGGAATTTCTAATGGACCGTATATTCCCGGCCATTTTTCCGAGCCATCGACTTGGTATGATGCGATTTAAAAGGGCTTGGCGAGCTTAAAGCAGATTTAAAGGAACTCTGAGTGGTGACATGAAAAATAGGAGTGTCAGGTAATAGTTGCTGCATTGGTTGGTTGCGTTGCAGCTACATATCGACAAAACAAAGTCACAAGACTATTCTGTTCTCTACTGCCTTCCAACTTTTTTCTTCCATCAAAGAAGAGGCCTTAAATGTCTAAAATGTGGTGATATTTTTAGAAGAAAATGAGTACACAAGCACAAGTAATAAATAACACTAATCTATTATTTAGAGACATTAATAAGTTCTCCTGTGTATACATGGCTTTGAATAGGGAAAAAACGGGGCGGAGGGCAGAAAATAGCATTGAGGACTAAATTGCAATGACCTTTGAAATGCCTTCAGTGTATTACCACTCTCCTATGGGACTAAGTTTATTTGGGGGCAGGTGTTTAATTTAGCCATAAAAAGGGGGAAGTCACCACTTTTTATTTTACCACTAATATCTTCTAGAACTGTAACATCTATTATGGTAGCCAAAGTCATGTGTGGCTATTTAACTTTAATTTAAATGAATTAAAATTACATAAAATTTAAAATTCAATGCCTCAGTCACATTACACATTTCAAGAGCTCAAGAGACACACGTGGCTAGTGACAACAATGCTGCACAGAGAAAATACAGAACTTTCCATTGTCTCAGAGCATTCTATTGCACAGTGCTGCTTTAGAACCAGCTTCATCTGTTTTCTTGAAAACAGCCAGGCTGTGGACATAACCATCAACAGCCTGGATCTCACAGTGTCTCTAAGTCTTTCAATTCAGATGTTTTTTTTTAAGCTGTTTTTATTTTTAACATATGTCTAAACAGTGGAGATTATACTGAGACTTTGGAGAAAGTTTAAGATGGTTTGGTAGGGAGCAGCAAAGGAGAAGCTTCTACTAATCATGCTTAAGAATTTGTTCCTTGCTTCCTGAGAAGTTGAAAAATTAGGTTAACTAATTACATGTGTCTTTAAACTCCCAGTATAACATTTTCCACAATGCACTGTTAAGGGTACTCCAGAGGAAGATCCTGAGACAAAGCAGGGCTCCCTGTCAACTAAGTGTGGGAAATGCTTCAGGCCATTTTCCACACAGCAGTCAAAATGAGCTTGTAAAATTGATAAGGATATTTCAGTTCCTCCTTAAACAAAACAAAAATGATCTTCAAATGCTTTCTTTTGCCTTTTAATATCAAAACTCCCTACTAGGGTGTCCAAGGCCATGCACGTAGAGCCCACTTACCATTGCAACTTCGTCTCCTGTCATTCTTCCCTACACAGTGGCTTTTTTAGTCCTCTAAATAACCATATTCTTTGCAGACTTATGATTTTGCACATGCTGTTCTTCTCCCCCGGAATGCTTTTCGCTTCCCTTGTCCTCTGACAAGCTTCTGCTAATAACTTAGTTCTGAACAGCCCTTATTTGGGGAGGACTCATGTGACCACCTCCCCAGTTTCCAGTGCTTCTTTGTCTCACAGGTCTCTGTGTTTTCCCTTGGCCATCCCCTTTACAATTCAGCCTTACATATTGGTTTACTAACTTGTTTATTTTCTGTTGCCTCCATTAAACTGTAAGTTCTGCAAATGTAGATACTATGGCTGTTTTATTCATCACTGGTTAACACCCAGTCTGCTGAAGCCAGTTTGAACTGGCTGGAAAGGGCTGACTGTGTGCATTTAGTTCCTACTCTGAGTTCAGTGATGTCATATTGATAGCTTGAAATCAGCCATGTGGGAATCTATACATTAAAGAAATGGGAAAACACTTCAAGTTGGGGTGTTTGGTTTCTTTTTCCTTAGAGAGCTGGCTTTTAAACATCTGCCAGCACACCTCTGTTAGCATGTTGCCTGGCATATGTTAAATTCTTAATATTTGTTAAACAAATGACTTATTGTCTCTTGAACAATCAAAATACCCACCAATAGGTTAATGCTCTGAGAAGTTCTGCAAATTGAATTCATACATAACCTGATATTCTGAAACATATCAGGGCAAGAGACACCTTTTCAACTAACTTTTTTGGATATCACTCAGAAGTAGTGTGGAACACATTTTGGAAAATGCTGCCCTAAAACATTAGGGAAGAGGAAATACACATGCCCTAATCTGGCTTTCCCATTGTATAAAGACTCCTAACACAGAAGATTCCATAGCATCTCTTCTAAGGAAACTGAATCTCATAATCACCGGGCATTACTTTTGTGCCTACCACACAGAGCACAGTGTAGGCAGAAGCGGTAATCTTATTCAGTAGGGAGCTCTTAGAGGTGACTACTTATACAATCTATAAACATGAATTAGCTACTTATTGTGTGTAGAAATTGTATAGAAGCTAAGTAGCACTCAAAAGAAGTAACAACAAGAAACAAACAACAAAAAAAGAAGTAACAAAAATGTTTCCTGCCACTGAGAAATGACAGTCTCACTGAGAAGACAGAGTCATTGTCTGAAAAGATGTTGAGTGGCCATGCATTTGACCACATAACCATTTTAAAGACCATAACTGAGGCTGGAATGGAGAGGTAGCATGGTCTAGGTGAAAGTAGAAAGGTGGGAAATTGTACCACTTGATTGGTTGTTTCTGCAAGAGCACAGGGCTCACATCAAGAATTAATCGGAGACACATTTGAAAAGGAAAATCAAATTTTGAGGACCTTGTATGGCAAGCTGAAGGGTTTGGATTTGACTAATGGGAGAAAGGGCTATGAAAATTTGGGGATATAAGGGTAAAATTCATAATAGGGGAGTCTGCATCAGAAAGATTCTTTGTGGGCTATTAAAATACAGCCAAATCATCAGTCCAGCCTACAAAGACTTTACAGGGTCTGGCCCTGCCTATGTCAGTAGCATCACTACATGATGATTCTCCTGCAACCATCACTCTGTATTCCAGATACCCTGGCATTGGTTCAGATCCCTGAACCATGCTATGCGTCCTTCTCCTCCAGGACTTTTTCTCTGTTTGGAGTGCTTTTCCCCACCCCTACACCTTCATCTTACTAACCTCTACTTTTCCTTTTGGTCTCAGCTTGACCATCACTTCTCTAAGGAAGCCTTTCCTTACCACTTCCCTGCCTATATCCATATTAGATTACTTGGTTTTAATCACTAATACAATTGCATTTAAAAAATTTCAGGACAGTTATATCGGTTTGTAATTACACGTGTATTAATATGATCAGCTATAATCTGTTATTCCCACTACACCTTATGTTTCCTAAGAATAGAGACTTATGTCTGCCATGTATCCCCAGAGCCTGGCCCAGAGCCTGACACCATAATTGACACTTAATACATATTGGTTGAATGAATGAATGAGTGAATGAATGAAATAAAGGCAATTGATAAAAATCACAAATACCATAAAACAGGGTAGGAGAGCTGATACTTTGGATAGTAGATACAGTTTTCAAAGTTACCTTTACAGATTAATACAACAGGCCTAAATGTAACAGGATGAAATTTAAGATGGAAAATATGACAAAGAAGTAAGGAGGCACAGTACAGCAGATGGGAAAGGAGCGAGTTTTAATTAACTGTAGATTTAATGTGGTGTCAGAGTAGTGTGGTGGAAAAGCTGATGCAGCCTCCAACGGCAATAATTGGAAAATACACACTCCACATGAGAGAAAATCGTTTCCCTCTCCACTACATTCATCTGATTACTCATGGAAGATTGTGCCCAAGTCTGAAGAAAAAATATTTAAAAAAGGAGCATGTCCAGAGGATGGCCAGAATAATGTGAGAGACTCAAAGTGATGTTGTAAGAACAAACTTCAGGTGTTAGCAGTGCTTGTCTAGGAGAGAGAAGAGTCTGTGAGGGGTCATATTGGTTGTCTGTATCTATGATTGTCATGAATATTTTAAGAAAATAAATTGCAAAAGTGGATGAAAAAAATAATAAAACAATTCTGGTTTTTTCCTTTAAACAATAGAAAAAATACTGAGATTTTTGATTAAAAAATACATTTGGAAATATACATGGAAAGGAACGAGGACTATTTTGAGAGATGCAGAAAAGTCAGGCATTAGGAAGAACTGTTTAATAATAATTAGAGACTTCCTGTAATGAAATGGTCTGCCTTACGAAAATGGCGAGTTACTTTTTATAGGAAGCAAGCAAAGTCAATCTGGCAGCCTTGTGGGTTTGTCTTTGAGGGGAATTCATGCATATGTTAAGAGTTTGGCTGGGTTGCCTCAGAAATTCAATGAGGAAATAAAGACAGCAATTGATCTCAGATAGCTACACTTTAAAATTGGAGATTAAAAATGAAATGTTGAATTTGGAGACAACCAAGATGTCCTTCAATGGATGAATGAATAAATAAACTGTGGTACATCCAGATGATGGAATACTATTCAGCACTAAAAAGGAATGAGCTATCAAGTCATGAAAAGACGTGGAGTAAACTTAGATGCCTATTGCTAAGTGAAAGAAGTCAATGTGAAAAGGCTACATATTGTATGATTCCAACCATATGACATCCTGGAAAAGGCGAAACTATAAGAAGTAAAAAGATCATTAGTTGTCTGAGGGATGAAGGGTGGGAGGGATGAATAGGCAGAGCACAGAAGATTTTTAGTGCAGTGAAAATATTCTGTATGACACTATAATGGTGGATACATTTGTCAAAACCCATAGGATGTATGACACCAAGAGCGAATTCAAATGTAAACTTTGGGTGATAATCATGTGTCAGTGTAGGTTCATTGATTGTAACACATGTGGCACTCTGGTGGGGAATCAGTGAGGAAGACTATGCATGTGGCAGGGTTTGGAGTACCTGTGAACTCTGTACTTCCTGCTCAGTTTTGATGTGAACCTAAAACTTATCTAAAAAATAAAGTCTTAAAAACAATAAGTTGTTACACCAACTCATAGAATTGTGGATCTGGCATCTTTTGTTTTTCAATGTAAGACTTAAAACTTTTATTTTCAGACTTTAACCATGTCTCCATTTTTACCAAAACAGTTTGTTGTAGTTTTACTGAAAGTGTAGGAATACTTTTCTTGAGTACTCGTACCAAAATCACTTAAAACTTTATTCTGAAGTGTCAGTTATACAAAAATCTAAACTTAGTCACAAAAATGTTTTAGATTTATCTGACAGTATATGCAAAATCTATTGTCCTGAATAATATAGTACTTTGCTATTCAGACAATGAAAAGGGGGGATAAATAGGAGAGTCTAAGCCTTCAACATGTTTTGTCCCTTCTTTAATAAACTGAAATTGAAAATCAAATCCACAAGGAAAATGTTAGGACTTTGAGCAATGAAGACAAATGTTTGCTTCTCCCTGGTTACCAATATAATTCCGATTTGAAAACAGTGATTTGGAAACTCCAAAAGGATATTTGCTTTTTTTTTTTTTTTTTTTTGTGGTACGCGGGCCTCTCACTGCTGTGGCCTCTCCCGTTGCGGAGCACAGGCTCCGGACACGCAGGCTCAGCGTCCATGGCTCACGGGCATAGCCGCTCCGCGGCATGTGGGATCTTCCAGATATTTGCTTTTGATTTTCATTGATTCTGAAATCCCTGTTATCCTAAGTAACCTGTGGTCTGCATGTAGCAAATGGGACTGTTGGGTTCCAGAGGTGTGCCTTGACACGAGAACAGTGCATGTAGTCTGGCACATGGAACAAAACACTGCTTTGATTTTTATCAACTAAAGGATTTTAAAACTTAAGATATACATTTTTTTTTTCTTAGAAACAGTAGTGAGAATTCTGAGGTCTTTACTATCAGATTTGAATTCAAGTCTTCCCTAGGTCAGCATTTTCATTTTCTATGCTTGTTTGATGTTGAGCAGGTGGCTGTTCATATAGGAAAGGAAAAATGATATCAAGAAGTCCCTCCCTTAGAGGCAGCATCTTGACTCAAACTCTAGAGAGCACCCCACACCCCACAGCCAAAGGAAAGTTACTCAGGTGTTCACACTGGCCTACAGAGAAATGATGCCTGAATTTCCTAACATTTGGTAAGAAAATGAGATCATAAGTGAACGTTTTTATTAAATAGAACTGGGAAGTGAAATGTCCCAAGAATGGAAAGTCTTGAGTTGAGAGCGCCTGAAGGCACGGAGCTGAGGCTTGGGGATCAGGCCTGCTGGATGCCAAGTAAGTCAACCCAGGACACCCAGCATCTGTACGCAGCTTGGTCCTTTGGAGCTGACGGAGTAGGTATTCCTCCTGGGCCCATTCAGCACAGTACCTTTTGGTCAAATATTTCTGCCTCTCAGACGCCTATGAAGGACTCATGTTTGTTTTTTTTGGGGGGGCGGTTCGCGGGCCTCTCACTGTTGTGGCCTCTCCCATTGCGGAGCAAAGGCTCCCGACGCGCAGGCTCAGCGGCCATGGCTCACGGGCCCAGCTGCTCCGCGGCATGTGGGATCCTCCCGGACCGGGGCACAAACCCGCGTCCCCTGCATCAGCAGGCGGACTCTCAGCCACTGCGCCCAGGGAAGCCCCTGTTGTGATTTTTAATGGTTGCTTCCATTGAGGAGGTGAAACGTTCCTTGCTTTTTCTTTTTAGCCATCTTCTTTCCTGTTTCTCCCTGCATACTCCATGGAATACAAGTAAACCATGGATTAAAGAATTCTTAGGTTCCATGGAAATGTCATTTGGAGGTTCCCTAGGATGGATGAAAGGGGCCAGGCAAAGCCAGGGAAGGCAAACACAGGTGGCCCTACTCATGCACAAACTCTCCACGACCCAGCTCTTCAGCTTCATCTCTCCCATTTCTCTCTTTATATGTATGTTCTGTGGTCCCAACACACCAAGTTTTTCTCACATGCGCTCGTGTTTTGGACTTGTCCCCAAATCTTGACCCCATCACTGGCTTGCTAGCTCTCCTTTCTTTCCTTCAATAAACCGTCCCTGGCTCCCTCTCAGCTGGTTTGGCACTGCCATAATATTCTGTGCAGAATTCTCCTTGCATTTCCCACAGTTTTTTAGAATGACCTGTTGAAACATGTCTCTCATTCCAGACACTGAGCTCCTTCAGTGTAGAAACTGTGTGTGATTCATGTTTTCATCCCTAGTGCTTAGAATTGCCTGGAATATAGTTGATGATAAGGAAATCATTCATTCTGAATGAATGAAATACTTCTTTTCCTGCTATGTCTTTCCAAGAGCTTGGGTCCCTTCTGGAATGTAATCATTTATACATATCTTTATTCAGTATGTGTTAAACTCTGGGGTTAGTGGAGGCATCAGACACTGATGCTTTCTTTCCCCTTCTATTATATCCATAAACTCTCTTCATGAAACAGGTGAAATACCTCCTCTAAGGTCCACTTAAACAGTACTTACAATAAATGGTTGGGTGGACTGTAGGACTTAGACTGGTAAAGCTCTACCATTACTGATTAATTTCCAATTGAGTGCACTGAGAAGGCATCTACATTTCTTTATAGAGTACACAGCATTGATTTCCAAACTTGCCTGCTGGAGACCTAGGCATCTTCAGAGGGCTCAGGGATAGGCCCAGAGAACAAGGAGGAAAGACCCAGACTGGGAGGTTTAGTCCCCCTCCATCTAGTACTCCATTTTCAGTTTCATTTTTTTTTACAATCATTTTCCCATAAAACTTCCTTTGAGGAATGAATTTGCTAACTAAAAAAATTTGCACGCCATTGGTATTGTTTGTGAGAAGTGAGGTCAAAGAAAGAAAATCGTATGCCTATATTCTTTTTATTTTTTATTACTGTGGTAGAAAACACATAACAAAAAAACTTACCATCTTTACCATTTTTAAGTGCACAATACAGTGTGGTGTTTATTATATGTATGTTGTTGTGTAAAGATTTCTAGAACTTTTTCATCTTGCAAAGCTATTTTCTTTTAAATACAGTAACATTGGAATAGTATAACATTTTGCTATTAATTGCTCATTTCATCCTGTTTTTAAATCAATTTCCCTCCCTTTGGCCAATTTACTCTGCTAGCATTATAAAAGATACCTATTTCCCCTCTCCTATTTTTTGCATAAAGAGGACACTACTAAGCTATGACCCTTTGTTCTTAAGTACCATGTCTTGGCTTTATTTATGTAATGAAAGCTTCTAAGGACTGGGATGTAATATTGATCATCTAGTTCAACCCTCTCTTATTTGACAGATGAGAAAATAGGTTCAAAGAAGCTAAGTGACTTGCTCACAATCACAGAACTAGATAATAGCAGCACTTGGACCAGTTTTCTTATCACCTGACCAATGTCATCTACCTACTTAATTAGCTTCATTTCAAAATCAAATGTTAGTGGATTATCTGCAGTCTTTTACCCTGAATCCCTTGCTATGTGCATACCCCAATTCTTTTTACAAGGATTGTTGGTAGGGAGGAAGGAGAGTATTAATGATAGGATGTGCCTATTGCTACCAGCTATATGCCAGATAGTAATTAGGGGCTTTACTTAGGCCTTCTAACTTTTTTATAACTTTTGAAAATTTATTTTTAAAACTTATTTTAAAGATTGTAGTAAAATACACGTAGCATAAAAATTACCATCTTAACCATTTTTTTAGTGTACCATTCAGTGGCATTAAGTATATTCACATTTTTGTGTAGTCATCATCACCATCCATCTCCAGAACTCTTTTCATCTTGAACAACTGGAACTGTGTTCCTATTAAACAATAACTCCCCAACCCCCTCTCCCCCAGCCCCTGGCAACCACCATTCTACTTCCTATCTTTATGAATTTGATTATTCATGTAGTATAATATAAGTGGAATCATACAGTATTTGTCTTTTTGTGACTGGCTTATCTCACTTAACACAACCTCCTCAAGTTTTATCCATGCTGTAACACGTGTCAGAATGTCCTTCTTTTTTTAAAATTATTTATTTATTATTTAATTTTGGCTGTGTTGGGTCTTCGTTTCTGCGCGAGGGCTTTCTCTAGTTGCGGCAAGCAGGGGCCACTCTTCATCGCGGTGTGCGGGCCTCTCACTATCACGGCCTCTCTTGTTCGGAGCACAGGCTCCAGACACATAGGCTCAGTAGTTGTGGCTCACGGGCCCAGTTGCTCTGCAGCATGTGGGATCCTCCCTGACCAGGGCTTGAACCCGTGTCCCCTGCACTGGCAGGCAGATTCTCAACCACTGTGCCACCAGGGAAGCCCTGTCCTTCTTTTTAAAGGCTGAATAATATTCCATTATACATATATACCACATTTTGTTTACCTTTTATCCGTCAATGGTTAGGCTATCTTACTTTTGAAGGAGCATTATTATCCTCATTTCATGGATGACGAAACCGAGAATGAAAAATGTTCAGTAACTTCCCCTTGGTCCCAGAGCCATAAGCAGTAGCATTACAAGCTAAGCCCAGATATACTTGAATCTAAAAGTCATGCTCTTTTCAGGATTGTGAGGTCATCTCCCAATATCTGCAATATATTTTACCTGTATCAGCATTGTTAGGGGGATGGAAGTCCTTAATTTTACATTTTAGAGCCTTTATTTCTCATATGTTAGTGATAATCTAGAAGATTTACTAACCTTTTTAAAATTGATTAGGGTTTTAACCTTTCAGGTTTATTTACTTGCTGGGAGTAAGGTATTTATTCAAAGTGATTTTATCATAGTATGAATAGATGGCAATATTCAAATAAAAAGTAGATTTTTTCAAACACACAGTTCTTTCGTAAAATACAAGATGTAAAAATCAACTCATACTGTTACGAAAAATCATTATGCCCTTAAGAGTTGGAGGAAAATATTATCAGCATGGGCTTCTCCTCTGTAAAGCAAAGCAAAACAAACTGAGCTTTATGGATTTATATCCCCACGTTCACGATAATAATAGCTAGCATTTCCTGCCTTCCTGCTATATGCCAGGCATTATGCTAAACACTTTACGTACATTATCTTATTTCATCCTCTCAGCAGCCCTGTGAGGTCAGTACTCCTTGTATCCTCATTCTGTAAAGGGGAAGTGAGGGTAGGAGGGAGGTTTGGTAACTGTTATGGGTTGAAATATGTCCCCTTCCACCTCCACCAAAGATATGTTAAGGTCCTAAACGATTAGTGGCTCAAAATGTGACCTTATTTGGAAATAGGGTCTTTGCAGAGGTAATCAAGTTAAAATGAGGTCATTAGGGAGGGCCCTAATCCAATACGACTAGTGTCCCTATAAAAAGTGAAATTTGGACACAGATATCAACAAACACAGAAGGAAGATGCCCACATAACTGGAGTGATGCATCTATAAACCACAGAATCCCAAGGATTACCAGCAAACACTAGCAGCCAGGAGAGGGCAGAAAGGATTCTCACCTAGAGCAGCAGGGGGATCATGGCCCTGAAGACACCTTGATTTTAGACTTCTAGCCTCTAGGACTGCAGACACTAAATTTCTATTTAAGCCACACAGTTTTGGTACTTTGTTAAAGCAGCTCTGGAAACTCATACAGTAACTTTTCTGGGTCAAACCAACAGCAAGTGATGGAGCTGGTATTTGGACATAGGGCCTACTAAGAGCTTAATAAATATTATCTGCTAGTTATAACATTAGCAATAATAGTTAATGTTATTATTAATACTAAAACTTGGGGCTGTTGTTTCCCTTCTCCTAAGACTATACTGTTATCCATCCACTATGCTACAACTGGGGCTTGCTTGTCACAGATTCAGAAACCCATCAATCTCACTCAAAACTGAATATGAAATCAGTTATCTATACGCGAGCAGCTGGCCAAGTTCAGATACAGTTAGTCCCCACTTAAAGGAAATGTGCCCTTAACAGTCTATGTGAGACACATGTGAAACTCTGTGAGAGAAAATTCATGAAAAGATCACTAACTATAGGCCTTGTACGTAATACCCACCCAAACCTGAAACCCTACACCCTGAGCAAGTGAAGACAACAGATTGTTAAAGTCCTGTGTTTTGATGAGGATTTATCTGGAGAGGATTATTATAGCTCTCAACTCTGCACTAATGTCTAGCAACTGAACATGCATCCACGGAAACACAATTCAACTTCTTAATTTTCCAGCCCTGCAGATAATTGGTTCCATAGAGACACAAAGACTCACGCTCTCAACATATGCGTCAGAGATGCTGCTTACCAGTAATCAGAGGATCAGCTTCCTCTGAAGTTCAAAAATGTGTGTGTGGAAGGCGTTTGGGGTAGGCAGAGAATCATTTCTGGGTTCTTTATCATAATTAAGGTGGATTATGATTTTTTTTTTAGGGTGAAACAAATTTAGCAGAACCAGACCCAAATTTTTCATCCTCTCTGTGCTCTGTATCTCAGCTGAAGTCTCATGTGGTTTGCCATGCTAAAGAATACACTGGAATTTAGTGGAAAACAAAGCATGAAGTTTCTCTAGTTTCATAAATTATCGTCACCCTCATCTTTGGGGGAATTATGAATAGCTAAGTGGAGGCAGAGCTGGTTTTGTGGATAAAGTCATAGGCTGGACATTTGGAGATATGGTTTCTAATTTAGGTTCTGCTTCTGGCTTGCTTTGACCCTCTGGGAAGTCACATTGTTCCCATGACTTTGCTTGAGTTACTTGTGAATTCCAGAAAAACATAGTCCAGAGTTGCAGCGCAAAGTTGCTGGGAGGCTTATTCTGATTGATTGGAAATATGGTGGTCTCCAAAAATGAAGGCCACTGTTATGGAACCCTGCCTCTATGTAGAATTTGTTTGCGTGACACAGTGAATTAAATTCTTAGAAAAGTTGGAGAGGAGTATCATGGCTAATAGCAGGCAATGATTTTTACCTCCTTTCTCACCTAGGCTTTTATCATAGCTTTGAAGTCAAAATAATCCCCCAAATTTTCATCACATTCCAGTTATGCTAAGTGACACTGGCTGTCTCCAAGGGTGAAAGAGACAGGGCCAGGAACTTATAAGCAACCAGCCACAATCAGCTCAGACATGGGCTGTGTCTTTTAGAGTTGTAAGAGCCATTCCTTTAGCCTGACCTAAACTCCAGCTGTTTTCCCCTATAGTTCAGTTACTATGAATTTTAGATTATTTTGTTTTGCTCCCTCTTTGTTATTTTGTTTTGCTCCCTCTTGTCTTGGCATTTGATAATAGTTCCATTGCTCTATTATCTTGGAATTCCACCTCTAACATTTGCTCCTTCCTTGAGAAATTTAGATCCAAAAAAGCAGATCTCACAGTAGCTGTGAACAGTAGCTTTAGATGGCAGATCTATACTATAAACACGGTTTCCAGTCTGTGGCCCATCTTGGTCTCAGCACTAGAGAAATTCAGAGAAGGCAGAGCAAAGGATTGATTTACTTGTTCCTGTTAGAGAACAGCTAAAACAATTTCCTTCTAAATCATGCACACGATATCCAGATTAATCTTAAAGCCTCAGTTATACCCCCTTCCCACCTCCAAAAACCTTCAATGACTTCCCAATTATATCAGGTAGCTTTCACTGCAAGCCATTCCAAAACTCAGTGGACTCAAACAATAAATATTTATACTTGTAGCAATTCGGTCGGTTGTTTTTCTGGTCTGGGTTGGCTCTGTTGGGCTGGAATGTCCAGAATGGCCTCATTCATATATCTGGAGGTGAGTAGACTGGTGGGTCTAGGAATCTTACCTGGCACAGCTTGTATGAAGTGCAGCTGTCTCTCCTCCTTCAGTAGGTTAGCTTTGGCCTCTTCACATGTGATCTCAGGGTTCCTAAGAGCAGTAAGAGAGGGCAAACCCCAATGTCCCAGTGCTTCTTAAGACTTTGCTTGCACCACACTTGCTAATGTCCAACTGGTCAAGCCCAGAATCCAAACAGGGATATAGGAAGCTGTGATTGTTGCAGGGGATCACTGCTACGACACCGTTTAATAAGGTCCACACCCCTTATCAAGGTATTAATTCATTCTGAATGCAATCTAGCATCCCAACACTATGCCACACTGTACACCATTAGCACTTAGGCTCCAGCCAAACTGAAATTGCTGTTTCTAGTAGCTGCCACACTTTCTGGTCCCCATGTCATTATTCTTGCACTTGTCTCTATTAGAATGCCTTTCCTCCACTTGCCACACAGCCAAATTCATCACAGAATAAAGTTTTTAAGCCCCTACACTGTGTAAGCAGTCTGCTAGGCTGGAGAAACAACCTTGCAGAAGCTCAGAGCTACCTATCCTGTATAGTTTTCTATAGTTTTCTGTAACAAAGTACCGTAGACTGGGTGGCATAAACAACAGAAATACTTTTTCTCACAGTTTTGGAAGCTAGAAGTCTGAGTTCAAAGTGCCAGCAGGATTGGTTCGTTCTGAAGTCCATGAGGGATGAATCTGTTCCGGGCCTCTCTCCTCGGCTTGTAGATGGCTGTCTTTTCCCTGTGTCTTCACGTGGTCTTATCTTCTGTAACTGTCTGTGTTTTAATTTCCTCTCTTTCTAAGGACTTCAGTCATAATAGATTAGAGCCCATTCTTACAGCCTCATTTTAACTTAATCACCTCTTTAAAGACCCTGTCAGTAAATACAGTCACACTCTGAGGTACTAGGCATTAGGACTTCACCATATGAATTTCTTGGGGGACACAATTCCGCCCATAACATATCCTTAAATACCCCCACTCAATTGCTATCTCTTCTTTAAAACCTTGATAATAACTCCTGGATAAAAATAAATGTTATCTCCTTTTAACCTCCCTTGCTAATTTAATTGCCTCTTTTATGATTCTGATCGCTTACTATCTTGTGTTATAGTTATCAATATCTGTGTCTCTTTTTCCTATTCATTCATTCAGTATGTACTGGGCACCACCCAAGTATCAGGCATTGTACCAAAGGCCAGGTAACAGAGGTTTAGCAGACACTGCCAGTGCCCTGCCCACTTCCCTGCTGGCATCCACTGTTGCAGTACGTGCTGATGGTGTCTTGTGCAACCTCCACAACTCTCTGCCCCAGGGTTTTCTACCTGGAGCCCAGAGCAGGTGGCAGTGCCCGGGAGTTAATGCCCCTGGGAGCAGCCCAAAGGTTGTTGGTGGTTAAGCACCCCTGATTCCCACCCCCACATGGGACACAGAAGCATGATTTCCCAGAGGTTTCTAATAGGATGGAGCTCCATCTGCCCATGGAGGTCCTGGCTACATAATGCACATCCTCATGATTGGCTCCATCCTCCATTCTTGCCTTATTTTCCTACTTCCCTACCCATGCTTCATGGGATCAGCTTTAAATGGACTTCTTGCTCTCAAATACCTGTCTAGGGGATGACTTTTAGGACAAGTCAGCCTAAGTCAAGTGGTGAGCAGAGAGGTTGTGGTTTCTATTCTTACATAACTGATTTACTCACAGGGCTGCAGACAAGAGAATAGGGAATCCCATTACAGTATGCTAACAGCTAGCATTTATTGTGTAGTCTCAAAAGCAGTTCTAATACAAATAAGAAATATTATTATTCTCATTTTACATATAAGGAAACCAAGGCTTAGGTTGAGAAGTGGCCCAGGGGCAACAGAAACTGAGAGGTACTAGGGATTTAAACCCAGATTTGTAAGATTTCAGGCACAGAACTCTGCCATTTAGTTAGCTGCCTCTCATTTAGTTGTTTCTTCTCCATTTGCAGATGGTTTCAGAAGGGTTTGACTTATTAAAAACAAACAAACAAACAAATAAAACAAACATGAAACCTAACAGGGATTGAGGTCATGGGCCATAAACATCGCCCAGGTGTCTAATTAATGGCTACAATCCATCACGTGGAAACCTGGCATGGAGTAGTGAGTCACAGGGGCCCAGACCTGCCCCAGGCCCTGAGACATGTTATCCCTCCAAGCCAGCTGGTTCCTTACAGCAAATCCACTCCTGTAAATGCCAGCAAGCCCTGGGAGCACATGGATTTCTTCTTATAGCAGAGCTGATGGACCTGTCATCTTGGGTAGCAGCAGCTGCTAGGCTTGTCAGCTTCCAGGTGGTAAAGACCTCCTCTGGGCCCAGCCTCCCTCATGAGTGCTGTAGTATCAGGATGGGGGCAGGGCTGTTTGGCCTTCACTTACCAGGTCACTGATGACAGCATTTCATCCTGGGCAGCTAACTGCTCCATTCTCCAAGAGACCCTTTTGTCTGCTCCAGGTCACCGGGGCACCCTTTCCCACGGGAAGTCAGAGAGGCTGCTTCTTGCTTCGAGCTGGCCTGCTCGGGAGAGCGGCACCGGGTGCCTGGGGAGAGCCAGGGAGGCAGGCTCCGTGCTAATGAGCCACAGGGCTCTTCCATTTAGCAGGGATATCACAGCCAGGATACAGCACCGAGAAGGCCAGCAGCCTGTTTCATTTTTCTTCTCCTGTTTCTCGGATTAAGAACGAGCAAACAATAACAAAAAGCAAAACAACGACAACCATAACTATAGTTGCTTATTCTATTCTGTGTTACCAATTGTTGTAATAGAAAACCTAGATTTGAACTTCTGTTCTACCAGTCCCTGGCATGTGTCTCTGGGCAAGTGGCCTCCCCTCTCCCAGCCTCTGCTTCTCCTGCGGTCAAGCAGGGTAAGTACTTTATCTAAGGCCACATGGCTCATGTGGCATGGCTGGAATTCTATCCTGTGCCTCTGTTGGTATCAAAACACAGTGCTTCCTCTTAGAAAGGTGTTGGCACATAACATAGTAAAGGCTCAAAAGGTTCAGCCTCGGACCCTGCACTGACACCAAGGCAGAGTTGTGAAGGAGACACAGTACATGCTGATTGTTCTCAGTTTTACCCTTTCTGTCTTCCTAAATTTCAGGCACCCAGAATTCTTGACATCTCTGCCTATACCCACATTTCCCTTGCTTCTTAGAAAGAGTCTGGAATTTGGATTTTTCTGAAACCCTTAGACTTGGGTTCCAGCTCTGCCACTTACTGGCTGCATGACGGTGGACACGTTAATTCTATATTTTCATGTCTCAATTTCTCATTTTTAAAAAGGAAGGGGCTGGTCTGAATAACCTGCTAATTTAGTTTAAAATGATAGGTTTGGAGGCAGATGGTCGGGTTAAGGATCTCCAGGTGTGTGAACTTGGACAAGCCCTCACCTTCCCCAATTCTGAAGTTCCTCATTTTTAAAATGGGAAGAAGGGAAGCCCCTACCTCACAGGTAGTGGTGCAGAAGGGTCAGTGCAAACGAGGCATTTCTTAGGATAGTACCTGGCACATACTGTTCGTAGTAGCAGCAGTAGCAGCCATATTCCTAATGTAAAATTCTCTGGTCTAGGATCAAGGTGGTCATTTCCACCGTAGCCTTTATTTCAATCACGGTGTTTCCTTTCTCTGGAGGCAGTTGCTTTATAAAGACATGGTTAGCTGTTAAAGGGATTTCAGTCAAAAGGGAGTATTTGAGGGGCTTTCCAAGCTCCTTGGAAAGCATGCCACTTGGGCAGCGGCATACTCCGACAGTCTATACAACGTGTTTAATGTGGAACAACCAGGTAGGTGAGCTAGGAGGTCGGATTTTTTTCTTCAGAGGCTCTCCCCGGAATGGTAGAGCAAGTCTTCAGTTTGAGTGCATGTGGGTCTTACCGGAGGAAGGTGGAAGAGTGTGGCTGAAGATGCCAACCCAGCCCTGGTCTGACATTATCATTGTTAGAATTTAAAGAGGCTTCCTTCCGCCTCTGCTCTCTCTTGCCCTGCCGGCTGGCATTCTTATTCAAATCAGACCCCAATCAGAGGGGAGTACACATCAGTCAGTCAGACAGGCTTGCGAGCGTGGGCTTTAATTACCCTGTGCCTTCTCATAGTTCACACCCAAAGGAAATCACTGCAGCAGAGGATCTGGACTTTATTCTCAAAGGAAGCATTCAGTGAATAGAAAGTGCAGAGCCTGTGAAATGTGATGGAAATTGGCATGCAAAAAGAGATGGAGACAGGCCACAGAAACTTCGTCAGGAAACTTCTCAGGACTCCTGAGACCTTTTCCCAGGAGTCTCTTATTAAGTATTTTTGCTTGTGATCTGTAGGCTTCCACAGCAGAAGTCCTTCTAATCACAGAAGCATAGCTTCATGTGGTTCAAAAGGAGCTTAATGGGCATGTGGTCTAATCACCCATCTGACATCTGAATCCCCGCTATGCCATTTCTGCAAACAGGTCTGCTAATCTCTGCTGCAGTGTCTGCAACAGTGGGATACTTATCTGGTCCAGTCCATTTTTGTTCAGGTATCTTAGAAAGTTCTTCCAGAGTGAAGTGTTCTCCCAGAAACTTCCATCTTTTGCTTCTAGAACCTCTTTGGGCCACTCAGCACATATAATCTCAATGTTTCCCAAAATTCTGTCATTCGTGCATCACCTTTACAATTGTTCTATATCTGTGCTCTGTCTGTAATACTATCAACTGGATGTTTTCCTTTTAACGGATTTTTTAAACTTAAATGCTTTAATTTTGTCCTAAACAAAATATCTGTGAAACTATGGGTTTAAAGGGGAAGTATTGTTTTTACGTTATGTATAAAAATAAATATACATACCAGGTAAAACAATCTGTGTACCATCAACGGTGGCACACCATATGTCTGCTCTCTAAATAACAATGTTTTATCATATTTAAGTAAATGAAATAAGTTGGGGGGATGTTTATTTGTTTTTGTGGTACCCGGGCCTCTCACTGTTGTGGCCTCTCCCGTTGCGGAGCACAGGCTCCGGACGCGCAGGCTCAGCGGCCACGGCTCACGGGCTCAGCCGCTCCGCGGCATGTGGGATCTTCCCGGACCGGGGCACAAACCCGCATCCCCTGCATCGGCAGGCGGACTCTCAACCACTGCGCCACCAGGGAAGCCCCGGGGGGATGTTTATTGAGTCGTTATTATATGCAGTTACACAGTAGGTGCTTCATATATGTTATCTCAGTGAATAGGTTAATGCTCACAGTAACGCTCTGAACTCAGTGTTATTTTTATACTTGTTTTACAGATAAAAAAGTAGAAGCTCAGAGAGGGGGAAATACTGACCTCAGGTTATACAATTAATGAATGAAGAGGTTAGGACTTGAATTCATGTCTTCTGGTTTCAAATGCCAAGCTTTGTCCACTGGTCCACAGAATGACCAGGAGTTCTATTGGCCCCAGAAAAAAGGTACTTCCAGTGGCTTGGTGCCTTTGCTTTGTTTTTTCAGCCAGGGTGGAAGAAGATATCCTTGTCTCCAAACAGCTCACTGCTGATGAGAACAGTTGTTCATTCTTCAGTGAGTGCTCTTATGGGCTCTAAATAGACAGCTAAGTTGACAGACATAAGTGTGGCAGGTGTATCCTAGCCATAATTCCTTTCTTTTGAGAAATGTCTTGGTCTGTAATCAAGCCCAAGGCACACTAGACACAAATAACAGATAATATAAAAGTGGGGTGGAGTGGAGGAAGGGACAAGAATAGTTCCTCCCCAGCGTCTCCAGTCTAATCCTTTTAGCCCTTCATGTGCTACTTTGAATGTGTGCTGTGTACCATGTGGTGGGCTAGGAAGGTGGGAATGTAAGAAAAGTTAAGGACAAGTTACAAGAAAGCTGTTGGAGCTATTTGCTCACACAGGAATGAGGAATAACTCTGAAAACCAGCCAGATCCTCAGGCTAGGGGAATGATGTCCTCCACCCTTTCCTTCCTTTAGCACCAGGAGCTTAAAGTGCTCATGTGCAGGTTCCCTAAGCAGCTCTATACTGATGTTTTATAATATCTTAAAAAGAATTACATGAAAAAGGGCCTCATGAGCGAACACATTTGGGAAACGGTCCTTACTATGTTCTCTTCTTGTTGATTCTAAATGTATGTTACCCATTAAAGGCTCTGAGAAAAGATACCTGATAACTTTAACTCAGGGCAACTCAAGCTTATTTGATCACTGTCAGGAAAAGTTGAAAGGCTTTGAAATGGCCACAGGATTTCTGGGTGTCCTTTCAATTGAATGTGAGGCATTAACTACCTTAGCCTTTTGGATTATTTGATTTTATAGGGTCTTTGTCTCTTACTGTCTTTGACCAAACTTTTATAGATCTGTAAATTGTAAACAACTAATAGTAATGTAAATGATTCTTGTTCTTGACGTGCAAATGCATTTCTTTTTCTGGTGGAGTTGCATAGATGCATCTGCTAGCAATTTTATTTCTGCATTCCTGATTGCCTATATATGTGTCTGTTCTTTGAATTCTCCTTTGAACTCATTTTTTTACATCTTACTTGTTCCCTCATTATTTATTATAAATTTATCATAAAAAAATTTTGACCCATTTTTATTTTATATTTGTAGGAGAAGCATGATTTTTCTCTTTTCTAAAAATTACGCTTTTATACTCAGAACCTCATTTTGTTTCAAGTCTGTTATGAATTTGATCTCTTCATATACCTGTGCATCTACCCCTGTGGGCTGCTGATTCTGGCCCCTGGCTTCTCTTTCTCTTCCAGCTCAGCAGCTTTAGTCTAAATCTTGCAGTAACCTACTACTTTCTGGTCTCGAACTCCCTCTTCTGCCATGCCTACGGGCCAAGTAGCTTAGGGAAGCACAGCATCTGACATGCTCTCTCTAATGGTCCTTCCGAGAACACACTTTTGAGAAGAAATTTTCCTGTCTTCACTTCTGGCATGACTCTCTGAGCTGCCATCCCCCAATTTTCACTTAACCAAATCCTTCTTATCTTCTCAGGCCCAACCTCTTCCTCCATGCATCCATTCTTGGTTATTCCAGCCTGAATTACTTTCTTCCTGCCCTGAAGTGCCTTAACATTTTGTATCACTCTTATGGCCATCTTCACATACTTTCTGATGGCATTTATGAACATTTAAAAAATCTCAACAAATTCCAGAAGACGGCATAATTCTTTATACTTCTTGGTGGAAGAATCATGTGGTTGGTCCTGGTGCATGAATTTGTTCTCTTAGACTCAGTCAAATTATGAAAAGTAACGTTTTGTGTGTATGTGTGTGTGTACGTTCGTGTGTGTGTGTGTGTGTGTGTGTGTCTATGTGCATAAGTGATTTTTTATGACAAGGACCCAGGGTATGGGAGGAAGCCAGGCAAAAGTGAGATCTCATGCAGCATCTTTCAGAGGCTACGTGCAGCCTGACCACGTTGGGAACTCTGGGGCATGAACTGTGCCTTAGAGTTGCCCTCACCAGGGAGCACCTGTCATTTGGATAAGGGCCACCCACTCACTCCCTGGGCATCTTTGGGGAAAGAGTGGCTCAAATAGCCTGAGGGAAGTTCTCCAAGGATAAGCTATGGGTGCTGCTTTTTAGAATCAAAATT
This sequence comes from Orcinus orca, assembly GCF_937001465.1. Lineage (NCBI taxonomy): Eukaryota > Metazoa > Chordata > Mammalia > Artiodactyla > Delphinidae > Orcinus > Orcinus orca. Next base: position 12,372,905 of record NC_064568.1, read on the forward strand.
ATACAGGAAAAGGGTGCACAAATATGTTAAACAGGGATCAAATGGGATCTAGGTGCACCACCAACATTGTCTATGACCTTGCTTCATAAGAAAGTTTTAAAAATTGTGATACCATACACATAACGTAAAGTTGACCATCTTATCCATTTATAAATGTACAGTTCAGTGGCCTTAAGTACAGTCACATTGTTGTGCATCACCACCACCCATCCACAGAACGCTTTTCATCTTGCAAAACTGAAACTCTGTACCTATGCAACAATAGCTCTCCATTCTTCCCTTTCCCTAGCTCTTGGCAACCACCTTTCTACTTTCTTTCTCTATGAATTTGGACTATTTTAGGTACCGAATAAAAGTGGAATCATACAGTATCTTTCCTTTTGGGGAACTGTAAAGTTTTTCAACAAGTGCCAATAATCCTTTAAGAAATAGTGCCCTGAAATGTTTACGTCACAGAAATGGCCTCCCCAGCCCTCTCTTATTCTTACAGGGTACTAGAGACCCCTCTCACTCTTGCCAATAATTTCAAATAATAGATCAAGACTAGGTCCATGAGGACTTTGATTTACCTGGAGCTGTATGACCCCTACTGCTGGTGATGAAATCAAGTCACTGTGGTACTTCTTAACATACAGATTCCATGGTTCCTCCTCAGACCTATGACTCAGAATCTCCCACAATGGAATATATGTCCTGTTTATGAAAATTCTTTTCCACATGCATTTTGTGTAGCCAGAAAAGCATTTTCAGAATCACCAATCTCGAGCAATGGTTTTCAATCTTGTTTTTAAGCCACTGAATCCTTTCTTGAAATAACATTTCTCACCAGGCACCGTTTTCCAAGAGAAGAGCAGAGCTGTTCAATCTGATGGAGGAAAGAGGGGCTCAAGATTTGGTCACAGCTCACCTCCCTCTGCCATGCCAGCTATTCCATCTCAGGGCCACAAGGCTTCCTAGAAAAAGCTTGAAAATTAATGATCTAAAAAATTGTGTTGAGGGCTTCCCTGGTGGTGCAGTGGTTGAGAGCCCGCCTGCTGATGCAGGGGACACGGGTTTGTGCCCTGGTCTGGGAAGATCCCACATGCCGCGGAGCAGCTGAGCCCGTGAGCCATGGCCGCTGAGCCTGTGCGTCCGGAGCCTGTGCTCTGCAACGGGAGGAGAGGCCCGCATACCGCAAAAAAAAAAAAAAAAAATTGTGTTGAAAGCTTCTTTTCTCTACTCATGTGTGATACATGAAAAGTGGGCCCTCCCCAACCAGAATATATCCACATCAAGTCCCTGGAACCGGTGAATGTTATCTTATTTGGAAAAAAGTGTCTTTGCAGGTGTGATTGAGTTAGGGATTTTGAGATGAGGACATTACAATAAATTCCTCCTGTTGGCCCTGAATGCCATCACAAGTGTCCTTACAAGAGGGAGGAGAGTGAGATTTTAGACAGAAGAGGAGAAGAAACAGTCACAGGATAAGGCAATGCGAAGACAGAGGCAGAGATTGGAGTGATGTTATCACAAACCCCAGAAAGCTGGAGCACACACCAAGAGGTGGACGAGGCAAGGAACTGATCCTTGTCTAAAGCCCCCAGAGAGACCGCTGTCCTGTTAGATTTTGGACTTGTAGCCTTCAGAATTGTGAGAGAATTAATTTCTGTTATTTAAGCTAGTGGCAACTTGTTACAGCAGCCACAGGGAACTAATCTGCTGTGCAATTAAAAACCAGTTTTCAAAGGTGTAAAAAGATTTCTATAGCTACTCTACGAAAACAGTTGTTGATTATTGTTGTTCCTTCCATGGGCAGTAGATGGGCCCAATAGTAACATCTTGGATAAGCACCCGGATAGAATCAGAAAGCTTCCCATGTCTTTCTTCCTTAGGGGAAATAATAAATCTCTGTCATGTCAGTTAGTTCGATTTTCAAGTGTCCCTCTATTTACTTAGGCGTTGGAGAAACTCTTGTGGATGAAAAGATTCAAACAGTTTCAGAGTACAAGCCCTTTTCCCAGTCAACTTTTCCCCTGCGAAGACTATATTTTGTTTCTGTGCTACTAATCCATTTACATAAGTTCTGTCTAGGGGAGAGGGAAATGTAAATGGCTTGGAAAAAAAGGACTCTGTCTGCAGTAAGAGATAATGCACCTTATTATTTTGTGGAAATTAAGCTCTTACTGAGTCCACATATTATAAATATTTAAGCCATTAAGTGGCATTTTATGCAAATCAATAAATGAGAAGGAAACACCACTTGCAGAAAAATAAATTCACTTTTATGGGTGTAGCATGGCCACTTCTTGACTGTTGTTATTATACAGAATAATCAGTAGGATGGCCGTGTGCTGTAAGTCTCAAAAAACAAACTCCATCAAGTATTTTAAGTCCTAATAATTCCTTGTGTTTGTGTAGTACTTTACAGTTCGCAAAATGCTTTTATATTCAATCTCTCTCACATCAACTTTGCAAGTAGGTAAAACAGGGATTACCAGTTGGTATGGGTTGAATTATGTCTCCCCTGCCCCTTCCCCAGCCTCACCCAATTCACATACTGAAGCCCTAACCTGCAGTACCTCAGAAGGTGACCTTATTTAGAAATAGTCACTGCAGATGTAATTAGTTAAGATGAGGTCATATTAGAGTAGGATGGGTCCCTAATCCAATATGACTGGTGTCTTTATAAAAAGGGAAAATTTTAACACGAACACACATAGAGGGAAGAGACACAGGGAGAAGATGGTCATCTACAAGCTAAGGAACATCTGAGGCCCTCAGAAACTAGAGAGACAACTGGAACAGATCTTTCCCTTATGACCCTCAGAAGAAACCAATCCTGCTGACACCTTAATCTTGGACTTGTAGCCTCTAGAACTGTAAGACAAGGAATTTGCATTTTTAAGCCACCCAAGTTGTGGCACTTTGTTAGGAGCCCTAGTGAACTAATACATCAGTGGAGTTTAGGAAGTGACTTCGAGATCCTATAAGAATGGATCCAGGACTAAAACCTGGATTTTCTGATTCCTAGTGCCGTGATGTGAAAATTTCAGATTCTACTGATTATAGGTGCCAGGGCTGCATAAGAGGACATGAACCATTCTCTGCAGCTGATGAGTATCAAGAGCAGGAGTTAAGTAGAATATCATCCTCTTCTCCAGTTGAGATGAGAGATGTGGAGGAACCTGGAGAGGTAGCATAGGCTCAGACACAGTGGAGAACTCTGAATCACAGCAAGCAGCTGGGTTGTGGGGTTTGCAGGCATGTGCTAAGAATAACACATAGCACTTGGTTCAAGGGTCAGATAGCTGTGGTTAATGACTGAAGAAGTCAAAGAACTGGTGAGTTGAAGTCAAGCCCACCCTTCCAGCTGCCCAAGAATTCACCGAGGATAGGGCAGGCGAGCCCTGCCGTCAAGGTTCAGGGATCTCTGTAGACCGAGGCAGCTTAGGTGATGATTCTCCCTGGGAACTGTTCCTTGGGACTAGAGGGAACACATTTCCAGAAGCGCGGGTTCCACCAAGGATTGTATGACTCTTTCGCACTTAGTTCTTGTTTTCATATGGAGGCATGATAGGGAAATAGTGGTTTCAAGGAGGGTTGTATGCCACCTGACATCCTCTGCTGGAGCTCTGATTGGAGCCAGGTGTGTGCTCATAACTGAAGATGACTGCATGGTTCCCAGTTACCTTGCGAGGAAGAAGCGCAGGTACAGCCCACTGTTGCTTCCTGAAAGTCAGTTGTGTGAGTAAAGAGGACAAAATGCCCAGTGTGATGGGAAGCATGTGAGGTAGGTTCTTTTGGTAGTAGAGACACTCAGGTACCTTAAGGATCCAGAGGTTTATCATACTGATTCATGGATGGAGAGAGGCGACAAGAATATTGGCCATGCACTGGATCCTCTCAGAGGTTTGGATATGGTTTGAACACTGGAGGAATCCAGCACCTTTCTGTTGTCACACTGCCCATCAGCAGAGCAGATTCCTTGATTCTGACTCCTAACCTCTGCTCCTCCTTCTATGATTCCTGCCAGGAGAGGCTTCAGGAAGCAGAAAATCCAATATATGACAAAGATAGGCCCAGTGAAAGGTCTGAGGCAGGATAAAGAGCATCTCCCCATGGAATGGTATTGAGGGGTACACAGCCAGACAGTTGATTCTGAACAGTAGCCAGAAGATTTTGCACCAAGAATTTGAGGAAACAAAAGTGGACAAGCTATGGCAGCTTCAGATTCAGTTCACGTTTGCTAAGAACTTAACATAGTCTACACACTGTGCTCGATGCTTTTACCTATATTATTTCATTGTAAAGCCGAAAGTAGAATTCCTCTTAAGGAGAGGATTGTTTCTGTTTAGGGAAGTGCTTGGATTGGTAGCTTTTCTGGATGTATGTGAAGAAGTCTTCCCTGCATCTCATTTTTTTATGGGCAAAAGCAGGATATGGAAAGATCTTAAAGCTGTTTGTGATGAAGCTGGAGAATGTCCAATTTCCAAAGTTGGCCCAGGAAGGAGGGGTTATAGAATCATATACTTTATTCTTCACAGTGAGTGTATGAGAGAGATACCATTGTTATCCTCATATAAAATAGAAGACAGTGCACAGTAAGGTTTAGTAACCTCCCCAGGGCCACACAGCTAACTACTGACAGAGGTGAGTTTGAATGCATTGTATTTGATGGCAAAACTTACACTTTTAACTGTTAGGCTATATCCTTAGAAACATTTGCCCTTTAGTAAGTACCTAATGCAATAAGATAAAATAAATCTTTAATATCTCCAGTTAAATTTCCACTTGCCTTAAAGAATCCAACTCCCTTTTGTATTTGTAAGTGGTTAGTGTGGTTTGTAGCAATATGACGAGCACAGTGAGCTAGCGGACGGTCATCGTGAGGGAGGCTAGAGCATCATCTCTACCTCCTTCAAGAGTGGATGTAACAGCGACAACAACAAAAATAGCATCTCAGCAGAGCTGCTTTCAGACAGGCTTATGTTTATGGCTTAGACTTGACATCGTAATATCTTATGACTGAGAGAAAGAGGCTGAAACTTATGCTGTTCTTGAGATAATGCGGTAACCTAGAATGCTTAAGTGATTTGCAGGAAAACTACCAACAAAAAGTAGGAATTAGATTCTGTTTAGAAAGCTTAAGCAAATATATCTTAAATTTGGACTGGATAGTCCATTGCTCATGTGGACTTGTTAGCTAATTTTAAGCTTCTTGACACATTTACATTCCTCAGGTCGGTGGTGGGGATGGATTGAGTGTCAAATTCGATTTGTGAAGGAGACCATGTGCTGGGCTCAGAAACTCGCAAAAATAGCTTTTAATTTGCTTCCCCTGTAAGCGGATTATATAGAGTGTGATTTTCATGTTTTTGGGATCTTACCTCTATTCCAGCCACTATTGCAAGAGCTGTCAGAGGAAGGGAACTGCTCGTGTTCTGCAAAGCCGAATAACCATGTTTCCTTTGAATTTTACAGCGGCACTTTCTCTAGATTTACTTTGCTTTAAATCCTGAAAAACCTAGAGATATTACACACCTACCTGACTCTGAAAGCAGAGGATTCCTGTGGGGTGTGTATTTCTATCATAATCACAAGATGAACTGATAGTGCCTGAGCTGGGATAGAGGAAACAAATAGACCATTTCCAAATGCTTTTGCAATGAATATAGCTGAACTGTCTTTAAAAAACAAAACTAGTCAAAATATGTGCGATTATTCTAAAAAGTAAGTCATCTTTATAGGCGAAGCAGTCTGGAAATGTAAGCTGTAGAAAGCAGAGTGTGTGTGTGTGTGTGTGTGTGTGTGTGCGCGCGTGCGTGCACGCGTGTGGTTGTTGTTTTTAGGTGTCTGTCTTCAAAGGCTGCAATCATCTGACAGCGCTTGCTGAAATTCTTCAGAGGATTTTTGACTGTAGTGTATATCAAATGAAGGAGGAGGATAAATCTAGCCAGCCATTGCACAGTTCAGGATGCAGTCTGTACACTGTGCCCAGGCTTCTTATGATGAAAAACATTAATTTCCCTTAGTTCCTAGAAGGGTTTTGGAACATAGGTGTTTATTCCTAGCCCTGTGGGAATGCATTTTTATTTATTTATTGTATTATTAAAAGCCACTTGGTCCCATTTAACCTCAGGATACCCTAATATCATTTAAAAATATCCAGAATTAATAACCATTTAAAAATCCCTTAGAAACCTAAGTTTTTCACTGTCTTTGTATCCTTCAAAAGGAAACATAGCCAGGAAGGCAGGATGGAAAGGAAGAAAGAGAAAATGAAGAACAGATCAAACTTAACTGGCCAGTACAGTAGCTTGAATGCCAAGTCTCTCTTCCCTTACTTCAGAAGTGACCTGTGTTGTGAGGCAATGTTTTTGAAACACAGTGGCTGGTCATTAAATATTTGACTTTCTTTGGAAATGTTGGAAGAAGAAACTTACAAATTTAGCAATAATGACCATAACATTAACTATTATTTATATATAGTACTTTAGAGATTTACAAGGCAAATATTATACAGTTACACCCTAGTGCCTGTGGGATTTGTTAGATAAGATGTGACCAGAGATTGGGGTGGGATGAAAAGACAGGGAGAGGAGAAGTGTGGTCCTTCACTTATAATAACTGCTTGTTTATTCCTTGGTTTCAATCATGGTTCTTTTACTATTGGTTGTTAACTTATAAAGTTAAGAATTTGAGAAATGAATAAAAGCTGTGAACCCATTCCTTAGAAAAGTAAATACACAAATAACCAAAACTCTATCTTTATTTTCAGGAGGTTAATGGATGCCTTGTAGGCCAGTTGTGGACCTGCCTTCGAGAATTTGGCTTCTTAGTACAAGCTTGACAAGGCAGAGCGGACAGCTAAGAGATCGTGGGCAGGGATCTTGCACTCATATCTACCACTGTATGCCTAATGCACAGCACTTTGGAAGGTATGTAGTAGGTGTTTAATAGATACATATTTAATGAATGAGGAAAATTAGACTTGGAATTTCTATAATGTGCCTTTCAACCAAGTATCTCAAAATATTAACTTGGTCATCTCTTGACTATTCAAGTTTATTTTTGGTTTGAGAACTATCAGTAGGAAATATTAATTTGGGGTCAGTTTTTTTTTTCTTCTGCTGTGCTGTCTTATTTCTAACCAAATGAGTACTTATGGAAAACAATTGGTTCTAACATCTATAAGTAGCTGTGTGAATTTGAGTGAATATTGTCTTTGCTAAAGTTGAGATTCTAATTTAATAACTTCTCTCCCGGTCACACTGGGTTGTTAGAGAAAGAAAGTGACATGATATATGTATGAATTTTCTTTAAAAAGGACCAAGTATTTTCCAAAGCATTTAACTTATGGTTGATGTGCTTCCAGGGATAAGGGTCCCTTCTGTTGACCATAGTGAGAGAGATGTACCATATGCTATTAGGTACTTAGTGACCGAGGTTTGGCCTGCCACAAAAGGGATGTTTTAGGGCAATATTTTGTAATGAGATTTTCTCAGAGGGAACAATAAAAATATTAATAAATTGGAAGGGCTATCTTCTGCCTGATATTGAACACCCCCCACCCCCATACACACAACACTAGTTCCTTCTCTTCTTATATCTTTATCCCCCACTATGTCATCATCATCATCCTAAACAGATTAGTCCAGATTTCCTCACCAGGAAAGTGATGTTGACCACTGTCTTTCCCAAGATACTCTAAAGACTTTTTGCATCATCCGTATTGCTGATTTGGAAGTTTAAGCTTCTCCCTGCCTTCAAGGATGCCATGTAAATAATTTCAACTGTTGTTCTTAAAGTCACAACATGCTCCTGTAAATCACCACACCCATGAACACTCCCCTTCTCTCTTCCTTGTTCTGTCATGTGATTAAAGACCTTTGTCCCATTGTTAAGTCAGATTTGGGTTTAAATTCGAGTTCTTCTATTTACCAGCTGTATGTTCATAAGTTTTAAATCTCCTGATCCTCAGTGCTTTTGTTTGTGAGAGGGGGCAAATATAAGAGGATGCTGTATAGGGTTACTGTATGAAAATGAATGTACAGCGCTTAGTGTTGTAACTGATCATAGGAAAGAGCCTTATAGCTGTGTTAGTTGCCGCTGCTCTCGTCATTGATGTTGGTGATGTTTGTTTGTTGAAGAAGCTGTCCTGAGAGACCTAGTCTGGCTCTGAGTTGAGAGCGAGCCATGTGGCCTAATGCAAGGGGGTTTCCTCTTGGGGACTCTTGCTGGAGCTACAATCAAGAGGGAGGGAGGCTTCGCCATCTGCCAGTGCTCACAGTCTGATACTCAGGATGATTCAGGGCTTTCTTTCTCCCTGGGTCAGGATCGACAGAAGCTTCATTGGGGGGCTGAATATCTCAATATTCAAGGAGCTGTTGAAATAAACTGTTTCTTAAAGTAGAACTTACAAAGAGCTCCAGAGCTCTCTGCCTAACCTCTGATAGCAGATCCCAGGGCTGCAGCTCTACAACACGCCGCCTTTTGGTCCATTCCGATTCTGCTGGCCCCAGGGTGTCTCTTTGCTGAGAGCCTAGTGCTTCTCTGTTAGACAAAGTGATGCATCAGAAACTCTTAACCAATCTCCTTCTACCCATTCGATCAACCAGAGCTTTCTATCCCTTATAAAACATATTGCCTAAGGCCTGAAGAATGCGGGTTGCTCCCACCTAGTGGGCTGCTCTGTTTCATCCTGGTTCTTCTGTTCCCATCAGTGCAGTTGCATACTTGCCAAGAGTCAGCTGTGTTGCTGCCCATATCTGTTTATGCCAGTTCCGTTTGTTATGTAATTACATATTTCAATTAAATGTTTCACAACTGATTTAATGTAAGTGCAGAAAGAGAGTTGTCCACTCAGTGAATGTTTTGGAAACAGTAAGGTTGAGTTGCTAAAAGTGCTGTTGAATTAGATGTGGATGAGACAACTCTAAAAACTTGGGGGGTGGAGGGAATCATAAAAACCAGAAGAGTCTGCGCTCAGATGGTTTCACAAAGGTCTTTGCTTTCTCTGTCTGCTTTATAGAAAGCAAACCTGGAAATCCTAGCAGATGATGTTTGAGTTGTTTATGAAAGAGAGATGGTGTGAACTCTGATCACTGTACTGTACTGTCTTAAAGTCAACCATGACAACAAAACTTGTCCTATATCCAAAGCTTAGGAGTGAATCTATTTTTTACATTTTAAGTTACAATGTAAATCTAAGGTACGTATGCATCATTTGTAAGGATTTCCCAGTTTAACCAGTAATTTTATGAATTGACACATTACCTGTCTGTTCGCAGTAGATGACAATAGAGGGTTTCTACTGTCCAAGGTACCCACCGTGATACCTGATACATCTGCTATCCACAGCGCAAGCTATTTCGGGAACAGCCAGTGATGGTGGTGGGTTGAGCAGGTGTTTTTGAGCTCACACTATGAAGCAGGCACCTAGGGCTGACATTGTATTACATGGCCAAAAAAATTTGTGTGACTGCTTACCCATATGAACTAGTATTTGATGGATAATTTTTCATATGCTGCTTTATTCAACCTCCAAATAGCCCTTGGGAGGTAGGAATTATCCTTGTTTTCTAGTTGGGGCTGCTGAGGTTTAGAGAAGTTAGATGATTTGGGCCTAATCACACACCAAGTAGACATGCCTAAGACAAGTCACAGGGTCTAAAACCCATTATTAACCCATTAAGACTGGTTTGCCTGTTGATCTGAGTGGCAGCATTAACTGATCCACTCAGTTCTGAGATCCAGGTCCTGAACTTTAACCAGTTCCACCTAAATATGCTTCTCACATCCTTCAGATTCTGGTCAGTTGGAGTAGTTTCAGGCAGTGAACTTGGTGCCGACCGCGCTCTGAGCTTCTAAGTCAGGGCTTTGTCGAAGCAACGTGATTTCTGATGAGCCCCCAATAGCCCTCCATTCTCGTGCTGGCTATGCTGCACGTGTTCTGTGAGTGAGAGGACACACTACAACATTTGAAATGAGCCACCAGGACGAGAAGGGAAGGCTTTTGGCAACACAAGTTATTTGCATTGTTGCAACACCTGCTCCCTTTGGTGCAAGATAAGGGTCTGTCAGAATTTCCGTTATTCCCCCTATTCAATGGGAGGGTCATTTAGCTAACTCTTTTCCCTCTGGTCTACAATTTGGGACATGGTATGTCGGTTCAGCTAACATTGCTTTATTATTAAAATCGTTGTTGACCTTTTTGAGTTAGTATAGAACCAAATACATGCGTTTGTTTTTTGTTCTCCAGAATACTTGTGAAAAAGCACAGGAGAAAAAGCCTGGCTTTTGATAAAAGTCAGGCAAAAAACAAAACATCTTAGATGTTTAAATCAATGTTTTGTAAAATTTTCTCTGTAATCCACAGTTACTGGAATTACCAGAGGAATTTATTAATCACACACATTTCTGGACTTTGCTCCAGATCTACTCAATCAGATGCTGTAGAAGTATAACCTGGGATCAAAACTCCGAGAGCCACTGGTTTACATGAATTACATGGAGCAATAAACATCTGTATCAGTTTCTTAGGCTGCTGTAACAAAGTACCTCAAAGTTGGTGGTGTTAAACAATAAAAATTTATTCTCATACAGTTCTGGAGGCCAGAAGATTGTGTCAGCAGGACTGTACTCTCTCTACAGGCTCCAGGGGAGACTGTTCCATGCCTTTATCTTAGTTTCTGGTGTTGTAAGTAACACCTGAAGTTCTTGGACTTGTAAATGAATCACTCCAGTCTGCCTCCATCTTATCATGGCATTCTTTCTGTGTCTCTGTGTGTCCTCTCTTTTTGTAAGGATGCCAGTCATATTGCATTAGAGCCCACCCTATCAAGTGTGACCCCATCTTAATTTGATTACATCTGTAAAGACCCTATTTCCAAATAAGGTTACCTTCACAGGTACTGGGGGTTTGGGCTATATGTATCTTTTTAAGAGAAACCATTCAGTCCACGACAACATCCTACACATTTGCTGACAGGACCGTTTTATTAATGGAAACAATGCATGTTTTACATCCTAATGTGAAAAATGTAGCAGGACTTATGATTATGAGAAATAAGCATTCAACTCAAATTTTTTCTTCATGTTTCCTGAAGATATTTATTACCATCCAAACATATTTTCAACATGGAAAGGCATGATTCCTAATTTCCCCAGGATCCATGTTTTCAAAGTCTCCCAGGGAACCCATCTTTCATGGAACCCTCTGAGGACTTGATCTGTGCAAAGAATAAACTAATTCAGACTCCGGTTTCCTCTTCCAATTCCTGGGTTGACCTACAAATTCCATCTTACTATTTCCCTTAGGTCTCTGTTTCTTTTTGTTTGAGGTGACAGTTACATGCATGACCTGCCAATGAGCCCTACTGTCGGGCTATTGAGGGCTCTGTGGTGGCTGGCCGGGATTGCTTGTGGCTTCCCAGTCAGGCCTTCAGAAGAGCTGCAACTCACCACCAGTCTTTCGGTGCCTCCAGCTGGTTTCCCAGGAGACCTGGCCCCTCTTCTTTGGTCTCAAGGGCCTCTGGAGCCCAGAAGCTCCTGATGAATGTCCCAAGTGAGGAAGCAATAACAGGAAGTCCATGGATTCCCAAAGTTGTTGGGATAGACACTGGACACAGTAAGGCACCCAAGTCTCAAGTTCGCTAAATATGCTGAGGGGGGTAGGTGTGCCCTGAGACTGAAAGAACTTCAGAGAGGATTCCATCCTGAGAGTGTCACTTCAAACACTTGCCATCCTCAGTAGCTCAAATTTTTTATTTCATGACAGCTATTTGAAATTCTGAAAACTTACTTAATATGTGCCTTCAGTCATGAAACCTCCTTCCTGTAAAGAACTCTTGACTTTCTTATTTTTCTTTTAAATAATGATTTTTCTGCTAGCTGGAATATAGTAATGAATTTCTCTTTTTTGTAACTTATTCTAAAGAAAGATATTATTTTATTATCAGTTTTATCCACTTATTCATCCAAAAGTATGTTTAACACTATCTCCTATATTCCAGGTGCTGCTTTAGGCCCTGAACATACAGAAGCAAATGATACTTAAGCTTTTGTATTATAACATAAAAATATTATTTTTTCTTGTTAGAAATTTTATTTTTTCTCCATTGCCACTATGCATTTATTAATGTCAGATTTTCTGTTCACATGTTTTTTTTCTAGCTTTATCGATTGTAAGTTGAAGGTATACAAAGTATTGATTTGATACATATTGCAAAACGATTACCACCAGAGTATTAACCAACACCTCCATCATGTCACATAATTACCATTTCTTTTTTTGTTGAGAACATTTAACATCTACCCTCTTGGTAATTTCGAGTGTATAATACATTATTATTAACTATAATCAACATGCTGTACATCCGATTCTCAAAACTTATTCATCTTATAGCTGGAAGTTTGTAACCTTTGACCACCATCTCTTCATTTCTTCCACGCCCCAGCCTTCTGGAAACTACCACTCTGCTCTCTGTTCCTGTCAGTTTGCTTAAGCCTTCATCATTGAGGGCTTTGCATTCTACTGGTAGAGAGTGATAAGTGAATTAGACATTACATACAGAGTGGCATTACTATGGTCAAAGTAAAGAAAATTATGCGGCATGTGGCAGGTAGGAGAGGTAAGAAGATGGGCAAGGAGGGCTTCCTGGAGGAGCTAACTTTTGAGTAGATGTTTGAAGGAAGAGTAGAAATTTGTCTAGCAAAAAGGGTGGGAAGGGCAAAACAAAAGATGAATAAATCTGAAAAACCTACAGGAGTTTGTTAAGTGGACCAAAAGGAATGGTGAGCTGGTGCTGGGAGATAGAAAGGTTGATGGCATCAGACCATTAAGAGCCTGCGTGTGACAGGGAGATCAGTTCAGTACTTTGTGACCACCTAGAGGGGTGGGATAAGGAGGATGGGAGGGAGACGCAAGAGGGAGGAGATATGGGGACATATGTATATGTATAACTGGCTCACTTTGTTATAAAGCAGAAACTAACACACCATTGTAAAGCAATTATACTCCAATAAAGATGTTTTTTATATATATATATGTATATATTTAAAAAAAAAAAGAACCTGCGTGTTTTGGGCACTTTACCTAAGTTTTTCTCTGGAACAGAGTTTGCTAAAGGTTGAACATTGTTTGACCTGAAAACCTATTTTTAAAAAAGAATGGTTTCTTTTTGGTAAAGTGCTTTCTAAAAACTACACATTACTGCATTATTCCTTTCTTATAGATTTACAACAATCTTTCACTAATAAAGGTTCTAAAATCCTGTAGAAAGGAAATCCATTTTACTTTAACTTAGCATTTCCCAAACTTCCTGATAATGAAACTTCATTACAGAACTGCGAATCTCAGTGTTTCCTGGGTCTGCATTGAAAGAGCCTAAGGGGATAGGGCTGGAGCAGTCTAAAGGAAGAGGTGTTAGTGATAACCTCGGGAGTAACTCTCCTAGAGTGGCTAAAAAGCAATCTCCTAATAGACTTGAGTGGGAAGCTTTATAAGGCTGCTTCTCCATGTTAAGAAACCAGACAGAAGCAAGAGAAATAACAAAGAAAATTGTATGAAGGGATGTAAAAGAACTTCAGGTTAAAGATGCTCTTTTATTTTTTTTGATAATGAAATTTTTAACTTAAAAACAAGTCATTATAAGGGTAATACATAGTCATTGATGAAAATGTTTAGAACAATACAGGAGCATATAAAGTAAAACATGAACATTTTAATTTATATACGATATATTTATTTAAAAGTTTAATTATGCTCTACTCTCTGTTTTCGAAGTTGCTTTTTCACTTAACCATGTACTGTAACTGTGTACACAGAGCATTATCACATTGTATTGGCAAACCATAATAAATTTATCCAGATACTTAAAGATTTTAGAATTATTTCTTATATTGGATGTTTCAAATAGTGCTGTACTAACTATCTTTCGTATCTTGACTTGGGCACTTAATAGCTTTGTGACTGTGACCCTGAGCTAGACTATATAACCTTTTAGAACCTCAGTTTCCTACTTTACAAAATTGGGTCAACAACAGTACCTCTGTGGGTTATTATAAGGAGTAAGTAAGATCATCTATGTAAAATACTTAGCACTGAACTTGGTATAAGACACTCAACTAATATTATTATTCAATAAGCAAATTGGGTGTCTGCTTTTATGAGCTATCATATGGGATACAAGTGTGGGTGACCCAGTACATATAACCAAGTAGCTCAATAGACTAGTTGTGGGGAAAAGACATGGTTACACACACTGTAACCACCACAGTGAAGACAGCAGGAATCCCAAAAAAGAAAAGTCATAGGAATTAACGGATGGGAGAATTCCTTCTGTTAGGGGCATGTTGTGAAGAGAAGCATCTCAAGGCTTTGAATGGTGGGGGAAATTCCAACTGGCAGAAATATTAGAGGACTTCATTCTAAACCAACCAGGATGGCAGCAGAAAAATATTGGGACAGAAAGGCATGGGTTAGCTAGAGAGCCAGGTGGCTGAGGTACAAAGAACTTGCAAGGTAAACACAGAGAATTGTAGCAGAAAGATAAAGCCAGAGCCTAAAGGGCTCTCACTGAACCGTTTGAATGGGTCCTTAAAGCACTGGGGAGTCATTGCAGGGCTTTAGAATATAAGAGATGTGCTCTCTGAAAGTTAACCTGGCACTGGTGTGCAACATGGATTGGACAGAGGTAAGACAGGTGGTGGGGTGTGGTAACTACAGCCCAGTGTTGTGTTGTCATAATGGGAATGAACAAGGATATATCCCTGCGTGGAACATCCATCTTTATATTTTTTTCTAATTACCATTTGGGGAAACCAAGAGGCAGAGCAGCCCTGTGTCTTCCAAAGTTGGTAAATGAGTTAGTAATGAATCCATTAGCCAGCTGCCTTTGATTCCTGCTTCTTATCCACAGAGCAAGTTTGTCTCTTAGCAACACATTTTGAACTTGGCAACACTCAAAGCTCTCTGTGAATGAATAAAGCAAAATGGAGGCAAATGTGAAAGTTACTTTGATGTGAGCAAGTGTGTCTGCTGGGCATGTGTGGGATCCCCAAATCAAGGGGAGCCAGTGAAAAGTACAGCAGGAGAGTCAGTGTTCGGTAAACAGAAATTTCCTTTCTGGCTGCGGTTGGAAATTGGACATGGTTTTAAAATACATAAATTAGGCACTTATGGAGGATCGCCTACTGTTTGTTACTAAAGAAAAGGGCATTCAGGTATTAAAGATAATTTTTCAAAGGATGCGAAGAATAGCTGTAAAGCTAAAATGAAAGCAGAATAACCACTACCACGGCCTCAGCTCACTTTCTGTACCTTGAGAGCCTGAACTGTGTCTTTTTAAGTAGATTGGTTTGTTGCGTATATACAGGATTGTATCATATACAAGTAACTTCTTAGGACTTTTTATATGCATTTAACATATTTATTGAAAACCTTTGTTTTTAGGCCTTCTAAGTGTTCTAAGCATGGGTTTGACATGGTGAGGTGGTGAGGTTTATTTTTCAGTTACCCTGCTGGCAGTGTCAGGCAGGATAAAGAGAGGAGAAAGAGTATGGACTGAAAGGCAATGAGGAGAGTCTTCTTGCACCTGCCCAGCTAAGACTGTTAGAACAGGTGTAGCTTTCTACAGTGCATAACAAATTATCATAGACTTAGTGGCTTACACTAACACATATCAATATCCCACAGTTTCTGTGTATTATCTCACTTTCCTGAGTCCAGGAATGGCTTAGCTGGCTTCTCTCTCAGTTGGGTCACTCACAAATCATTGTATTGGTCAAGTTGTATTCTCTTCTGGAGGATTGACTGGAGAAGAATCTGCTTCTAAGCTCTCTCAGGTTATTGGCAGAATTTATGCATTTATTTATCTTTGCAGATGTAGTTCTGAGAGCCTCAGTATTTTGTCAGCTGTCAGCGAGAGGCTGCCCTTAGCTCCTAGAGGCCGCCCTCATTTCTGGGCCACACGGCCTTCTCCATATGCAGTTTACATCCTCTCGGTTCACTTCTCCAAGACCAGTAGTGCAGAGGGAGACTCCAGAGTGACCCCGCTAGGAGTCCAGAATGTGAAGTAATCACAGGGTGACCTATTTGCTGTAGCGTATTGGTTAGAAGCAAGTCACAGATCGACCCCTGCCCTCCAAAGCAAGGGGAGGAGATTAGAGAAAGGTGTGAAGAGCAAAAGGTCGGATTCAGGGGGGCCACCTTAGAGTCTGTCCTCCAGAGAGGGTTTTGGAAGACATATATTCAAGGGAGGCCCAGAATATATCTTATTTAACTCTATCCTTATTGCCTGGTTCACAGTGACTAATGAAGGAAGTAAACTTGATTGGGCTTCTTTACCGATTGGATGTGAGGAGTGGTGGAGTAACTAAGGAGTAAGCTTCAAGGATGACCCCAAGGTTTCTAGCAAGGGTTATCTGAATGCGGCTGCTATTATATTAACCAAGACAGGGAAACAAGTGGAGGAAATGTTGAAGGTTAAGGGGACAATAGGTTAACTTGGAGACCCTACTTAGGTGAAGGAATCTTGTAGAGCAGATCTTAAACTTTAGTGGGGTGTGGATCATTTGGGAATCTTAATAAAATGATTCTGATTCTTCAGGTCTGAGGTTGCGGCCTGCAATCTCTAGTTCTAATAAGGTCCCAGGTGATGCTGATGGAGTCCACGGGTCACACTTCCAGGAGCAGGGTTTAAGAGCAAAGGACTTCACATGTCTTTTTTTCTGAACCATCTAAAGCATTTTGAAAACCTACCTAGAGGAGTGGGATAGGGAGGGTGGGAGGGAGACACAAGAGGGAGGATATATGGGAATATATGTGTATGTATAGCTGATTCACTTTGTTATAAAGCAGAAACTAACACACCATTGTAAGGCAATTATACGCCAATAAAGATGTTAAAAACAACAACAAAAAAGAAAACCTACCTTCTAGCACATTTGTAATTTGACATCTAACATTTTTCATTGTGTTTAAAGAGTTAAAAAGGGTATGATTTCCAGTGTGTTGTCACTTCATACCTTAAAGTAAAATATTACATCTCTCTTTTAACTGTATCCCCAGGTCTATAAACCGTAGGGATCTGATCATCATCTATTTAACAATATACTTGAACAAGCTTTTCTTACATAGTCAAAAAATTATACGCTGTTCCTATTTCTCATTGAACTCACATTTCCATTCTACTTCCCCACAGAATTTTATCCTAAAGTGACACAATTTTCTGTTGGAATCTTTTATTGATCACTCTACTTAGCTACCACAAAAATGCATATAAATTGAAATATTTTAAAAATTAAAATTTCTTATGTCCATAAGGTTTGAATGTTTAAAATTTCTTCTGGAGTAAATTATTTGTTACATTTAGTTGACTACTGATCAAAATAACAAATAATACAAATTTCAGTAAACACTAAGTAGAATTGTACTGGAAATGCATCTTTTGATGAAATAAATGGGGCCAGTTTTCTTTTATACTTAGCTCCTGTGTTAAGGATAAAAATTACTTTTTGTTAGGATGAGACACTATACAACATCAATTCTCTGTCACTTCTCTGTTTATTTTTTTAAATAGCCATGTTACTCAATGCTATGAACACTTTTAAAGATACTTGCAAAAAAGTCACATAATAATCTATCATCAACTTATTTTTAATGATGTGTTAATGGATATGTTCATTTAATTCTCCTTCAGATGTACTGAAAGCAAAGGATTGGAAACCATCCAATGTATCTTATGATAGTAAACATCAAGATAGGTGAGAGCTATTCCTTCTTTGTAAAAGAGAGAAAATGGGGGTGGGGGAGATGGATAGGAAATTGGCATAATGCTGACTAGAAGCACTTTCTCAGTCAGGTAAGTTTTAGGGAAAAGGATACATGGAAACTGAAGGTCTGCAAATGTATTTCCATGAAACTATTCTTGCCCCCATAACCTTTGGAAAGTCTGTACACAGGAGGGCACAAGAATCCCAGTTTGAAGACTGCTACAGTGGAGAACTGGAAATGTATGGAGTTCAGGAGAGAGGATGGGCTGAAGGTAAAATTAGGGACATACAGACAGAAATTCGTGCACATTAAAATCTGCATTGCACAGACCCCATAATTCACAATTTTAGGGGTAGAGTCTGGATTAAATGAGATTGTGTCTTGTATGTGGAAAGACAAAAAGTGGTTAGCAAACTCAGAGCTGAATAGGCTTATAGGGAGACTGACAAACACAGTACCTTCAAGGCCTTTAGGAAATCTTAAATCTGTGTGTACAGAAGTAATTGATACATGATTATCAACCACCCTTACCTGTGTTACAGCTGGTTTTCTGCTCAGCAATACATTGTCAGCTTAATTCTAGTTACTCAAGTGTATACAGTGTGCCTGAGCTAATGAAACCTTAATTAAAAAAAAAAGTAGGAAGGGAGGGAGAGAGGGAGGGAGGAAGGAAGGAAATCTGATTCTGTCCTTTTCCTCAATTTGCCTATTCTTCTTCTGCTACATCTGAAGTGGCTAAATCTAGGTGATTTTAGAAATTCCTTTCAACACCAAGAGGTTTTGATGCTACGAATCAGTTACATTTTTAAGATATATAAAATAGAATGAGTCACACTTTTCATTTTTACTATTATTTTGAATAGATCCTCGCAAAAGCTAGTTTAGAAATACTGAATTTATTTCCATAGGGAGGCCAGGTGAAAGAGAGTGAAAACTTCTACTACCAAGCCATTGCTGGGAATTTCTTATTCTCAGCTTTATCAAATAAGTGATAAGAACTACTATAATCTAAGGCTGGGGAATGGCTACCTTAGCTGAACAAGCGAAAAGAAGACAACTAGAGGTTTGCAAGCCACATCCTAATGCTAAATCACCACTCCCAGAAAGAAGGTATTATCTGTCTGTCATCCCCAGACCTATTTTGTGCCCACCTCTGTCATTTCTTTGTGCCCTTCTCTTTCTGGGCTGTATGTAGGCTTTTGCCTTCCCTGTTTGCATCTATGATCAAATACCTCGTGACATTTAAGCTTAAGCAGCAAGGTATTCCTGAGGACGACTGTAGTTCAGTATTTTCGTTAGAACTACTAATAATCTGCTGTCTAATAACTATGCACAGCATCTGAGCCTTATTGAAAATGTGGAGGAGATTGAATTTTCTCAGTAGTGAATCACAGGACTAGAAGAGACCTTCCTTTGCTCCTATAAAACATCCAGGGGTTTTGTTTTGTTTTGTTTTGTTTCCCCCTATCATGTGAGAAAGTTGAAGGAGAGGCATAATAAAAAGTTCTAGATTCTTAGCTACACATTTGCTACATCTCCTCCCCTTACTTCTGTTCTGTTTCTCCACTTCTGACCTAATATACATTTGAACACTTAACAGTTCAATAGGTTAGAGGAGATGCTAATGCTCCAAAGCAGCAAATCAGCCGGGAGAATAATCTAGAATCAAAACTCCGCTTTGCTGCAAATCTTAAATGCAGAAAGGCAAAGCTGTTTTCACCTAATGCGTCTTATATCTTTTCTTCATCTGTCAAAGCATGCTTGGCATCTAGTAGGGGCTTAACTCTTATCATTGGATGCAACATTTTGCATGTTAGGGAATTTTTCTCCATAGCTTTCATCAGAGCCTTGAAAAGATAATTTTCTCCCTAAAGGTAAAGAATCACCAGCATGATGAGCTGGTTTTTCTCCATGGCATTGAGTGACTCCTAATGTTGCCCTGGTAAAGTGTAGAATTCATGGTACCTCCCACCCTCAAATGTTTTGAAACTTGGACCCTTTAGCTAAATAAAGACCAAAGTTTGCCCTCTGGTGTGTGTTCTCTTAGAACAACTCTACTCTAGGCCCAATCTCAGTTGCATGTTTCATCAAAAATTTAGCCGTGATCATGAGAATACTTTTATAGTGTCTGCTATGTGAGTGGGAATTGCTGTTGATATTGATAATAATTCACTAGTACTTAACTACCACCACCTACCCTAACATTTATTGGGTCCTCACTATGTGTCAGGCACCATGCTAAGCACTTCATGAACATTATTTTATTTCATTTTTTGTCATAACCCGTTTAGGTAGGCAGTATTGTTATTCCCATTTTGGATATTGCCATTATGGATAAGGAAACTGTAGCACAGAGCGATAAGGACCTTGCTAATAGTCAAAAAGCTAATGAGTGAAATTCAAACGCACACCGAGACAATGTGTTTATGGAACATGACCTAGTTTATCAAACTGTTTCTGTCAATTAGGTGACATTAGGTAATGGTATGATCAATCTTTTAAACAAATGGGAAAACACAGAGAAGTAATCAGAAGGCTGGTATAGCAGAGGAAGCATTGGGTTGGGATTCTGGGAATCTATTTCTTTTTTTTTTGTTATCAACACCTTTTATTTTCTTTATTGTTTAACATCAAGCTTTAACTTTTCTTTTTCAACATCTTTATTGGAGTATAATTGCTTTACAATGGTGTGTTAGTTTCTGCTGTATAACAAAGTGAATCAGCCACACATACACATACATCCCCATATCTCCTCCCTCCTGCATCTCTCTCCCTCCCACCCTCCCTATCCTACCCCTCCAGGTGGCCACGAAGCACCGAGCTGATCTCCCTGTGCTATGTGGCTGCTTGGGAATCTATTTCTTAATATCTCCTTGGTCATCAGCGTCTGAAGTAATATTAAGACAGTTATTTAATAATTCTGTGCTGTTTCTTCTGAAAAATAGAAAATTATTTTTTTAAAATTTTATTATTGAAGTTAAAATAATAATAGATATCAAGGGTTTTAATAAAGGAAATAATTATGATGATAATAATAACAATAATAATGCATCTATAGATTCAGATTAGAAGCCTGAAGGCAGGAAGACCTCAGGTTTCCTTTGTGGAAAAGATCCCTTTGTTAGTATTATCTTGAACATGGTTCTTATTGTCAAGAAGTGAATTCTAATCTTTTCTCCAGGTTTCTCCCATTTCTCCCTCTCAGTCTTTCCCCCTTTCTTCCTTTCATTTCCCCTCATCCCTCTTCCTACACTGTCCTTCTTCCCTCTCTTCTCCTCTCCTGCTTCCCTGTCTTGGATTACAAAGACGGCACTGTGCCTGGGAGAGTGCTGAGGGTGCCGTGGGCGATGTGAACGAGGCCGAATCAGTTCTAACAAACTGTCTCTCTTTGCAGCTGCTGTTTGGAAAGCAGGCTTCCTGCCATTCTGGGCCTGAACCTGCCAAATGCCTTATCCTGGGCTGAGCCCCAGGGCCTCAGCCACAGACCACTGTCTATGGCATTTCCAAATGCAGTCCCTCAGCTGTGCTGCGGGCAATAAATATCTCTTTCTGTAACGGGGAAATGGGCCCATGAAATCTATCCGTTCATCCTTCAGAGCCTCTGCTTGGCTGCCTATTTATTTTCACCCAAATTGCGTTATTGCTCTTTAAGATAGAATCTGGAGACATTTATCAAGTGCTGGTGTGCCAAAGTTCTCACTATTAGAATAATTCTCAAATTCTCCAAGGGAGAGATCAATAGAAAATTGTAGCAGAGGACTGATTAGCAAGATAGTATGGAAGATATTTTTCTTTCCTAGAGACTATAGCCGGCTTAACTCACATCATTTAAATTTCTTAGCCCCCTGTTATTAAAGATAGTAACTCAAGGTTTTAAGATTAGAAACGTTATATTTATTTTCTTAACATTAAAGAATAGAACTAGGACTGCTACATAGAGCTACTTAAATGTGGCAGATGAACCAAATGATGATAATAATATCAATTATTATTATGTATTTATACATATGTTGTTGGCCAGACAATGCATGGAGTTTCTCTTTAAATATCATCTCATTTAATGTCCAAAACAGCCTTGCAAAATAGATATTGCTAGCTGATGTTTAAAAATAAGGAAAGCAAAGCTGAGTGAGTTTGGCTGTAGGTCTTTCTTCTTAATATTATACGTCTTAAATTTACATCCTGAAAAATAGACATGCTCATATACTGTTGGTAAGAATGTAAATGTTGTAGTAGATAATTTTGCAAAGGAATCAAAATTAAATGCAAGCATAACATAACCTTTTTAAAAAATGAGAATGTCTATCTATCCATCCATCTATCTATCTATACACACACACATTCACACACAATTATATTTATATCAATTTTTTTATTTGGGTAAAAGTTATGGAAGTATATACATGGTTATCTCTGTGGAATGATACCAGAGGATTGTGGAGAGAAAGAGAGCTTTTATTTATAACTTTATGCTCATCTGAACATTTGATTTGTTTATTTTTTTGCCAAGACCATATATTACCTTTATATTATAAAAAACTAGTTTAAAATGAAATGAAAATGAGCCTGGTCTTTGACTCTGAAATTATATTTTTAATTTATCCTAAGGAAATAATTAAAGCAATTGTATACAAATATGTAAAGAAAGGTATGCATTATAGTGCCGTTAGAAACACCTAAATATCTATCAGTGGATCTTCGGTTAAATAAAATATGGTAAATTCATACAGTAGAATTCCATAAAATGATTTTTGAAAATAAATATATAGATATATGCATATTGACATCAAATTTCCTCCAGCTAATGCTCACCTGGAATACACATGTAGTTGAACAAGTTGGGATTATTCCTTGCTACAAGGAGGGAGAACCACACCACAGAGAATGGTGGGTCATCTCAGAGGTGTTAGAAGGGACTTATAGGGGACTTGTCCTTGTGTCAGGTGGTTTGGGGGAGGGTTTAAGGAAGCAGGGCTTTGCTGTGGATTGGTTGCTGTCAAGCAGTGGATGTGTATCTTAATCAATCTTTTCTGGAAGGAAGACAGAGTAGCGCAAAGCTAAAGCTGTAATTGGTAAAGAAGCAGCAATCACTGATATGAGTCAGGAAAGGCAAATGTCTGGTTATTTTTGTGGTGGCTTGGACAATGTTCACGTTTTGTCCATGTTCAGACCTGGTACAGGTTGTCTTGTTTTTGTCTTGATCCATCGTGGTCACAGAGTGGCCTTGTCTATGTTGATGCTCTGTGAAGTTGTTTACGTTTAACAGAAGAACATCAAGTTCTAGCTGTAGTACCAGTCCAGATGTCAGATATCAGAGGCTGCTTCTCTCTTTCTCTGAAGACACCATGGTATATTCAGTAAAAAATAAAAGCAAGTCACAGAACATTACTTATGACCTAATCTGATTTCAAAAATAGCAACATATGTTTCATTCAAACATAGAGAAAAGGTTGGAAGACTAGATTCCTCATTATCAACAATGACTCCATTAAAGAAGGTTAGATTGTGGGATATTTTTTTAACTTTCCACTTTTTACTTCTCTGTTTTGTTTGAAAAATTTTAAAACAATAAGCACACATTATTTTTACAAGCAAAACAAGAAATTAAAATAATTCTAAATGGAAAATAGAAACTGGGATATCTGTCCAAGTAACCATGTGTTTGTTTCTCTCCACACAGTGTCTACATGGTGAATGTATTCTCTTTTCCATACTGATTCTCTCCTATGGTAGAATTGGGAGATAAAGCCACATCTTTGATTTTTTAAACACATGGTGGCCACAATTTGAGTTGTACTTAATCGTTAGAGCAATAGGTATGGGAGAGGTGATTTGAGTTTCAATAAGCAAGATAGTTTTTAATGCTCTCCTCCACCCTTACTTTTTCATCCCTTAAGATAGAGAGCTATATACCTGTATGAGCTACTATGAACACATTTCATGTGAGGGTCCCAGCCAGTGATCCAACTTAATTTTTGATAGCACTCTAGCTCTCAAAAGTATCCTGGTTTGGATATCAGGTTACATAGTCACTTCAGGAAAGTCTTCCCAGAGGAAAGATGATTGGGATGAGTGACTTGACAAATGTGGAGGGAGTGGTCTGGGAAGAAAGACAGGCGGATGGGGCAGTGTGTGCAAAGGCCCATAGTGGGGGTCAGTAGGGAACATTTGAGGAACTGAAAGGCCCATGTGGCTGGAGCTCAGAAGGGGTTAGGGGGAACATGGTAAAAGATGAAGCTGGAAAGGGGACTTGGGAGCTGAGTATGAGGGGCTTGTTCATCTTGTTAAGGAGTCTGGACTTTAAGAACCATGGACAGCCACTGAGTTTTTTTCAGCAAAGTATGGCGTGACCAGGTCAATATTTTGAAATGAATCTTTTGTTGGTAGTGAGGAGAGGCACTGTAGGGCTAAGAAGAGTTGGTTCATGCAGGCTGTTTAGAAAGTTGTTGCCAAAAGCCAAGTGAGAAGTGATGGTGCCTTGCCCTATAGTGATGTCAGTGAAGATGGTGATAAAGGGACTAGTTGGATAGATATATAGGAGTTAACACAGCATTCTTTGAAATATTTTAAACTGCATCCATTACTCCAAGTCCTAGACAGGAAATGAATACATAAGAGAGCCCAGGGGTAAATAATAAAACTGGCTTATGGTAAGCCCAACCTTAGTATCAGCAGAAGTTGACCGAGACTGATTACACCGTCATCTTATCCAGCATATTATGCCATCCCCTAAACTGCCTCCTGCTGCCCCGCCTTTCTGCACCTATGGAAGACACGACTAATTTATCACAGCACTCTCCTTCTGAGCCCTGGCAGGGTCAAAGAACCATTTTCAAATCAACATTCGTAAATGAACTTTCCAAGCAGTGTCTAAGAATTGTTCAGGATTATTATGCTTGAAAAGGCCTATCTACCGTCTTGCTTATTTAGGAGAGAACTTACTGCACGAATGCACTTGCTGATTAAGCAAGTCTTCTACCACTTTATCTTTCTCTCCTGTACCAGGCCATCTGAGCATCTGGAATGCAAAGCTGGAAGAGGTTAAAAAAAAGCTCTGTGGATACTCCACATTATTTGGATCCAGAAGGATCTACACATACATTATGAGATGAAAATGAGATAAGCCAAGGGAGAAATGAAGTATGTTCATTTTGGATTGAGGACATGTTTGCCATTATAATGTATCTTCAGGTCTGGCATTGCTGTGCAGGGGTATTTGGTGGGCTTTTTTTTTTTTTTCCCTCTTCCTCTCTGATTAAAAAGATATATTGACTAGGAGAAGAGAGGAATAGATGAAGCACCCTTACATTTACAGTGTGCTGGTAAATGTCTTACATGCTAATTGGCAAAGTCGGTGGAATGGAATTGCTCTTAAATAAGTAAAAAACTTAAACAATTATACCCCAATAAAGCTGTTAAAAAAAAAAAAAAGACAAAAAAAAAAAAACTTAAACAAGCCATTCAATTACCTTAAAAAATGGGCTTAATTTGGAGAGTTTCATTTAACATATTGTGGATAAAATCTCATTTTGTTTTTTTAAACTTTATTTTGCTAATGCAAGGCAAAAGAGTTCTATGCACTAAATAAATAGACTAAGGTCTTACTGGGGAGGGTCAGAGATCTGAGATTCTCATATTTTGGGGAAGGTGATTTAAGTTTCCTAGAATCTTTTTTTTTTTTTTTTTAATAGTAGGAGTGTCAGCCAGCCACAGCCATGGGGATGACCCAGTAGGGGTTCACAGAATTTTGCAAATGCTCAACTCTGCCCAAGAGGAAAAAAGACCCTTTCCTACCTGCCATACCCACCCAAAGAGACAACTATCTTAAGAGTCTTGCTTCTTTCAGAAATGGCTTTAAACCTTCCTTTTTTTTCAGACTCTCCATCTTTCCTTTGCTGTTTTATTTCTTCTGATTGTACCACTGCAGGGGAAACCCTCTGTGCAGTGGAGGGGCTAAGAGAAAGGACTCTGAAGTCCTTTGCTGGCCTCCCAGCAAATCTAGACACTATAATTTATGAACGGTATGATATTGACTACTTCACTGAACCCCTTTGAGTTTCCATTTTTTTCATGTAGAAAATGGGGATAGGAATAGTTCCTACTTAGAGTTGAGGATTAAATGAAATTGTGCAGGTGAAATGGTAAGCACTAAATGGGTATTAGCAATTGTAGTTATTGTTGCTGTTACTATTATTTTAACCCGTAGGGGTTTGATTCAAGTTCAGGCCGTCATAATTTGCCAGGTTGTGTAGCTGTGCCAATAGTCCCACTGGGTTCTGAGGCAACGGTGTGTGGTGGTGGTGGAGGAGATGGTGGCGACTGAGAGGGAGAGAAGAGGGTTTGGGGGAAGCAGGCATGGTGCAGAGGAGGAGGCTGGATGAACACGTAGAATCAGGAAGCATCACACAGTCGAAACTATGAGTACCGAATCCACAAATCAGAAGGGTTTCTTATCCAAAATGCAATGTAAGTTTTGAGTAAAAAATAATAATGTGAAACTCTCTTGTAATGCCTAATCATGCTTGAAACGTAGTCTGACAAGGAGCTTCTGCCCTTGGCATTTATAATAGTTAAACGGTTTAATATCAAGAGCAACCATTTTGAATAACAGTGCTTGTACCACTTGAAAAGAAATGTTGCAAATAGCCTGTCCAGTCAGAATGAAAGAAGTGATTTCACTTAACCATTGAGAATGGTAACTCCCTGACCTGCCCATACAGCTGCTGACATAGAACTTACCTCTATATGCCTGATTAGACAATTGTAGTTATTTGGTTTTTGTCAAATACACCTGGATTCTTAGTAAACACCCTGATTTATGTATATTGGGACTCAAAATAGAACCAACTGAAAATCAGGATAGAGCTCTTTAGAATCCTATGTGTATATAGAAAAATGGATCAATTTTTTTAGGCCTGGAATCATCACAAAAAAACCCACTTTAAGTTCCTGTTTATCATGGGTTTACATGGAGTTATGTTTAATAGGCACAACTTCTAATTTCAAAGAAGTTATCATCTTCTTGCCAGTTGGAGTAGTTATTAGGAACCAGACAGCCAGCATTTAAGTCCTGGCTCTGCCATTTACTAACTTTGTTAGCTTGAGAAAATCACTTATCTCTCTGTGCCTCTCTGGCAATAATAAAGGTATCTACCTCTCAGGGATGTTTTGAAGATTAAATGAGTTAATATGTGTATATTGGTTTGCCCTAGATGCAGGCAAGAAGAAGAGGGATGCATTGTCCATGGAGAGTTTAGCAAGAATAAGGAAACCAACTGGAAGTCTGGAAGCTTTTTGCTATCCTCATGTGGTTGCACTTTCTAAACAATATCAGTCCTGGAGTGGACGGCTCCTTCCACCCTGACCCTTGATTACACCACTGGGACACAGTGTTGAGAGCAGTGCTTGGTACAGAAAGTTCTCAGTGTATTGTCACTCAGTGCATTGTCATTGTATTTATCTTTGAAGTTCCAGCTCTCATTACCCGCTCAAAATCTTTCAGTGGTTCCCTACTGCCTACAGAAAGGTGGTTCAGAGTTAGCCTGCCATTCAAGGCCCTCTCTATCTGATTTCAGCATATTGTTTTCCTAGTCACATACTCATTAGACGCTTTCTTTTAACTTACAGGAAAACCAAGAGAATTGTTTTCCCCTGAAACACCCGAGGCATATGCATATTGTGTATCCTTTCTCCTATCTCTTCTTGACCAAAGAGCCTGTGTTCTTTAAGACTTAACTCAAACCTATACAGAATTCCTCCATCAAAACTGTTGCTCTTGCTTAGAACTCTCCTAGCATTTCATCTCTTTTTTAAAGGACTCTCCTTTCCTTCTTTCCATCCAGTTATATCAGTACTTTCTCTCTCCCACTGCACTCTAAGTTCCTTGGGACAGAATATAAGTCAGATTGGTCTTTGATTTCTCACAGTGCTTTGTATAGCACTTTACTTCTAGTGAATATTGATAAGGGCATGTTGAATGAATGAATTCCAGGAACTACTATGGAGTGAAATGCAAAGCCTGTCTTCTAAGGGAGGAGACTTACCTTGCCACCATGATCATCACAGCAGAAACACAGTTAGTAGGCAATTAGCCACACCATATATTTTATTGAGTTCTTCCTAGAGATTTAGAAATTGGCTAACATGACAGAGTTAACTGATTGTATAATTTGATATATGAAAACTTAAAGATGATCATTAAAGTTACAAATATCGAGTGCCTGTTGTATGTATAGCAAAAATACACTAGAGATAGCTCTAGAAGTAGAAGACATTATTCTTGCCCCTAGGGAGCTTACAGTTTCATTGGTGAGAAAAGAAAAAAGTTATGCTAGAAACTAAGCAAAGCCTATTAAGCAATGTGTAAACATGTGTACAGGTCTCAACTTATGATGGGATTATGTCCTGACAAACTCATCGTAAGTTGAAAATATCGTAAGTTGAAAAGGCATTAATACACCGAACCTACAGAACATCATAGCTGAGCCTAGCCTACCTTACATGTGCTCAGAACACCTACATTAGCCTACAGTTGGGTGAAATTATCTAACACAAAGCCCATTTTATAATAAAGTATTGAATATCTCCTGTAATGTATTGAATACCGTGCTGAAAATGAAAAACAGAATGGTTGTATGGGTACAGAATGGTTGTAAGTGTATCAGTTGTTTATCCTGGGCTGACTTGGAGATACAACTCACTGCAGCTGCCCAGCATCATGAGAGAGGATGGTACCATTTATTGTTAGCCTAGGAAAAAGTCAAAATTCAAAATTCGAAGTTAGGTTTTTACTGAATGTGTGTGGCTTTCGTACCATCATTAAGTTGAAAAATTATAAGTCAAACCATTGTAGGTCAGGGAGTGTGTGTATATAGTATGTACATATTTGATGAAGAAACGTCCATATATTTGTGGAGAAAAGAAATTACCTGAAAGAACACAGTCATTCAAGGTCATTTTGAAAGGAGGAGGCGGTGATGCAGGGAACAAGTGTGCTGGTTGTTCTCTGTTCGCCCCACAGGATCTGCTCTCCGCCCTTGTCACCCCACTCTGTGCCCCAGGGGCTCACCTTGGTGAAGAGCTTAGATCCTCCACCATGCTCTCACCTTCCTGTTGTGTTCAGCCAATAGAGGCACTGGCAGGAGCTTGAGGGACTTGACGGGCAGGGGAGGGTGAGGTTAGGGCCCCCATTTCCTTCCCTACTAGGATGCAGGTTGGCTGCTTCGTTCTAAGGAGGGTCCCAGCTCCTATCAGGCAGGCCTCTTTCAATGTCTATGGCTTCAGCAGCTTTCTTAGGGCTTCTGCAACAGCCTTCTTCCCTTACCCCTTCAGGACTAGAAGGGGTAGTAACTCTTCGCTATTGTACCCAAGGGTGCTTCACCATCCAGTCATGGTGAACTTACCCTCACTCTGCCTAGACCTTGTCAGTATCCCCTTTAGTCAACTCTCCTCAATTATTCAGGGTGAGTGGGCCATCTGTTTCTAGCTGAGATCCTGACTAATACACATTTGGAGGTTAGCGTAGTAATTCAGTTCCAAAACACTTACTGAACGTCTTTACATGTCAGGCGTGGTTCTAAGTTCTGGGGATAAGACAAGATTAAAACAAAATATCTTCCATTGAAGAACTTCTAGTCTAGCAGGGAAGACAAACGTGTAAGTTGGTTTAAATTGAGAATGGATGTTGGAAGAATGTCATGTAACAGGGTGAGAAGGAGAGGGGAACTTATGAGAGAGATGAATAAAGCTAAAACCAACTGTCTGACATTTTATCATAAAAATATGTTGAGGACTTTTAGAACCAGAAGGCATAATAGCTGTTTGTCTGGATCAGTGCCTTCATTTTACAGAGGAGGAATTGCAGGGTCTGTTGAATTAAAATTTCCTGTCCCCACTACTGACTAGTGGAAAAACGGGTGTGAGACCTGAGTCTTCTCCCTTTTAGTCCACTGTCCTCTCTCCCTTTCCCTTTAGACTGTAGTCATTGCCAGTTCTAACTTCACCTATGTCCTCCCTGCCTCTGCCTTGGCTTCTTCCTCCTGAACCATTTTTCATTTCAAAGCACTTAAGTATTTGGAGCAAGGAGGGTGAACTTATTGATTTCAATATTCTCATTGTCATAGTCAGAGGGAAAGGTGAAGAGGGCTGAGAAAAATGGAGGTGAAGTGTGTGGTTAAGGACAGACCACCAATACTAATCCACCCGCCTCAGGAAGCAATCTGAGTGTCTGCAGGCTTTGAAGTGTTTCCAAGCCTCCTCCCTGTGCTTGTGAGTTTTCCAGCCCTACTGGAGCCCTAATAAACATCCTGTGTGGGGCTGATTCATCCTTCCTTCCACCAGCGCCAGAGAGAGGCTGAAGTGCGGGGTAAATTTTCCCACATGGTACTTTAGGTGATAGGAAAAGAAGTTTCTTTGTATAAAATGACTTTGAATGTTACAATTTAATTTGTTTAGGTCCTGAAAGACTAGGGTTATTCATACAAGTAACTGGATGACTTGGAGTTATATTAAATTTTAGGGTTTTAATAATCATAATAACTTCCATTTGTGGAGTGATTACTATGTGGCAGACACTGTCCTGAGGGCATCACATGCGTTGACTAATTTAATCCTATGAAGTAGACACTATTATGATTCTTATGATGATTAATATGAATATTTCTACATTATAGATGAGGAAACAGGGGCCTAGAGCAGAGGTAACTTGACCCAGTTCACATATCGTGTCAGTGGCAGAGCAGAGATACAACCCAGGTACCTGGCCCCAGAGCCAGTCTTGCACATGATACTAGGGTGTTTTTTGCAGATAGTTATCCAAAAGCTAGTGTGCTCTTGTATTTGCTTTTCTTTGATTCCCTTTTATTTTCTGGAGTTCTTCTATTTCCAAGCATGAGGGTAAGGGAATTTGGGGTAGGTAGGTAGCCTCTGGGAGCAGGACCTCAACCCAGCATGTCATGAGGTTTTAAACTTCAGATCTTACCTCAACAAAAATTATAGAGTTGACTTAAGAAAGAAGTAACATGAGCTGTGTGTGGAGAATAGAATGTTGGTGTAATATGGAGTCTACAGGGATGCACAGAATTGATGTGATAATTCTTAGGTCTTCCATGAGCTACCTGGTTCAACGGAACTTCCCTTTATGTTAGGGTGGCTGACTGTCCCAGGACTGGTTTTCTGGGACATGGGACTGTCCATGCTAAAACTGGGGAAGTTCTAGGTATACTGGGATGTGTTGATCACTCTGCTTTACTCATTGTTGGGGTCAGTTGAAACTCACTTCTTTCCCAGATCCTGGAATCAACCTTACCTTAATACAGAGGGGTTTTTGTCTTGTTTTTTATCACATAGAGCCCAGATCACCTGCATTTGAGTCACTTGGGACCCTTCTTAAAAATGCTGATTCCTCCGTTTCCCTACAAATTTACGGAAGTGTGATAGGTAAGCAGGGTACAGTTAGAACTTAGGGAATCTGAATATTTAAAAGAAGCCTGCCAAATGATTCTTATGCTCATAAATGTTTCCAAACTACTGACTTGGTCTAGAAGGAAATACAGAAATCATACTTTTATAGCTTAGGTGCTCTGGCTATCACTGTTGCTACTATTCTTGCTCTGACTTGGTGTCTCAGTTCTAGTCAGTAGGATCCTGCTTTGTTTCTCTGTCTCTATTTGGAGCACAATTTCAAGAACTGTGTTTCTGGTCTCTACCTCATACTCTACATTCTAGTACCTCCCATGAAAACTGATCCAGTTTCCCATTTTCTATGAGGCCAAGGCCCCACCCCGCCCTCTTCTGTTCTCCTGGAACTTAGTCTCTCTACCTACAGAACTCCAGGGAGTCACACTCTAGTCTGTCTGCTTCCAGCTTCCTGATTCCACCTTCACATCTTCTGATCAAATCCAAGATTGAGAAGTAAAGCAGTTGTTTCTGTAATTCTCACAAGAAACTGCCTGTTACATGGTCAATAGCTCAAAATATCTACATTGGCTTTGAAAACTGGCTCCACTGGTGCCTGTATCTACCTAAGCCAAAGCACATGTGTATTTATCTCAGCAGTGAATTTGACCCTGGCTACTGCATAGGTGGGACTCCATGCTCCCTGGCCTCTCTGTAATCCGGTATTCCACTATATTTATTTGCAAGTAAGTAGCAGCCCTCCACATCACTCCACTACATTTTCCCAGAGAACACCTACTCAGCTTAGGCATCGGCTGTCGTTGAAGTCTTCCCTGATTCACCAGATAGGACTAATATTTTCCTCTTCTGGGTCCCTACTCCACAATGATAGACTTCTACAGCATCATGTGCAGCAGAGACTGCTAGTACTATACATTCCATACCCTCTGGGCTACTTCAGAGCCTACCTCCATCTGTGATGAATACTTTCCCCTGCATGGCAATGGCTTCCCACCTCAAGAAACTGCATTTTCTGCTTCTCTGTCGAAGGGTGTTTTCTAGCTGACAGCCTAGAAGTTCCAAAGACAAGCTTCAACCAATGAGGAAGTGTATAATGGAAAACTCAGTCTCTCTAACCCTCACTGGGTTGATTCTGAGGTATGCTGCACAGGGTTCCTCACAAGGACCCATGGAATTGAACCTCAGTTGCCCACATGGTAACCTGCTCATCTGTGATCCAAGGATCGTCTTCCAAATAAACTACATGTAGCCATGTATTTGTAACAGAGTCTGCTTTTGGGAAAATCCAAATTAAAACACCATATTTAACTTATCACTAGATATATGCATTTTTGTCTGTCTCCTCCTCTCAGACTAGAATCTTCTTTACAGAAGGGAACATGGATTAAATGTCTTTGTATTCCAACATGTAACCTGCCACCTAATAAGCAATCAATATTTGTTGTGTGAAAGAATGAGTTTATCTACATTTTAATGACATAATAATGTTTCTGAGGCACTGTAAAGTCTTAAAGTATGTCCTAAAGCAGCCATTGTACTTCCATAGGAATTTTAATGTAGTAAATTCTTTAAAAAATCAAAACTCTACTAGGATTCTACAGGTTTCTTAATATTACATCTCTTATTTGATTAGCCAGAACTTTCTTAATATTACATCTCTTATTTGATTAGCCAGAATATCCCATTCCATTTATTGAACCACATAAGAGAGAATGTTTTATACTTTTTGAATTGTTTTATTACCTTTTCCCTAAACAAGGATAAAATCTGTGTCTCTTCTTCTGGGTCTATAATAAATATTAAGACTATATTGAAAATAAGTTTTTCATCTGGAAATGATGACAGTACGATAAGTGATAGGGAGAAATTGTTAATAAATTGAGGACTCCCTTTTTATTGCTTTACTTAAATGTCTTTTTAAAATAAATGTATTAGACTTTCAGAAGAATTCAAATTAGTTTATCCTCAAGGGACTACAATCTTTAAATACCTTCAACTGGAGAGAAAACTCACTGTGACAATTATATGTCATTTTCCAGAAGGCTGGCAGTTCTTAAGCAGTATTATTAAACAAATAATTTATTTTAATTTTCATCCAGAATCAGTAAGACATTTGTCATCAGTGAACTCTCCGTGTATCATTTAATTTTTTTCCTTCAAAGTTATGCACAGTCAGTAGCTTCACCAGTGAGAAAACACAAATCCTGCAGAATTATGACTAGGCCATTTGGCTTCTAGCAGAAGGACTAGAAAGAATTGAAAGGAAACAATAGGAGCTAAAATAAAGAAAGATGCACAGATTGACCAGGAACAAGTTCTAAGGAATATTTATGGTTAAAAATGTATTAATTTTCTATTTATCATCCTTGCTATACACCAAAATAAGTGATATTATATTCAAAGAGCAATGAAAAGGCTGAGCTTATAAGAGGGTTTTAAAATAGTTCATATCAGAAGCATTGTTGTCATGAGATATTATTTTTAATAAATCACTCTAATAATCACATATTATTGAGATTTTGGGCACCCTCCTTTTCATTAAAATATACGATGAGTCAAATATAGAACAACTTGATAGGCTTACTACAGCTAAGAATCTAATCGCAAAAGACTGTTTAAGGAAGAACATAAACGTTGATATGGGACTTTTCAACCAACACTAAAAAATAGCAAGAGGACTTCCCTGGTGGCGCAGTGGTTGAGAGTCCTCCTGCCGATGCAGGGGACACAGGTTCGTGTCCCGGTCCGGGAGGATCACACATGCCGCGGAGCGGCTAGGCCTGTGAGCCATGGCCGCTGGACCTGCGCATCCGGAGCCTGTGCTCCACAACGGGAGAGGCCACAACAGTGAGAGGCCCGCGTACCGCATAAAAAAAAAAAAAAAATAGCAAGAAACTCATTATTTCATATTACAAGGTCCAAAAAAAAGAGAAGGCTAGCATCACAGTAACATAACCAGTTAGATAAAATAAATAAATAAATTAGCTATTAAAATAAATAAATTAGCTATTAAAGAATGTGATTGACCTTAATGTTGATCCTTATTATATTTTAAGCTCCTCCAGAGTAAGATCTTTACACTGGTGAATGCACATGATAGAATTTCAAGTATCCATTGAATGGATATTTTCCCTTTATTAAAAAATATATCTTAATAGGGACTGTGGAAATCCTTGTGAAAGGACAAAATAGAAACAGGACATTGTGATTTATTCCAACAACTCAAACAAACCATCTTCTTTCTTTCTTTCTTTCTTTCTTTCTTTCTTTATTACTCAAACAGAAAGTCATAAAAATTATAATCATCCTCATCAGGTCACTCGGTCCCACGTAATTAATTTTTTTTTCTTGATCTTTTGTTAGCACTTTTATGAGTTCATCAGTTTTCCATTAGAGTTCTGAAAATGCTTATTCATTCACTTCAGCAGTATAGTCAGTTACCAGAAACCTGTACTCGTCAGAGTCTTTTCCATGAATTCCTTGAAGATGAAACCCTTTTATTGGAACATTTTTGCAAAAGCATCAGAGTACACCCAGAACTGTCTGTAAATGACAAAAGACTTAAAAATGACCACAGTTAAAGATTGATGAAAGTTCATAATAATGCAGTTGACAAGGAAATTTAGTTATTTCTGAGATATACATTTTAAAGTAATAACTAGAATTATGACTTATAACATTATGCCAGAACATATAAGATTTTTAGAAATTTCATGTAATGTCTGAAACATTTATATTAACATATTTCCATACAAATAACCCAAAGAAAGTTTATTATTAGTTGTTTTTTGTTTGTTTGTTTGTTTATACTGCAGGTTCTTATTAGTCACCAGTTTTATACACATCAGTGTATACATGTCAATCCCAATCGCCCAATTCAGCACACCACCATCCCCAACCCACTGCGGTTTCCTCCCTTGGTGTCCATACGTTTGTTCTCTACATCTGTCTCTCAACTTCTGCCTGCAAACCATTTCATCTGTACCATTTTTCTAGGTTCCACATACATGCGTTAATATACGATATTTGTTTTTATCTTTCTGACTTACTTCACTCTGTATGACAGTCTCTAGGTCCATCCACGTCTCAACAAATGGCTCAATTTCGTTCCTTTTTATGGCTGAGTAACATTCAGTTGCATATATGTACCACAACTTCTTTATCCATTCATCTGTCAATGGGCATTTAGATTGCTTCCATGACCTGCCTATTGTAAATAGTGCTGCAATGAACATTGGGATACATGTGTCTTTT
Source organism: Orcinus orca (assembly GCF_937001465.1). Taxonomy (NCBI): domain Eukaryota; kingdom Metazoa; phylum Chordata; class Mammalia; order Artiodactyla; family Delphinidae; genus Orcinus; species Orcinus orca. The sequence continues at coordinate 12,408,330 of NC_064568.1, forward strand.
TGAATTATGGTTTTCTCTGGGTATATGCCCAGTAGTGGGATTGCTGGGTCATATGGTAGTTCTATTTTTAGTTTTTTAAGGAACCTCCATACTGTCCTCCATAGTGGCTGTATCAATTTACATTCCCATCAACAGTGCAAGAGGGTTCCCTTTTCTCCACACCCTCTCCAGCATTTGTTGTTTGTAGATTTTCTGATGACGGCCATTCTAACTGTTGTGAGGTGATACCTCATTGTAGTTTTGATTTGCATTTCTCTAATAATTAGTGATGTTGAGCATCTTTTCATGTGCTTCTTAGCCATCTGTATGTCTTCTTTGGAGAAATGTCTATTTAACTCTTCTGCCCATTTTTGGATTGGGTTGTTTGTTTCTTTAATATTGAGCTGCATGAGCTGTTTATATATTTTGGAGATTAATCCTTTGTCTGTTGATTTGTTTGCAACCCTCCCATTCTGAGGGTTGTCTTTTCATCTTGTTTATGGTTTCCTTTACTGTGCAAAAGCTTTTATGTTTCACTAGGTCCCATTTGTTTATTTTTGTTTTTATTTCCATTACTCTAGGAGGTGGATCAAAAAAGATCTTGCTGTGATTTATGTCAAAAGTGTTCTTCCTATGTTTTCCTCTAAGAGTTTGATAGTGTCCGGTCTTACATTTAGGTCTCGAATCCATTTTGAGTTTATTTTTGTGTATGGTGTTAAGGAGTGTTCTAATTTCATTCTTTTACATGTAACTGTCCAGTTTTCCCAGCACCACTTATTGAAGAGACTGTCTTTTCTCCATTGTATACCTTTGCCTCCTTTGTCATAGATTAGTTGACCATAGGTGCGTGGGTTTGTCTCTGGGCTTTCTATCTTGTCCCATTGATCTATGTTTCTGTTTTTGTGTCAGTACCATATTGTCTTGATTACTGTAGCTTTGTAGTATAGTCTGAAGTCAGGCAGTCTGATTCTTCCAGCTCCGTTTTTTTCCCTCAAGACTGCTTTGGCTATTCGGGGTCTTTTGTGTCTCCATACAAATTTTAAGATGATTTGTTCTAGTTCCATAAAAAATGCCATTGGTAATTTGATAGGGATTGCATTGAATCTGTAGATTGCTTTGGGTAGTATAGTCATTTTCACAATATTGATTCTTCCAATCCAAGAACATAGTATATCTCTCCATCTTTGTTATCCTCTTTAATTTCTTTCATCAGTGTCTTATAGTTTTCTGCATACAGATCTTTTGTCTCCCTAGGTAGGTTTATTCGTAGGTATTTTATTCTTTTTGTTGCAGTGGTAAATGGGAGTGTTTCTATAACTTCTCTTTCAGATTTTTCATCATTAGTGTATAGGAATGCAAGAGATTTCTGTGCATTAATTTTTTATACTGCAATTTTACCAAATTCATTGATTAGCTCTAGTAGTTTTCTGGTGGCATTTTTAGGATTCTCTATGTATAGTATCATGTCATCTGCAAACAGTGACAGTTTTACTTCTTCTTTTCCAATTTGGATTCCTTTTATTTCTTTTTCTTCTTTGATTGCCATGGCTTGGACTTCCAAAACTATGTTGCATAATAGTGGTGAGCGTGGACATCCTTACCTCGTTCCTGATCTCAGAGGAAATGCTTTCAGTTTTTCACCATTGAGAATGATGTTTGCTGTGGGTTTGTCATATATGGCCTTTATTATGTTGAGGTAGGTTCCCTCTATGCCCACTTTCTGGAAAGTATTTTATCATAAATGGGTGTTGAATTTTGTCAAAAGTTTTTTCTGCATCTATTGAGATGATCATATGGTTTTTATTCTTCAATTTGTTAATATGGTGTATCACATTGATTTACATATATTGAAGAATCCTTGCATCCCTGGGATAAATCCCATTTGATCATGGTGTATCATCCTTTTAATGTGTTGTTGGATTCTGTTTGCTAGTATTTTTCTGAGGATTTTTGCATCTATATTCATCAGTGATATTGGTCTGTAATTTTTTTTTTTGTAGTATCTTTGTGTGGTTTTGGTATCAGGGTGATGGTGGCCTCATAGAATGAGTTTGGGAGTGTTCCTTCCTCTGCAAGTTTTTGGAAGAGTTTGAGAAGGATGGGTGTTAACTCTTCTCTAAATGTTTGATAGAATTCACCTGTGAAGCCATCTGGTCCTGGACTTTTGTTTGTTGGAAGATTTTTTAAAATTTATTTATTTTTATTACTTTTTAAATAAATTTACTTATTTATTTATTTTTGGCTGCGTGGCTGCATGTGAGCTTTCTCTTGGTGTGGTGAGTGGGGGCTACTTTTCATTGTGGTGCACAGGCTTCATGTTGCAATGGCTTCTCTTATTGCGGAGCATGGGCTCTAGGTGTGCGGGCTTCAGTAGTTGTGGCACACGGGCTCAGTAGTTTTGGCTCGTGGCTGTAGAGTGCAGGCTCAGTAGTTGTGGCACACGGGCTTAATTGCTCCGTGGTATGTGGGATCTTCCCGGACCAGGGCTTGAACCCGTGTCTCCTGCATTGACAGTTGGATTCTTAACCACTGTGCCACTAGGGAAGCCCAATATAAAAGGTTTTCATGTGCCATTAGTCCAAGTTGAAAACTATTTTTTTTTTTACATCTTTATTGGTGTATAATTGCTTTACAATGGTGTGTTTGCTTCTGCTCTATAACAAAGTGAATCCGTTATACATATATATATGTTCCCATATCTCTTGTTGGAAGATTTTTAATCACAGTTTCAATTTCATTACTTGTGATTGGTCTTTTCATGTTTTCTATTTCTTCCCGGTTCAGTCTTGGAAGGTTATACCTTTCTAAGAATTTGTCCATTTCTTCCAGGTTGTCCATTTCATTGGCATAGAGTTGCTTGTAGTAGTCTCTTAGGATGCTTTGTATTTCTGCGATGTCTGTTGTAACCTCTCCTTTTTGATTTCTAATTTTATTGATTTGAGTCCTCTCCCTCTTTTTCTTGATGAGTCTGGCTAATGGTTTATCAGTTTTGTTTATCTTCTCAAAGAACCAGCTTTTAGTTTTATTGATCTTTGCTATTGTTTTCTTTGTTTCTATTTCATTTATTTCTGCTCTGATCTTTATGATTTCTTTCCTTCTACTAACTTGGGGTTTTGTTTGTTCTTCTTTCTGTAGTTCCCTTAGGTGTAAGGTTAGATTGTTTACTTGAGATGTTTCCTGTTTCTTGAGGTAGGCTTGTATAGCTATCAACTTCCCTCTTAGAACTGCTTTTGCTGCATCCCATAGGTTTTGGATCATCGTGTTTTCATTGTCATTTGTCTCTAGGTATTTTTTGATTTCCTCTTTGATTTCTTCAGTGATTTCTTGGTTATTTAGTAACATATTGTTTAGCATCCATGTGTTTGTATTTTTTACGTTTTTTTCCCTGTAATTCATTTCTAATCTCATAGCATTGTGGTCAGAAAAGATGCTTGATATGCTTTCAATTTTCTTAAATTTACTGAGGCTTGATTTGTGACCCAAGGTGTGATCTATCATGGAGAATGTTCTGTGCGCACTTGAGAAGAAAGTGTAATCTGCTGTTTTTGGATGGAATGTCCTATAAATATCAATTAAATCTATCTTGTCTATTGTGTCATTTAAAGCTTCTGTTTCCTTATTTATTTTTATTCTGCATGATCTCTCCATTGGTGTAAGTGAGGTGTTAAAGTCCCCCACTATTATTGTGTTACTATCGATTTCCTCTTTTATAGCTCTTAGCAGTTGCCTTATGTTTTGAGGTGCTCCTATGTTGGGTGCATATATATTTATAATTGTTATATCTTCTTCATGGATTGATCCCTTGATCATTATGTAGTGTCCTTCCCTGTCTCTTGAAACATTCTTTATTTTAAAGTCTATTTTATCTGATATGAGTATAGCTACTACAGCTTTCTTTTGATTTCCATTTGCATGGAATATCTTTTTCCATCCCCTCACTTTCAGTCTGTATGTGTCCCTAGGTCTGAAGTGGGTCTCTTGTAGACAGCATATATATGGGTCTTGTTTTTGTACCCGTTCAGCAAGCCTGTGTCTTTTGGTTGGAGCATTTAATCCATTCACGTTTAAGGTAATTATTGATATGTATGTTCCTATGACCACTTTCTTAATTGTTTTGGGTTTGTTTTTGTGGATCCTTTTCTTCTCTTGTGTTTCCCACTTAGAGAAGTTCCTTTAGCATTGTATTAGAGCTGGTTTGGTGATGTTGAATTCTCTTAGCTTTTGCTTGTCTGTAAAGCTTTTGATTTCTCCATCGAATCTGAATGAGATCCTTGCCGGGTAGAGTAATCTTATTTGTAGGTTCTCTCCCTTTCATCACTTGAAGTATATCATGCCACTCCCTTGTGGCTTGTAGAGTTTCTGCCGAGAAATCAGCTGTTAACTTTATGGGAGTTCCCTTGTATGTTATTTGTCCTTTTTCCCTTGCTGCTTTCAATAATTTTCTTTGTCTTAAATTTTTGCCAGTTTGATTACTGTGTGTCTCAGCCTGTTTCTCCTTGGGTTTATCCTGTATGGGACTCTCTGTGCTTCCTGGACTTGGGTGGTTATTTCCTTTTCCATGTTAGGGAGGTTTTCGACTATAATCTCTTCAAATATTTTCTCAGGTCCTTTCTCTCTCTCTTCTCCTTCTGGGACCCCTATAATGTGAACGTTGTTGCATTTAATGTTGTCCCAGAGATCTCTTAGGCTGTCTTCATTTCTTTTCATTCTTTTTTCTTTATTCTGTTCCACAGCAGTGAATTCCACCATTCTGTCTTCCAGGGCACTTATCCGTTCTTCTGCCTCAGTTATTCTGCTATTGATTCCTTTTAGTGTAGTTTTCATTTCAGTTATTGTATTGTTCATCTCTGTTTGTTTGTTCTTTAATTCTTCTAGGTCTTTGGTAAACACTTCTTGCATCTTCTCGATCTTTGCCTCCATTGTTTTTCTGAGGTCCTGAATCATCTTCACTATCATTATTCTGAATTCTTTTTCTGGAAGGTTGGCTATCTCCACTTCAGTTAGTTGTTTTTCTGGGGTTTTATCTTGTTCCTTCATCTGGTACATAGTCCCCTGCCTTTTCATCTTGTCTGTCTTTCTGTGAATGTGTTTTTTGTTCCACAGGCTGCAGGATTGTAGTTCTTCCTGCTTCTGCTGTCTGCTCTCTGGTGGATGAGGCTATCTAAGAGGGTTGTGTAAGTTTCCTGCTGGGAGGGACTGGTGGTGGGTAGAGCTGACTGTTGCTCTGGTGGGCAGAGCTCAGTATAACTTTAATCTGCTTGACTGTTGATGGGTGGGGCTGGGTTCCCTCCCTGTTGGTTGTTTTGCCTGAGGCAACCCAACAGTGGAGCCTACCTGCGCTCTTTGGTGGGGCTAATGACAGACGTTGGGAGGGCTCACGTCAAGGAGTACTTCCCAGAACTTCTGCTGTCAGTGTCCTTGTCCCCATGGTGAGCCACAGCCCCCCCCCACCCCCCACCCCCACCTCTGCAGGAGACCCTCCAACACTAGCAGGTAGGTCTGGTTCAGTCTCCCCCAGGGTCACTGCTCCTTCCCCTGGGTCCCGATGTGCACACTACTTTGTGTGTGCCCTCCAAGTGTGGAGTCTCTGTTTTCCCCAGTCCTGTTAAAGTCCTGCAATCAAATACCACTAGGCTTCAAAGTCTGATTCTCTAGGAATTCCTCCTCCCGTTGCTGGACCCCCAGGTTGGGAAGCGTGACGTGGGGCTCAGAACCTTCACTCCAGTGGGTGGACTTCTGTGGTATAACTGTTCTCCAGTCTGTGAGTTACCCACCCAGCATTTATGGGATTTGATTTTACTGTGATTGCACCCCTCCTAACATCTCATTGTGGCTTCTCCTTTGCCTTTGGATGTGGGGTATCTTTTTTGGTGAGTTCCAGTGTCTTCCTGTTGATGATTGTCCAGCAGCTAGTTGTGATTCTGGTGTTCTCGCAAGAGGGAGTGAGAGCACGTCCTTCTACTCTGCCATCTTGATTGCTCCTCAAAATATCTTAGAGGCTGAGATTATGAGCCCAGGAATTTATGCTGCTGCCACCATCTCTGTAGCTACCACTACAGCATCATTTCCATGGAGCTGAAAACTTGACACTGGAAAGTGGGGCCTGGTGTACTCACTTCAGGAGACAGTCATGTCTATCAGTTTTGCTTGCCATCTGTCGTATCTATAGAAGAATCCAAACCATCTTCTAAAGCAAACATATGTCATAGATGTTTGGTTTCCCCCGAAGAAAAATAGATTATTCTATACTAGCAGATGGTAAAGCCTGAACAACTAAGGACAGCATATTCTAAATGTCTAGGTTTGTCAATTGTTCTAAAGGCCAAATAATAAATTTTTCTTTATAAAAACCTATATTCGGGCTTCCCTGGTGGTGCAGTGGTCGAGAGTCCGCCTGCTGATGCAGGGGACACGGGTTCGTGCCCCAGTCCAGGAAGATCCCACATGCTGCGGAGCAGCTAGGCCTGTGAGCCATGGCCGCTGGGCCTGCGCATCCGGAGCCTGTGCTCCGCAACGGGAGAGGCCACAACAGTGAGAGGCCCACGTACCGCAAAAAAAAAAAAAAAATCTCCAAAAACCTATACTCTTCCTTTTGGTAAAGTTCCTGAAAAGTTTATTTCATGTAAAGTTTAATCTCCATGTTAATCTTCAATCAGTGTGCAATACCAAGAATTGCCCCTCTCATGATTATTCAATTACTCTACTCATAGGTGGATAGAAAGTCATCATGTACATTTAGTCCATGCCTTGAGATTCCTGCATCAGGAAGAAAAGTTAACCAGCTGTGAGGGAGACTGGTTTCTAAACCTATATAGCTAGGTAATATTTTGATAGTATTTTGAGGTTTTTAACTAGAGTTCCCTTAAAATGGGCCCTTTCATTGTCCATTCTCTTAAACAAATTGTTCTTCTCTTATTTACTAATAAGCATTCATTGCCCCAAGTAAGGGGGAAATATGGCAGAAAAGCAGAGAAATTACTTTTAAGTACCAAAAACTAAGGCATTTCCATCTCAAGAACCTGTGCTTAGCTTCAAAATTTGAAGTCCTGAAGGACTCAGGGTTTTATATTTATGCAATAAACAATAGATTAGATAAACTGAAATACAGGATAGCCCCCAGCATACTGAGATTTAGGTTGGAATTACTATTGTTTGAGCTAGGCTCTCTGGGGTAACTAAATTTGAGCATAGTATTTGATAAAGTTTACATAATGCCCTTGAGAAAAATGTCTGCCAGATGGTAGTGATTTGAGGGGATTCATAAGTTGAATGGTATTATCAGCATCAACTTTGAGCCAGGTTACCAGTGGCATTCTGTGGGGCTCTGCTTTGTTCAACATTTTAATAATTTAGATAACAAATAAAAAGTTTGCCAGTCAGAGTTTTGAGAGGTTTGAAATTAGGAGAGAGTAGACATTATGTTAGAAACCACATGAGAGATTTAAATAAAACCAGTCAGGTAGGCAAATTGGGCCAGATTTAACAAGATAAAAAATATACAAGGATAAATGTAAAGACCTGGGTTTAGAATTTAAAAGAGTAAAACAAAACAAATGAGGGGCTGGGCAAGGCCTGCCTGAAAAAATATTTCTGTGAGCATGACCTGGGCATCTGAGTTAATTTCATACTCAAGCTGAATAGATGAGGTTTTTGCCAAAAAGGTAATGTTTCATTGGGTTGTATTGTACTTTGGAGTGGTCAAACTATACCTGAAAGAGTGTGCTCAATTCTGATTTTTAGCTTCTGGGTTGGATATCAATGAACTGTAGGATATCTAAGGTATGTTGCTAGGATTTTATATTCAGAAAAAAAATGTTTCTGAATTCCTCTTATGTGCTAGACAATGTCCTAGATACTAGGGATATAGTGGCAAACAGGAGTTAAACATGGTGAATCTGGAAAGGGGATGATTAATCTGGAGATGATATGAGGGTCCTTGGTAGCTGACATCCATTGAACAGCTGACATATGCAAAAAGAATTAGCCTGATACTGTGTGGCTCCAGAGAGACTAGGCAGAAGTTATAGGGGTGCAGATTTTGGTTACAGCATCTGTTCACAAGTGGAGAGTATGGCCTTGGGTTGAAGAATCCCTTGTCATTTTCCAGCAGAGGCAGAAGTGCATCTGTCAGGGTAAATGATATAATGCAGAAAACATTTAGCACAGTACATGGGGATGTCACAGGTGCTTGGTCAATGGAACATAATAATTGTACAGGGTTTTCTTATATCTTTTGGGAGTAATGATAGATGATTCTAGAATTCTAGAGAACAGAGACTCTTACCATATTTTTTCTCATGTGCCTACTACAGAATTTGGCATATGGTTGGTGGTCTTTAAGTGTCAAATAAATAAATGAGGGATCTGTATCATCTCTAAGACTGTACATTAATAATTGTGATGTTAAAGAAGTAGCAGAGTTCAGAAATCATTGTTTCCAGTTCCATTTTCAGTGACAATGTGATTCGACATTACATTTTTTCAGCATCATTTTTTTTTGCATATTACTTAAAGAAAATCTCAGCCATTCTCAGGAGCACATGGATCTTTTTGTCATTTCATAGAACATTCAGTGACTTGTAGATCTACTGAGAATTTACAGAGGATCAATAATTTCATTCTCCAAATCGAGTAGGGTCCTTTTAAAGCCCAGCTCATCCTGTTATAACCTGCATTATTCTGATCTGCACGATACATCCTTCTCCTCATTTATGAAATCCTCTTGCTTCCAGAAGATTCTCATTGTATGAATATATTCCCTTTATTCTCAAAATGAACATTATTAATTTTGACATTCTTTCTAATCACTCCTCTTCCCCTGAACTCACCTGGAAATAATTATTCCTAGTCCTCTCATGAGCTGGATAAATGTGTCCATGTTAACTATCCTAAGACTCTAACGTCTCTTGAGTGCTTACCGTGTGCAGGGGGCCTGACGTATCTTATTTCCCTTAAAGGTTCTACCAAATTTATGGTGTTGGTGTTGTTATTCCCAGTTTACAGATTAGGAAGTGGAGGAGCTCTAGGATTTGAACTCAGTTCTTTGTCTTAACCTCTTAGTCCCTATGGACGCTTCATGTCAGTTAGAATTTTGGATTGAAACTGTAAACATGCTAAAAAGAGAAATGGAAAATTGGGCTTTGTTTTGAATGGGGTTTATCTTTGTCAAATAAATTGCAAATCTCCTTAGTACAACTGACCATAAACAATGAGAGATTCAAAGGCTGATGATATCGCGCCAAGGGTCCCCATATTTCAGGGTTAGGTGAGTCCCTATCAATCAGACTAGAAAGTTTCTTCCAGAAGTTTCAGGCCAGCGTCCTGGTCTTAAGACAAGGAGTGAGGTGCTGACTTGCTCAAGGTCACCAAGCTGGTTAACAGTACAAAAAGGGCCAAAGGCCGGGCTTCTAGGTTTCCAGATGATTTCCAAACTGGACTTCCAAAGTTCCTGGGGAACTTTGAGTGAAATCATGGACATTTTCCCCTGAAGAGAGACTACTCAAACATTAGACACAACAGACGAAATGTATTTTGATAGATTCAAGCCAAAAAAAAAATCTTGATTTATGATCAAGCAAGTGTTTATAAAGCATTTCTGAACCCCTTAGACAAAGGTACTTTCTAAATGAAAGTTTCATTTGATCCTTTTGAAATGTTTATTTTAGGCAAGCATTCTTTTTTTTGTTTGTTTTGCAGTACGCGGGCCTCTCACTGTTGTGGCCTCTCCCGTTGCGGAGCACAGGCTCCCGACGCGCAGGCTCAGCGGCCATGGCTCACGGGCCCAGCCGCTCCGCGGCATGTGGGATCTTCCCGGACCGGGGCACGAACCCGTGTGCCCTGCATCGGCAGGTGGACTCTCAACCACTGCGCCACCAGGGAAGCCCAGGCAAGCATTCTTTTCATAAAATATTTACACATGCTCTAAGAGCAAACATTCACATTAGTATGTGCTAAAGATCTGAAATTTACTTAACCAAAATTGTTTGCTTTTCTGGGTCCAACCAGCAGGATTTCCAGCAATCCAAAAGAGATAAAGGGATTTCCTTACAAAGCCTGTTAAAGAATCAGATAGGAATTTGGAAAGGGCAGTTCGAAAATAAGGCTCATTTAGAATAAGAACTTCCTTAAGATCTTGACTTGAAGAGTCTACACTAGCTCAAACCCCTGCAAAATGAGCAAATAAGGCATAATTTTCCCAAGACTTTAAGGCAAAAGCCAAAATCTTGCTAAATTCTTTTCACTGCCAAGGACTCAGTTAATGTTGCAAAGAATGAAGCACATAGGTTTTAGCAGTTTTTTCGGATTTCTAGAAGAGAGAATAAATTTGGGACTTGCCTGATTTATCAAAAGAAAATAATAGAGTAAACTTCTGCCTCTATTAGAGATAATTCTAAGATGTCAAAATATTCCTAATGTTGGTAGCAAGACTGGTGGTAGGTGTATTTTGAATGGAAAAGGACCCCACCTGTTTCTTTGAGCTTATTTTTGAATAAATCTCCTGGGAAATCACAAAGAATAAGCTCTTTCTGATAACAAAATCTCACTGCTAGAAGCTCCATGATGTAGCAGAAAGAGCATTGGGACAGGGTAGCAGAGTTTCCAGGTTCTTCTTCCAGCTTTGCTGCCTATCAGATATTGCCCTTAGGTAAATCACTTACCCTACCTGTGCCTCAGTTTCTCCCTCTGTAGAAGGAGGGCAACGGACCATTTCTAAGGCTTCACTAGTATTTTTTCGTGTATGTCCTTTTCTGGTGATTTAGCTATGGTTCTTTCCCAGGCTTCTCATGAATCCACCTCCCAGAGGCACTGTATCCTTATGAGGTACAGCTTCTCTCTACCCTTGAAATGATAATTATAAGGTAAGAGGCACACGTATCAATTCTTCATCTTTTAAATCACTTTTCCTACATGTAAAAAACTTGTAAAACTTTCTCTGTTGTAACCTTATCATAGTTTTTCTTTGTTCTCTTTCAGAAAAGAAAGTGGCAGTCACTTAAAACTATGCAAATCAGGTTTGTAAGGGGAATGTTTGATTTCCTTAAGAAAATTATCTCTAAGCATTGCAGCCAGTTGTTCTAATGATGCAATAATGACACAACTAAATGGAGTAGGTTCTGGCAAGGGCTCACAGTCTGTTAGCCTTAGCTGGATTTATAAAACATGATTGAAAGTAATGAGGCCCATTTCTTTCAGGGGGGTTTTATGGTAGAGGCTTTTTACTCTGTTTGTGGCTATACACATAGAACTAATTAGGCCTTTGGATCCAAATTGGCCTATCAAATTGAGTAAGGGGGAAAAAACAATTAGTTACCTTTGAAAAAGTATAGTCTTCCAAAAAAGTTAATCTAGTTGTACATCTAAAATACTTTTCAGTCTGTGGATCAAGACAGATTGGCAGGTTTTGAGATCCGTGTATTGGCTCAGGGGCAGCCTTAAAAAAATAATACAGACTAGAATAGAAGATATCAGAGTATATCATAATAAGGATTAGTATTGATCTGTGAAAATTAATTTTATTTATATACAGGGAACACATGTATATGCATACATGTTCCTGGTCACAATGTAAATTTTATTTCTCACTCTAGGTCTGGTTACAAAAAGGTCAAGTTCCTGGGGAAAGATATTCTGAGATGGAGATTTGTGTGCATTGGGTTTACGGGGAAGTGCAGTGCAGGAACAGCATCTGAGAGAAGGAGAAGGAGGCAGGACTGGGGAGAAGAAGAAACTGAACAGAGATGCAGTCACAACAGAGGTCTCAGCTGATCCCTATGGGGAGCCTGGGGGCTTGGAAGACCTGCAGTTGTACTCAACCAAGGAAGGGGGCAGGGCCTTTGTACCCCCGCAGCTTGATACCGGTTGTAGGCTGCTCCCAGGGGAGGGGCATTACCACGGGTGAGGTAGCTCCCTTCGTTGGCCAAGGGCAGTTCCAGCAGAGGAACTCTGCTGTGAGCAGTCAGCAGCCTACGCAGCTGGAAAAGTGAGGGCCTGGGTGCTGAAGGGGGCCATCTTGGAGGCACCCACAGCATCCACTCAGCCACTACCTAGATGGAGCCTGAGTCAGACCACCCCAACTCCAGTGCAGGGGCTCTTAAAACCTCAGCATTACTGGAATTCAAGCCTGGAAAACCTTTTGTGTGGGGGCTGTCCTGTGTACTGCAGGATGTGATAAAGAAACTGACTCCATTTTTGATGATCACTGACAACTTTCAAACCCTGCCACTTCCCATTGCCTTTTTGCCCCACAGCTGAATAGTCCTAAGAAAGCTAGGATATTCCTTTCCTTGGCTCTAGCAGGGAAGTTCAAATCAGGCAACCCCAGGCCTGTGGGTGGGAACCCTTACCCTAGAATTACTTTCTAACCACAGTAAAAACCCAAGCTATTTTCAGGCTGGCTTGGGCACCTGCACTCTCCAGGAAGGCTTATTATGTGAGCGATAAACCTTTTCATACCCTCTTGGTGTTTGTGTGTGCATGTGATCATCAGTCTTGATATCTGAACCAAATTTCAGACACAGGACACTCCACCTCATCCCTGTCCTCTACCCAGCAGATGCCAGTAGTACCCAACATTCTCCAAGATGGGACAACCCAAATGTCCCCAAACATTGCTAGGTGCCTTTGGGGGGACAAAATCACCCTTGACTGAGAACTGCCGCTCCAGAGCATAAATGAACCTTTGCTAAGTAGGCAACTGGTAGCACATTTAAGTCCAGTGTGCTGTGTTCCAAGAAGTTTTATATGATATCTGGAAAAGACCTGTGGTCATTCTAAATTCTTATGACTCAATGATATGGTTGAGTTGAAACCTATAGTTTCATAGGTTCTGTGTGATTAGATAGGATGTCTGGTTTCCTACAGTCTGGCTGTGAAGTCACAGTGGGTGGTCCGGTGAGAAAGCAGGCTGGAGGCTTTACACTTTGATTGTTTTATTTATGGGCCATAATAACTCCTTCTTTGGAAGGCACATAAAATCATTTAGGCCCAGTAAAATGAGATAATGTGGTGGTTTGCATTTGCCTGCCATTTTAAAAATCCATTTTATGAAGTGGGAGTGAAGCAGAATGGTATAGTTGGATTTTAATCACTAGAGTTTTGACTTCCCGTCTTGCGTGCTATTATGCTGTTTCAAAGATTAGAAACTGCAGAGAGGAGAAGAATAGAGGAGTTTAAACAAAAATCAACTCATTTGTATAGTACTTCAATATTGACACACACTGATGTAAGTTTCACTTTTGCATATTCTGGTTTGGTCAATTCAAGGCTAATTTTATTGAAGAGAAAGAAAGTGGTTTTTAATGGGGTAATTACTGACTCATCTGTGAGGAAGTCATTGTCTCATTGCTGGGCTTGGGTGCCAAAGGCATGCTGGGCAGTGCCATCAAGTCTAAAGAAAGCATAAGAGCTGGGAAACACCATAGAAATCTGTGCAATGACTTCTTTTCTAGACAGGATTCTTTTGATTGCTAGGAACAAGGCCACTCAAGTTAGAGCAAGAAAATTGGACATTATTATAAGGATTCAGCAGGCTTCCTGGAATCCACGAATATGACACAGAGCATTGCTTGATCTCATGGGAACCAGGAAGCTGGCGGAAACTGGGTCCGCCTTTGCCACCGTTCCTCAACATTGTTTGCCTCTGCTTCATTTGCTTCATTTTCTTGCCTTCGCTATGGGTTGTTTTCCTCTGGCATTCCTCAAATTATCAGCAATCCAACTACTGGACTAAGGGCAGGAGTTGACGTGACTTCCCCTTAACTTCACACATTTACTGGCCCAGAGGCCCAAAGCCAAATTTCTAGAAGAATCTGATTGGCTCAGCCTGAGTTATGCGTCCATTCTTCATCCTATCAGCTCTGGCTACCTGGGCCAACTCCTTCTCCCGTGTTGTGGATGGGCAAGTGTCGCACACCAGGTCTGGTAGACTTTCATTTTAAAGATAAGAGAACCGAACACCTGTGGGGGGAAGTGATTTGTCCTTGGTTATGTAGCCAGTTATTGACTGATGGATAGTAATAGAACCCAGGGTTCCTTATTCTCTACAGTCCACACCACATTGCTCGCTCCACATTTTTTTAATCATCAAAGGTGTATTATGTCTGTCACACCTTTCTAGCCTTTCTTCCTAGTTAGAGGGAAGAAGACCACTCTTGGGTTGGGCAACTGGAGCAAAAGGGTGACTGGCAAGTTGGAGATGCATCCAGGTTTTCTGCGTAACTATTCCATAATTAGTAGGTTGTCTTTTAATTGCTTTGTAAATTCATTTGCTTTATTAAGGTATAATTTACATATTATAAAATTCATTCATTTTAAGTGTACAAGTTAATAAACTGTAGTATATTCATAGTTATACAACCATCACCACAATCTAGTTTCAGAAGATTTCCATCACCTAATGCCCATGTACAATCATACATTACATTAATGAATTTGTTGCATACACAACAACAATCTAATTCAATATGTTATATATATATATATATATATATATATATTTCAGCTCTACTATAAACCAGGCATTGTGCTAAAAAAGTTACAAAATATTATCTTTGTTCTGTGTGTCTCGTACTTGAACTGTGATGTATATCTAAATAATACATGAAAATTGCTGTAATAGATGTATGGACAAAGTGTGATGGTGATGCAGAGGAAAAACCAATTAATTCATCAGTACATAATATAAAATAATCATTTATAATAATAATTTATAACTATAATGACATTAAAACGGTTGTCAATTATGAAACTTACTGTGAGACTGACACTGTGGTACATATTTTATAATTTAATACTAGTTTTACAGAAAATCTATCTCTCCCTTTTTTACATTCAAAGATTATGATATTTGAAATTACATTTAACTTTAAACCAATTTGAGAATATATATTAGCTATCTACATACCAATCACCATTGATAACACTAAAAAAGGAATGTTGTCCTGGCCTTTACAAGTCTAGCAGTGGAAGGATATATTCACAAATTACTATTTTATAAAGGTAGAATATTATCATATCCCTTCAAATAGCTACGAAGTCATAGAAAAGGGAGAGATTATAACTTATGAAATTAGGGAGTTCTCCTTGTAAGAGGTAGTAATTATGCTCTACCTTGAAGAAAGGGGAAAATCTTAAAGCTAAAAATGGACTTGGTAAGATGACAATTTATTGTTCATAGTTGGACAATAAGAGAGATAATTGCACTGATTATACTGATGCAATAGGAATAAACTGGGATTTTCCTGGGAAAACTGGGATGTGTGATCACCCCAGTCATTGGAGGGAAGCTATGACAGGTGGAGAAGACATGAGCAAGAGCTCACAGTTGGGAAAGGGGAATGCCATTTATGGAGACAGCATATGAAATGATGTTGCTGTGCTTACCAGTATTCTCCTTTATAGGGGCCATATCTAATGGATTCTGTCCTCTCCAGTTACGGTGGGTCATGAGTTCAATTTCCCACTAATTCCCCACCCTCTGTTTGGGAACAACAAGGGATGAGGATCCTGGGATTCATGGGAAGATGGAGACTTTGGATATTCAGTGGCCAGCAGGTTGGGCTGTGGAGTTCATCACTCAGCTCCCAATCCATTTTCTTTCTCCAGGTAGAATGTTTTTTTCCTCACTCTTGCTTCAAGTACACTGGTTTCTCTATGCCTACAGTCTGAGTTATATTTCTAATCTCACCTCCCCGTTTCTAGCCCCATTTTATCTATTTTTATAGAAAAGCAAATTCTTCAAACTTTTCTGTCTCTAATTCTGTCAGCTAATTATTTAAGTTTTTGTTTCTGGTTGAGTGTAGGCTAAGGGAAAATGGTGAGTTATAACACTGCCATACAATTAATCTATTATGGTTGTTACCCAGTTGTAACTAGGGCAGTGGTGGTGGGAATGGAAAAATTCATGAATGAGGGACACATTTGTTTTGAGTGCAATTCCTCTGGTCCAGTTTCAAAATGCAGAACCTCACGGAAGTAGAGAGACTAATTTTCAACATGGAACATAGATGATGTCATGTATAGCAAAGGAATTGGATATTTATTAGGGAGATTGAATTAAGACTCTGGAATGAGAGGACAACCAGAAGGATTGGTGATGGATAAAAAATGATACTGAAAAAATTTTAATACAGTTTTGTTTAGAAAAGGTCCTATGAACAAATGATCAGTACTAAAAACTTGGGCCTAATTTAAAGAGTATTTAATTTGGGAGATCTTGAACTGTATCTTTCATAGAAGCTGCCCATGTACCTACCTAGATATCTACTACTTGACCTTAAACTTGAGAAGAGTCGTATTTCATTAGCTCTTTTGCTGTAAGGATTACATAGGCCCTTCCCATGAAGCATCAAGAGAAAAACTGTATGTGAGACACTAGCATGGGATATGTATGTGTGGGATTTGTTTCAAGATATTGCCTGGAACTTAAAAGTCTCCCAAAATGAAGACCTAAAGGACCTTCAGCTAGTTTACTATCTGTAAACATTTCACTGTGCATAATAAAATATAATATTCTAAGAGTTCCAGAGCCTATATAACTCTCTAATTTCCATATAAAATATTAACATTAAGTAGCTTTAAAGTAAAATAGGACCCTGGTTTCTTGTGCTTCTAGAGCAATTCAATAAAGACGCCATTGTAATAAACTGGTAACATTTCAACCACTGAAGAGCTGCAAGATGAAAGGAACTGGTCTTTATGTACACTAGGCTAATTAGAAAAGAACTTAGTGGTTTAGGATTTTCATTTTCATTGTAAGTCAGAAAGTAATCAAGATAGTTAAAACAATATAATGAGATACTGATATTTTTATTCCAATGATGTTCCTGTGAAGTGGGGATCAACCCATTGGAACCATTATTCTGTTAAAAATGAGTCGGCATTGAGTGTCTCTGAAAATTTGTCATGGCCCAATTATGAAACCACATTATCTATAGTTTATTTAAGCTGCCAGCACACAAATAAGCTCTAGAGAGATTATTATTAAGAGCATAAATCCAGGAAGAAATGAATAAATCCATAGCATTACCTCAATAAACAGAGAAAGCTTTTTCTTTGTCTCTGAAAGACTGTAGAATTTTACCCAAATGAAGAGTACTGGATTTCATCTTGTCCAACCTAATACTTTATAAATGAAGAAACTGAGAATCAGTAAGCTAAGTGATTTATCCAAAATCACACAGCTAATCAGGAATTGATCTAGAACTAGAATCCACGTGATTCTAGAATAAAAGTAAGCTATATTAACAGGAAGTAGTGTTTTTCACAGAGTACTGCTATGCTTACTTGCTGGTAAAACCTCTTTCGATAAAGATGTTTGTTTTAATTAGGGATGAATGGACAAATCTCTGTCTCTGCCACCTTGAAGCTATGGCCAAGTCACTTAATCTCAGTGTCATGATTTAGTTGTTGGCTAGTGGAAATAATCTCTGCCATGCTTCCTTCTTAGGTTTGTTGTGAAAAACAAAGAACAAACTCCTTTATTTATTCTATATTTTAGTGGACACTTGCATGTTTTTACTGTCATGTTGGGTATTAGCTCAAAAGTGAATCAGATTGGAAACTGCATTTGAAGGCTTGCAGGATAGTCAAGGAGCTAAGGCTTGTCTGTCTCCTCCACCAGATTGCAAAACTGTGTCCAGTGCTATTTCCCTAGGATCTAGAATAATGTATGGCATGCAGTCAATGTTCAATAACTACTAATTGAATAAATGAATAAAGGACCAATTGAGTATATAGAAATAACTCTAACATAAGGTAAGAAGTAGTAAGAGCCATAGGGAACAGCAGATTGAATGTTCCGGGTGTTTATAGATCTTTGTTAGATTCCAAAGAACCGGTGAAACTGATGTCAACACTCTCAGCTCAAACTTCAGAAGTCTAGGGTCCTAGAGCCAGTCCTAACATGGTAACTATTTCTGTGATCTTGATCCAACGACACAGACTTTCTAGGTTTGATTTGTAAAATGAAAAGATGTCGGAGACCATGGAGACCAGGCTGACAGTATAAATGAATGAAGTAGAATGAGGGCAAGATAATGGGAGCCAGTAGGGATGGTATAATCTAGAAAGCTTCCCAATCTGGAAGAGGTTACCTCTTCTCAATCCAGCAGATTATTTCCATTCAGGAATAAAAACCTAATGTTGCAGATCTTTCACATTTTCAAGAGAAATCCAGATTTTTCAACTTTAATAAGAGTTTTCTGGTTTTTAAATGTTAGCTACTAATTCAAAAAAAAAAAAAAAAGCAAGTCAAGCAAATCTGTCTCTGGACCAAATCGGGCCCACAGGTCACTAGCATTTTACTTCTAGACTAGATGATCTTCAATATTTTAATAATCTCCAATTCTTTGTTTTGCTGAATGCCTTAAACTTATATTGCTAAGATTAGGAAACTGTGGTTAATTTTGGAGTGATCTGATCTTTCCCAAAATATCTCTCAGTCAACTTTTACTTATGAAGTTTGTGCTGCCAATTTTCCATGCAGGTATGGTCTATGACATCAAACATAAAGATTGCTTCCTGGGATTTTTGAAGGATAATTAATATTTGAAAATCATGCAAACATCTGTAATTGCTGCTAACCACATATAGAAGGACAAAAGCAAAGAGTTTATCATTATTAGGATTTCTCTATTCAGTTTATCATGCAATCTTTTTGCAAACTCTTTTTCCAGAGATATGCTCTTAATTGAATGTTGACAGCTTAGAACTAACTGGAAGAGGTTCTTGGCTTTCCCATCATACATTTCTCTCTCTGGTCTGGGTATCCATTTACAATGAGCTGACTGTTATAGAACAGTAGATGCCTTTTATTATTGCTGACACAGATCTTGGGTTTTTTTCCCCCACATTTGCACCATGTAGATTGATTTCTTTTATGTTTATTCAGCTAAAACTTGCATGCCTGAGAGAAAATGAAATGGTAAGCTATTTGTCATTTTTACCTGGCCATGTCTTTAAATATCACCTGTTTTTTTTATTAAATCTTTGCAAAATAATTTATTTCTAGAATTTATGTGAAAGCAGCCTGGTAACATATTACAATATCTTCTATCTGTAGACCTTATACTGTACTTCTCCCTGTTTCCTTTTGTAAGATGCAGTTTTTAGTAGGGGGAGTTCATAGGCCTCCTTTTACCTTCCTGTGACACAGTTGTGCTTTCAGTCATTTATCTCCATGGCAGGTTTCCCCTAATACTTTTTGAACTAAAAATTAAAATAAAAATTAGCATGGAATAGCATGGCTCTGAGTTAGATTATCTGGGGGTGACTTTCATCTATTTCTGCCACTTACTGTGTGATTTTGGTCAAGTTACTTAACCATGCTGAACCTCAGTTTCATCATCTGTAAAATGGAGATAATAATAGTACCACCTCATACAACTGTTTTAAAATTTAACTATGAAAATTAATAGTACCTGGTACATAATAGTTATTATACGATCGATAATTATTAGCTATTATTTTCATTATTATTATTTTAAACTTTCTCTTGGGAAGTATAGCATTAGGCTACAGGTA
Source organism: Orcinus orca (assembly GCF_937001465.1). Classification (NCBI taxonomy): domain Eukaryota; kingdom Metazoa; phylum Chordata; class Mammalia; order Artiodactyla; family Delphinidae; genus Orcinus; species Orcinus orca. The sequence goes on from NC_064568.1 coordinate 12,427,830, forward strand.
GCCTTAGACTACAGTTCAGGGAGTAGCATTTACACTGCCCTGTCCCCTTTTCTAAAAATCTCACCTTTCTGCCTTCCTTTCTTTCTGTATTCCATTGTCCTCTCTCCCTGTTTCCTTACCTCTCTCAACTCGTTCTTAAATATTTGAGTACCCAGTAAGTGCATGACATGGGCAAAAACTCATGAAGACAAAAGAGATTCAAAAGTGATCAAAAGAGACTCTGTCCCAGCTCTCAGGGAATTTACAGGATGTCAGAGGTAGGAGGCAGGAGGCAGTCATTAATCCAACAATGGCATGAATATACAATTGCAACTGTGACAGCTAACCAAAATTAGTGCACACACTCTATTTACCCTTGCTCAAGGAACTGTGAAGCATAACAACATTAGCAAGTAATATTTTTACCTCTTGCAAAGCCCTTGTACTTATTTGTTTTATTGGAACCTTATAACGGTGGTGTGATACAGATATTACTAATTCCCACTTCAGAGATCAAGAAACTGAAAAGTTAAATGACTTGCTTAGGGTCACACAGTAATGTTGTTAAAAGACTTAAGGCAGGATCTTCTGTCTCCAGACTCTGCATGCTTTCTAATAACCTGCAGAATAAGAATTTTTAAATTACCAACCTCGCCTAGCAGCTTCCAGAAATAGATGTGTCTCTCAAAGGACTTGTATACAAATGGTATTTTGGAGCCCAAGCTCTAGGCTTTAATTCCTGGATAGACCAGGTGACCAGCGTACCTCTAGGCTGTGGTTCTAATCGCAGCCAGTTCCTCCCAAAGCAGATTGTAAATACCAAGGAAAGCCATTGAGATTTTAGCCCTGCTTTATTAGGACCCAACACTGCTTTTGGGAAAGCCCATTTAAGGTCCAGGTAAATATGGAGGTTCTTTCCCACCCACCTTGGTTGCCAGGCTCCGTACCACAGTTCTTGTTGTTGCCACCCTCCCCAGTCTGATTTTTCTCTCAGTTTATAAAGACAAAGAGACAATAGTAGAGAATATCAACATCTTTCCAGCCGAGTTAGAATTCTTAGAATATGTAAGAACTGAGTTGTAAAGCCACCAACCATGGCTTGACCAAATGGGAATTCCACTCTTCCAGGTATGTGTGCTTTCCCGGGCACAGTGAAGCCTGTGATGGCCTCACATTTCAGGAAATGACATGATACCAGGTCACCACACCTGGGATACACGCTCAGAGGAATCTCTGGGGAAGCTTTGCCCATATTTTCCCTGTAGCTACACCTTTAAACAGTCCATCACATTGACTTGCACGCTTGCTAGTAAAATCTGGCTCCAACAGGTGATTCTATTTTAGTAGGTTCAGAAGGGTCACAAGCAGTCATGGAACACAGGGCGGCCTCAAAAACTAGTTTAAGGAATCAACCCTGAGCATGCTCCCCACTCCATCTTTGAGGCTGCCCAGTGGTTATAGCCACAACACCAAAACTTACTCTCTATCAATGCTCCTAGATGAGCACCCTCTTCAAACTTTTTCATGAGTTGTTATGGAAAGGAAACATGAATTCTAGTTTGGCCAAAATATGTTTCTCATCAGTGCCTTCATTTACCGAAAAGGGAACTGGGGCATTATGGTTGGCAAAATAACGGCTCCTCAGAGATGCACATGTCCTAATCTTCAGAATCAGTGAAAATGTTACCCTGCATGGCAAAGGGACTTTGCGGATGTGATTAAGGTTGAGGCCCTTGAGAGATTATCCTGGATTATCCTGGTGGGCCAATCTAATCATGAGTCCCTACAAATACAAGAGGAAAGCAAAAGAGTAGATCAGAGAGATGCAGTGTGAGAAGGACTCTACCAGTGGTTGCTGGCTTTGAAGATGTAGGAGAGGGACCTCCAGCCAAAGAATGTAAGTCCCGTAGGAGCTGGAAGTGACCCTCCCCTTACAGATAGCAGGGCAGCAGGGGCCTTGGTCCCACAACTGCAAGGAACTAAATTTTGCCACCAACCTGAAAGAGCACAAAATGAATTCTCTCCTAGAGCCTCCAGAAGGAAACACAGCCCTGCCTACATTTTGATTTTAACCCAACAAGAGCCGTATTGGATTCCTGACCTAAATGTAAATAATAGGTTTATACTGTATTAAGCTGCTAAATTTATGGCAGTATGTTCTGGCAGCAATAGGAAATGGACACAGAGGGAAAGAGATTTGGCTAATGTCACATACCTAGTCTATAGCCCAGCTGGGAGCTGTGCCCAGGACCTTTGACCGTCTGTTGCTCTAGCCTTCGCAATCTTCTCAGCTTCATTTACTCTCTAACACGTAACCTGGGTTCTGTCGCTTATCCTGGTGATACTCCCTCAAACAAGTCTGATATTATCTTGCTTCCATATTTGGTTTTGTATCATCTGTCTCACTGTCCCGAATGGAAGCTCCATGAGGACAGGGACTTTGTTTTCATTGCTCACTTCTTTACACTTAGTTATCAGCACAATGCTTAGTTACACATGAAGTAGATAGAGCTCAATAAAATCTGTTAAATGAATAAAAAAATATAAATGAATGCATGAATGAATAGCCACTATGTCAAAATCAGTAAAAACGGAACTATCAAGCTAAAAGAAATTTCATAAATTTATGCTCAGATCTTTCATTTTACATATGAGGAAACATGAGGCTGAGGAGGTCACAGGTTCAGTTCTTAGCAGACCCAGAGCAGAGCCTAGGCCTCCTGACCACCTGGACAGCACATTCCTGTTTTTCATTTGTCGTGTACCAAAATGTCACATTTAAGAGCAGTGTGGTTGTTGATGGGTGCTGTGCAACCAAAGTGTAGTATTTGGAACTGATACTATCTGGGTGTATATATTTCTGAAAATACCCAGGGGCGATACTTGTCCTGAAATTGTTTGCCTTTTAAATTTTTCTCTATTAGTTCGGATAGACCACAGACAACTCAAGCAAGCGCTTCCATTCATTCCTGAAAAAAGACTGTAAAGGTCTTTAGAAGGAACAGGTATGGCAGTTCCGTCCCGATTGTACTCTGGCCTAAAAGGAATTGACTGCCTGTCTGGGTGACAATATAAGTTTGGCTTTTAAAATCCATTTCTAAGTGGCTCATATGTTCCTACTTCTTTTTTGATGTTTACACACCCAGTGTCCAATGTTTTAATTACCATCTCCATGTGTTTTAGTCAAATCTTTTTGGTTTGTGTTTTTTTGTGCAAGGAAAAAATTTGGAATCAAGCAATTTCTTATCTCATCTATCAGTTTCATCTATTCAGAATACTCCAGGATCAAGAGCAGAGATGCCAGCTTTGAGAGGACTTTTAGATCTAAACCAAGGGCATCCCTGCTGTGACCGTCAAGGACAGATGCTTGGAGGGGTCTCCCTGAGAGGGTCACAGGAAGGCCACTCACTCATTGTAGAGCCAGGCCACAGGCCAAATTGTAGTTTGCACTCCTGTATATACTTGGCGCTATAGACTAAATGTTTGTGTCTCCCCACCATTCATATGTTGAGACCTAATCCCCAACATGAGGGTGTTTGGAGGTGAGGCCTTTGGGAGGTAATTAGGTCATGAAGGTGGATCCCTCAAGAATGGAATTAGTGCCCTTATGAAAGAGACCCAGAGAGCTCCCTCTCCCCTTCCTCTATGTGAGGACATAGTGATAAAATGGCCTGCAACCCAGAAGAGGTTCCTCACCGGAATTGGATCACACTGACACCCTGATCTTGGACTTCCGGCCTCCAGAACGGTGAGAAACACATTTATATTGTTATGTGAGCCATTCAGTCCATAGCTCTTTGTTACAACAGACTGGACAGATTAAGGTACTTGATTTTTCTGTTGTAACATTTTCCTTTGATTTACAAATCCTTCCTCACTCTTCTCACACTGGCTTTATCTTCTTCTCTTCCCTGAAAAAAAAACAACACTTTATCCGTCTGGGCCAAGAATGCAAAAACCAGGCCACTTTAAAAAGGAAAATAAAAGGAAAGACAGGTAAAACATCAATATGTAGCTGTGAGTGACCTGAATCGTATTGGATTTCTCTCCTTTCTTGTCTTGTACTGCCATTTCCACTTCTGCCAGGCAGTATCTTCTGCTGGGCCGGGTGGCCAAGTCAGATATGTCTTCTGGGCTGTATGGAAGCACAGCCTGTGCCCAGGCTGGTTGCGTCCATCAACGCGGCTGCCTCTGTGCTTTACCTCGGTGTCCCTGGGCCTCCTGCCTGCAAAGAGGAAACAGCAGACACAGCTGGGCTCCCACGGGTGAGTGCCACAAATCAAACTGTCATTCCCTTTATAAACTGACCCAGGCAGTCACTCCCGTGAGACACCCATTTTCTAGGAGAGCTTCTTCTATTCTGACAAAACCCAGGAGGCAGCTGTTTTGTGAAGAGATTGAATCTAGCTTTCCCATCAGGAAGAAAACTTTAAAAATTATACTCTAGGCAGTGTTGATGCCAGAGCCAATTCACAGGGGACTCTCAGGGACTCTAGTCACATTTCTTTGGCTGACCAGCTGGGCCCCCTTGGAAAAACATTTTGACCTCTCTGGGCCTTGGCTTTCTCATCTGTAAAGTGAGAGTTGATCTAGTATCAGATATGACGACATGGAGGCCTGGGGTCTGAATTCTGTCTACACGTGTATTTTATTTATTCTGAACAGTTTTTCTTTCTTTTTATTAAAGCAAGATTTTTAATGCCTTCATTTGAGACAGTTGCCTATGAGTCTCTCACAGTCTCCCAACCCATCTTGGCTTAAATTCAGTTTTACTCATTAACCTTACCTATTTGGTCCCTGGAGGCATTAAAGTGTGCAACCCCCGGACTAGATGACCTTAAGTTTATTCCTGGTTTTAATAGTTTATGACTCCCCAATGCTAAGTCATCTGCAAATGAATGAAACAAAGAGAGGTGAATTAGACATTTTATGCATTTGATTCTAGAGAACTAATGACTATTCCCATTTCACATGCCCTCACATTTCCATGCATGGTGAATATTTTCAGCAATAACCCTGTCTTTGGTAAATGTGTGTGACTCGATGCCCTGTGAAAGAGGAGAACATGAGGGCTGGTGGCTGAGTTAGGCAAGTGAGTGTTTTCAATAGTTTTGGACTTGCAGAAAGGAGAGACTCTGCGGTAGATGGCAGAGCGGCCGGAACTCCACATCCACCCCTTTGTGCAGAGCTTTGGTAACGTGTCTTTGCAGCTTGTCCCACTGAGGTAGAGTTCATTTTCCCACCCCTTGAATCTAGGCTGCCTTGTGACTTTCTTTGGGCAATAGAATGTGGCAGAAGTGACCTTATGTCAATTCCAAGTCTAGGCCTCAAGGGCCCTGGTGTACTTCCATTCATTGTCTCAGAAGCCTAGCCTGACAGCTGTTGTATGAACAAGGCCTGGTTAGCTTCATGGAAAGTGAGAGATGTGTTGCCCACATTACCCCAGCCAACAGCCTGCCAACCCTACAGGCAGAGTTGCCTACCTGACCAGCAGGTGACTGCACTTGCACGAGGGGGCCGGCAGACGCTAGAAGAACCTCTCCAGCTGAGGAGAAATGGGGGCTGTGTTAACCACTAAGTTTTGGGGTGGTTTGTCATGCAGCAGAAGCTGGCACAGACTCGTGCTCAACTCAATGCATCAAACACTGGACGAGTAGCACGTGAGAATACATATGAGTAAGATATATTGCTATCCCCAAGGAATGTACAGTTTAGCTGAAAACAAGAAAACTGGACAGGTATTGAGAGGTGAAATGAGATATGACAGATGTCATAGTGAAGGTGCAATCGAAACTTTGGAGTCTAAATTGGAAGAACGAAGAAGACCTAGTAAAGAAGGACCATTTGAAGTGGATATTAGATAATCTACACAGGTGAAGATGCGAGATGGACTTGTCATTTATGGGGAGAGGTAGCTGAACAATGGCAATAATAAAGATTCACAGAAATGAGAAGCAAGAGCAGTTTCAACAAGTATTTACTGCATTCTTGTTTTCCTATGTGTGAAACCACAAAGACATACATGACATAAATCTGGACCTTAAATGGCTCACGATCCAATTGGAAAGACAAGACACAACTACATGAAACAAATTATGAAGTAAGACATGAGACTTCTCCCAGAGCTATCACACGGGAGGGTGGCTGTGATGGTAAATGAGTTCTCAAGGCTCAGGTTGTCCAGTCTGATGACAGTATGATCTTTGGGAAGATTACCTGCAAGGAAATTCCAGGCGAAATCATTTTTGAGGGTGACTGCTATCTTGCTTTGCATGATATTTCCTCTCAGGCACCAACACATTTTCTGGTGATACCTAAGAAACATATTTCTTAAATTTCTGTAGCAGAAGGTGATGACAAAAATTTTCTTGGCTATTTAATGATTGATGGCAAGAAATGTGCTGCTGATCTGGGTCTGAAGAAGGATTACAGAACAGTGGTGAAGGAAGGCTTAGATGTGGGACAGTCTGTCTATCATTTTCATGCCCACATTCCTGGAGGTCAGCAGATGAATTGGCCTCCTGGCTTAACATGGCTTAGGGATAATTCCTCCTTCTCTAGGCAATAATCAGGTTTGCAAGTTCCAATATGTTAAGCAGTATACTTATTTTTTGCTTGTATTTGTAGAGGTTGAAGAAATAATTTAAAAAACCCATTCATGATAAAATATATTGCTGCATGGTTTATAGTAACCCCCCCCAAAACATGAATTAAATGACAACACAAAAGTAGCTGATCCCTCTATCAAGGTTATGAGACACCCTAGAAATAGGGTTCAGTATTTTCTAGAGAGTTTTCTGTAGGACCTCAATCATGTAAGATGCTTCATTGTCCAAGAAGTTTAGGAAATGTCACATACTCTAAACTGCTCTAGATTAATCTTTCATTTTAACATATGAAAGTTCTGAGAAGTTCCTGCTTTAAAAAGACCAGTGTTTCTTGAGGGACAACTAAAACAACTCAGCAAAACTTTGATCTAATCTGGTCTTTTCCTTTCTCAGGAGAAGGAACCCGTTAGTGGCTAAGTGATTTACTCCAAGTCTCAACCCAGTTATTTCTAAAGGTGAATAGGACCCAGTTCTCCCCATGAGATTCTCAGTCAGGGGTGTTCTTTCTTGGACTTCTTTTTTGCCTCACACAAGGTAATCAGAGTACAGTGAATCCACAAGCAGGAGCAAAACAGAGGCTTGCAAGCAAGAACCATGGGGAAGCTCCCTGAGTGTGGTGGAACTTGGGATGGGTATTGAGCGACAGGGAGCATTCAGACAGGCTGAAAGAAGCAGAGGGCATTCCAGGGAGTGCAGAGAACATTCCTGATAGGACTCACTCTCACCACTGCACCTCCCTCCCCCTGCCTTTTTTTCCCTTTTTGTTTTAATAGACTTTATTTTTTAAAGGTTTAGGTTCCAGGCAAAATTGAGTGGAAGGTACAGAGATTTCCTGTAAGTCTCCTGACCCCACACACACACCTCTTCCCCTACTGTCAACATCCAGCCCCACAGTGGTACCTTGGTTACAACTGATGAACCTACACTGACACATCGTAGTCACCCAGAGTCCATAGTTTACTTTTGGTGTCATACATTCTGTGGGTTTACACAAATTTATGATGACATATATCCACCATTATAGTATCATACAGAATGCATCCCTCTTTGTATTTGCCCTAAAGGATAAAATCAAAATAAAAAAGCAGAATACCTCCATTCTATATATAAAGCAAAATCCAATTGGGGAAAGCCAAATTGTATTAGAAATGCAGTTTTATAAATCATTTGAGTTCATGGTCTTTTGTAGCAGTGCATTCGTGCTGTGATATTATGAATCATATCCAATAACATGATAGGTTAGGGTTCCCTCCTTTCTGTTCTCATTTTTTTAAAGTTAGTATTTTTTTAAATTAATTAATTAATTAATTTTTTGGCTGCGTTGGGTTTTTGTGGCTGGGCGCAGGCTTGCTCTAGTTGCAGAGAGTGGGGGTTACTCTTCGTTGCGGTGCGTGGGCTTCTCATTGTGGTGGCTTCTCTTGTTGTGGAGCACAGGCTCTAGGCATGCAGGCTCAGTAGTTGTGGCACACGGGCTTAGTTGCTCGGTGGTATGTGGGATCTTCCCGGACCAGGGCTCGAACCCGTATGCCCTGCATTGGCAGGCGGATTTTAACCACTGCGCCACCAGGGAAGTCCCTGTTCTCTCTCGTTCTTGAGTATGCTATGAGTAATTATTCTTGTCCTCTGCATATGACTTTGCTTTCACAGTGTATTAATTCAGCCAAGATTGAGGAATAAGGCAGAAGCTTTTTAGGAAATTACTAGGGCATGGTAGTGAAGAAAGATTTGTTTAAAGGTTTTAATTACACAATGTTGTGAAGATGCAGTGTAGGGGTCATGTAGATTAGAAGTAGAAGAATTGCACAGAACATCAGGATAAAGTGATTAGATGTCAGAACAAATGATGGAGTTGCCCAGGCTGGAATCCCATTAGACCTGATGTGTTCTCAGTCTCCAGCATGACAAATGGGCCTTTTGTTCCTCCCTGAGTACTCATACAAACCCAGGAGAACTCATTTAGGAATGAAGGAGGAAAGAGGAGTAATGAAAGAAGAAAAGTTAGCTTAGGTTTGAGGGCAAAAGGCCCTTCTACAAAACACTTTATTGTTTTTTAACATCTTTATTGGAGTATAATTGCTTTACAATGGTGTGTTAGTTTCTGCTTTATAACATAGTGAATCAGCTATACATATACATATATCCCCATATCCCCTCCCTCTTGCGTCTCCCTCCCAACTTCCCTATCCCACCGGTCTAGGTGGTCACAAAGCACCGAGCTGATCTCCCTGTGCTATGCAGCTGCTTCCCACTAGCTATCTATTTTACATTTGGTAGTGTATGTATGTCAGTGCCACTCTCTCAATTTGTCCCAGCTTACCCTTCCCCCTCCCCATGTCCCCAAGTCCATTCTCAACGTCTGTGTCTTTATTCCTGTCCTGCCCCTAGGTTCCTCAGAACCATTTTTGTTTTCTTTAGATTCTGTATATATGTGTTTGTATACAGTATTTGTTTTTCTCTTTCTGACTTACTTCACTCTGTAGGACAGACTCTAGGTCCATCCACCTCACTACAAATAACTCAATTTCATTTCCTTTTATTGTATATATGTGCCACATCTTCTTTATCCATTCATCTGTCCATGGACACTTAGGTTACTTCCATATCTTGGCTATTGTAAATAGAGCTGCAATGAACATTGTGGTACATGACACTTTTTTGAATGATGGTTTTCTCAGGGTATATGCCCAGTAGTGGGATTACTGGGTCGCATGGTAATTCTATTTTTAGTTTTTTAAGTAACCTCTATACTGTTCTCCATAGTGGCTGTATCAATTTACATTCCCACCAACAGTGCAAGAGGTTTTGATTTTCTCCACACCCTCTCCAGCATTTATTGTTTCTAGATTTTTTGATTATGGCCATTCTGACTGGTGTGAGGTGATACCTCATTGTAGTTTTGATATGCATTTCTCTAATGATTAGTGATGTTGAGCATCCTTTCATGTGTTTCTTGGCAATCTGTATATCTTCTTTGGAGAAATGTCTATTTAGGTTTTCTGCCCATTTTTGGATGGGGCTGTTTGTTTTTTTGATATTAAGCTGCATGAGCTGCTTGTATATTTTGGAGATTAATCCTTTGTCAGTTGCTTCGTTTTCAAATATTTTCTCCCAGTTTGAGGGTTGTCTTTTCATCTTGTTTATGGTTTCCTTTGCTGTGCAAAAGCTTTGAAGTTTCATTAGGTCCCATTTGTTTATTTTTGTTTTTATTTCCATTTCTCTAGGAGGTGGGTCAAAAGGGATCTTGCTGTGATTTATGTCATAGAGTGTTCTGCCTATGTTTTCCTCTACGAGTTTGATAGTGGCTGGCCTTACATTTAGGCCTTTAATCCATTTTGAGCTTATTTTTGTGTATGGTGTTAGGGAGTATTCTAATTTCATTCTTTTACATGTAGCTGTCCAGTTTTCCCAGCACCACTGATTGAAGAGGCTGTCTTTTCTCCATTGTATATTCTTGCCTCCTTTATCAAAGATAAGGTGACAATATGTGTGTGGGTTTATCTCTGGGCTTTCTATCCTGTTCCATTGATCTATATTTCTCTTTTTGTGCCAGTACCATACTGTCTTGATTATTGTAGCTTTGTAGTATAGTCTGAAGTCCAGAAGTCTGATTCCTCTAGCTCCATTTTTCTTTCTCAGGATTGCTTTGGCTATTTGGGGTCTTTTGTGTTTCCATACAAATTGTGAAATTTTTTGTTCTAGTTCTGTGAAAAATGCCACTGGTAGTTTGATAGGGATTTCATTGAATCTGTAGATTGCTTTGGGTAGTAGAGTAATTATCACAATGTTGATTCTTCCAATCCAAGAACATGGTATATCTCTCCATCTGTTTGTATCATCTTTCATTTCTTTCATCAGTGTCTTACAGTTTTCTGCATACAGGTCTTTCGTCTCCTTAGGTAGGTTTATTCCTGGGTATTTTATTCTTTTTGTTGCAACGGTAAATGGGATTGTTTCCTTGATTTCTCTTTCAGATTTTTCATCATTAGTGAATAGGAATGCAAGAGATTTCTATGCATTAATTTTGTATCCTGCTACTTTACCAAATTCATTGATTAGCTCTAGTAGATTTCTGGTAGAGTCTTTAGGATTCTCTATGTATAGTATCATGTCATCTGCAAACAGTGACAGCTTTACTTCTTTTCCGATTTGGATTCCTTTTAGTTCTTCTTCTTCTCTGATTGCTGTGGCTAAAACTTCCAAAACTATGTTGAATAATAGTGGTGAGAGTGGGCAACCTTGTCTTGTTCCTGATCTTAGAGGAAATGGTTTCATTTTCTCACCATTGAGAATGATGTTGACTCTGGGTTTGTCATATATGGCCTTTATTATGTTGAGGTAAGTTCCCTCTTTGCCTACTCTCTGCAGAGTTTTTATCATAAATGGGTATTGAATTTTGTCAAAAGCTTTTTCTGCATCTACTGAGATGATCATATGGTTTTTCTCCTTCAATTTGTTAATATGGTGTATCACATTGATTGATTTGCATATATTGAAGAATACTTGCATTCCTGGAATAAACCCCACTTGATCATGGTGTATGATCCTTTTAATGTGCTGTTGGATTCTGTTTGCTAGTATTTTGTTGAGGATTTTTGCATCTATGTTCATCAGTGATATTGGCCTGTAGTTTTCTTTCTTTGTGACCTCTTTTTCTGGTTTTGGTATCAGGATGATGGTGACCTCGTAGAATGAGTTTGGAAGTATTCCTCCCTCTGCTGTATTTTGGAAGGGTTTGAGAAGGATAGGTGTTAGCTCTTTTCTAAATGTTCAAAGGAATTCGTCTGTGAAGCCCTCTGTTCCTGGGCTTTTGTTTGTTGGAAGATTTTTAATCACAGTCTCAATTTCAGTGCTTGTGATTGGTCAGTTTATATTTTCTATTTCTTCCTGGTTCAGTCTCGGAAGGTTGTGCTTCTCTAAGAATTTGTCCATTTCTTCCAGGTTGTCCATTTTATTGGCATGTAGTTGCTTGTAGTAATCTCTCATGATCCTTTGTATTTCTGCAGTGTCAGTTGTTACTTCTCCTTTTTCATTACTAATTCTGTTGATTTGAGTCTTCTCCCTTTTTTTCTTGATGAGTCTGGCTAATGGTTTATCAATTTTGTTTATCTTCTCAAAGAACCAACTTTTAGTTTTATTTATCTCTGCTATTGTTTCCTCCGTTTCTTTTTCTTTTATTTCTTATCTGATTTTTATGTTTTCTTTCCTTCTGCTAACTTTGGGATTTTTTTGTTCTTCTTTCTCTAATTGCTTTAGGTATAAGGTTAGGTTGTTTATTTGAGATGTTTCTTGTTTCTTGAGGTAGGATTGTATCGCTATAAACTTCCCTCTTAGAACTCCTTTGCTGCACCCCATAGGTTTTGAGTCGTCATGTTTTCATTGTCATGTGTTTCTAGGTATTTTTGATTTCTTCAGTGATCACTTGGATATTCAGTAGTGCATTGTTTAGCCCCCATGTGTTTGTATTTTTTACAGATTTTTTCCTGTAATTGATATCTAGTCTCGTAGCGTTGTGCTCAGAAATGATACTTGATACAATTTCAGTTTTCTTAAATTTACCAAGCCTTGATTTGTGACCCAAGATATGATCTATCCTGGAGAATGTTCCATGAGCACTTGAGAAGGAAGTGTATTCTGTTGTTTTTGCATGGAATGTCCTATAAATATCAGTAAAGTCCATATTGTTTAATGTATCATTTAAAGCTTGTGTTTCCTTATCTATTTTCATTTTGGATGATCTGTCCATTGGTGAAAGTGGGATGTTAAAGTCCCCTACTATGATTGTGTTACTGTCGATTTCCCCATTTATGGCTGTTAGCATTTGCCTTATGTATTGAGGTGCTCCTATGTTGGGTGTATAAATATTTATAATTGTTATATTTTCTTCTTGGATTGATCCCTTGATCATTATGTAGTGTCCTTCTTCGTCTCTTATAATAGTCTTTATATTAAAGTCTATTTTGTCTGATATGAGAGTTGCTACTCCAGATTTCTTTTGATTTCCATTTGCATGAAATATCTTTTTCCATCCCCTCAGTTTCAGTGTGTATGTGTCCCTAGGTCTGAAGTGGGTCTCTTGTAGACAGCATATATATGGGTCTTGTTTTTGTATCCATTCAGCCAGTCTATGTCTTTTGGTTGGAGCATTTAATCCATTTTCATTTAAGGTAGTTATCGATACGTATTTTTCTATTACCATTTCCTTAATTGTTTTGGGTTTGTTATTGTAGGTCTTTTCCTTCTCTTGTGTTTCCTCCCTAGAGAAGTTCCTTTAGCATTTGTTGTAAAGGTGCTTTTGTGGTGCTGAATTCTCTTAGTTTTTGCTTGTCTGTAAAGGTTTTAATTTCTCCTTCAAATCTGAATGAGTTGCTTGCTGGGTAGAGTAATCTTGGTTGTAGGTTTTTCCCTTTCATCACTTTAAATATGTCCTGCCACTGCCTTCTGGCTTGCAGAGTTTCTGCTGAGAGATCAACTCTTAACCTTGTGGGGGTTCCCTTGGATGTTATTTGTTGTCTTTCCCTAGCTACTTTTAATATTTTTTCTTTGTATTTAATTTTTGATAGTTTGATTAATATGTGTCTTGGCACATTTCTCCTTGGATTTATCCTGTATGGGACTCTCTGCGCTTCCTGAACTTGGTTAACTATCTCCTTTCCCATACTGGGGAAGTTTTCAACTATAAGCTCTTCAAATATTGTTTCAGTCCCTTTCTTTCTCTCTCCTTCTTGTGCGACCCCTATAATTCAAATGTTGGTGCATTTAGTGTTGTCCTAGAGGTCTCTAAGACTGTCCTCAATTCTTTTCATTCTTTGTTTCTTTAGTCTGCTCTGCAGTAGTTATTTCCACTATTTTATCTTCCAGGTCACTTATCCATTCTTCTGCCTCAGTTATTCTACTATCGATTCCTTCTAGAGAATTTTAAATTTCATTTATCATGTTGTTCATCATTGTTTGTTTGCTCTTTAGTTCTCCTAGGTCCTTTTTAAATGTTTCTTGTGTTGTCTCCATTCTATTTCCAAGATTTTGGACCATCTTTACTATCATTACTCTGAATTCTTTTTCAGGTAGACTGCCTATTTCCTCTTCATTTATCTGGTCTGGTGGGTTTTTACCTTGCTTCTTCATCTGCTGTGCATTTCTCTGTCTTCTCATTTTGCTTAACTTACTGTGTTTGGTGTCTCCTTTTCGCAGGCTGCAGGTTTGTAGTTCCCGTTGTTTTTGGTGTCTGCCCTCAGTGGCTAAGGTTTGTTCAGTGGGTTGTGTAGGCTTCCTGGTGGAGGGGAGTGGTGCCTGTGTTCTGGTGGATGAGGCTGCATCTTGTCTTTCTGGTGGGCAGGACTATGTCTGATGGTGTGTTTTGGGGTGTCTCTGACCTTATTATGATTTTTTGCAGGCTTTCCACTAATAGGTGGTGTTGTGTTCCTGTCTTGCTAGTTGTTTGGCATAGGGTGTCCAGCACTGTAGCTTGCTGGTCGTTGAGTGGAGCTGGGTCTTAGTGTTGAGATGGAGATCTTTGGGAGAGCTTTCACCATTTGATATTACGTAGAGCTGGGAGGTCTCTGGCGGACCAATATCCTGAACTCGACTCTCCCACCTCAGAGGCTCAGACCTGACACCCGGCCAGAGCACCAAGACCCTCTTATGGCTTCTTCTCTTCATAAACCAGGAATCCGGGCTCCTTCTCCACTTGGAAAAATCCTACTTATTCTTCAAAAGTTTTACAGCCTCTGAGCAACCTCCCATGACTTTCCCTCCATGAAAAGGTACCACACCTGCTCTGTCTTGGTTCCAGTACAATGGTTACAAAGCATTTTGAATATGATTTCCTGGCTGCTTCATTTATTCCCAATAAATAGATGTGAATTCAGTGCTGGCTCGACTACTCTGGAAGAGAGATTTTTCCCCTTGGCTTCTGAACAGGCATAATGCAGAGTTTCTCAGAGATCTTCTCTCTCCATAGCACTCTTCCATTCTCTTCTAACTTCAGATTCAAGAGCTGTAGTTTCTCTGCCTTGGCCTTCCTTCCCTGTGATTTGACAGATGCACATTTTTAGAGGCAAGATTATCTTCCTCTCTGATTTAAATGTGTCAGCCCTGCTTCTAGACCTCTGCCTACACGTGGGAGAGATGCTTTGGTGTAGCAGGTATAAGCAATGTCCTTTTATGGCCAATATTTCTTCTCTCTAAATTTTGTATGTGATCATAAAAAACAGATGTTTTCAAAGGTCTCTGAGACTTCAGTTCCATCTTCTGAAGCCTCACGTTTAACTTGCAGAACTTTGTTAGTCTAAGTCTTACAATTGGCATCCACCTAAACGTGGTAGTGTATTTCTCCAACCAGATTTCATCTCGCCTCTAAAAACACCTGCTGCTCTGTCTCTGGGCTACATCCTGTTCCTTCCCCTCCCCACTTAAAAAAGCAAACTGCTTCTTGCTTCTGGGCACCACAGAAACATAAGTGAACTGCAGCAGGGTTGGTGTTCAACCTCCACGCCACACAGCTCGGGCTGACTGATTTACAGAGACTCTGCTCACAATGGCTGTCCTGGGGCCAATAAAGACTTTTAAAGGAGGGGATTATGGAGAAGGAATGGCCCAGCCATTTCCATGAGAATTTCTCTGTACTCCAGAGAGGGTCTGAGTTTCAGAGGATGGCAGGATCAGCTGCAAACTGCAGCTTGCTGGATTATGGAGTGTAAGGTTCCCCAGGCAGGGCTGGAAGGGGCTGGGTGGGGGCAGTTTGACAGAGAGGTTATAAGGCACTGGGGGAGGCCCTCAAACATATGCCTCTCTTCCAGGAACAGAGTCTATTCGAGATAAGCAGTTAGGACACAAGTGAGGGGGTAGAAAGAACTTCAAGTCACTAAAATGGTATATGATAAATGAGTGTCATGAGCAACAATTGTGAATGAATTTAGAGAGGAAAAATTATTTCTTTCCAGCAGGTTCTGGAAAGGTTTCCAAAGGAAAGCGGAATATGATTTGGAGTCCAAAAAAATCGGCATCACATCAACTTAAAAATTATAATAAACATAATTTTTAATGCAAAAATCCCCCAATAAAACAAAACTATCACCCTATCATGGAACCAGAATAACTACTCTTATGTTCCCTTTCAATCTGGGATTATGTATTTTAGAGTTATACTATAGTGTGCAAACAATTATCTGTTGTGCTTTTTCTCACATTTTTTCCTGTACATATTTTGAACAAAGTTTGTAGACATTGAAGTAGGTGTCCCAAGAACAGCAGTGTATAACAGAATGATTATGTTGTCCTGTTTTAGTTTCTGTGACTTTCCCAGTTTTAGCACTGAAATTCCCGCATCCAGCAACCCCCTACTCCATCCATCCAGCCTCATCAAACCAGGACTGTTGGTCATCCTATAAAAAGACCCTGACTTCATGGAAATTACAGCGTCATGGAGACAGGACTGTAAGCCTGTAATTTTATGTGCACTGAATGTTACAAGGGAAGGGCAGCAACTAATATAATGACTGGGGCCTGGTTAGGCACCCTGAGGAAGTTATATTTCATGAAGTCCAAAGAAGAGTTAGTTAGGGGAAGAACCCCCTTAAATAATGCTGCACCTGGAGTCACACCCACTGTGGGAAGTGAAATTACGTTATCAAAGTTGCTTTTGACCCTTAAAGCAAAATCCTAGGAGAGCACGGGGGTGATCATAGTGTTTAGATATGCTAGGGGAGGTCTGTCCACACATGCTTCTGCATATTAGTAGAACTGCATACAGTATTAGTTTTGTTCTTCTGTGATGATAAGGTTTGTTCATTTGTTTGTTTTCCATGTGGGTAACAAATTTTGCAATTTTTCAATTATTGAACTTCAGATAGAATGATGACTTATGATCACAGTTTATTCAGATAGTTTTATACATTTCTGATCTTTTTCTCATGTTCTTTATAGTGACACATACTATTTATTTCCTCTCTGAAAAATTTGAAGCACATGACCTCTATCTTCCCTTTGCTTTGCCATGCTTAAGGAATGATGGCAGTCTTAAAGAATGCCCCTCCTGACCTTAAAATGACTCTCTAAGGGCCGACTGGTGGAGGTCACTGCATCTCCACAGGCCTGAATGCTTTTTTTAATATTCCATGCAGACCGCCCCTATTTATATAGATGTGCTCTTTCTTCAGATATGCTAATACTGTTGATTAAGCTACTGCTTTCTTTTATACTCAAACTTTGATTAGATTTTCCCAGTTTTTTGTTTTGTTTTTGCTTTTGGCCTGGGAAATATTCTACAAGGAAGGTTGCTTTCTGAAACAGTCAAAAGTCAGCCAGTACAATATTACTGGTGAAGCCGTCAGAGATTGTGGGGCCTCTTACTGGTTCCCCTGTGTTTTAAACATATTTCTCTGTTGATATTCCCGTCGCCTACCTTGCTCCTCAAAGAGAATTTTATGTGGTCAGTGCCTCCCTAGGCTTCCAGTAAGGTGCAAACCCCTGCACAGGAATAATGCGATCAGCCCCAGTGGGAAGCTTAGAAGTAGAGATCACCCCTGATCCCAGGAACGGTCATAATGCACTGTTTATTTCCAGATGAAGAATAAAAAGAAAATAGACTTTTTAGTTCAGGGGAGAGAAAAATTTTTGTGTAGTCCAAGAATGCTCAATGGAGGAAGAGACTTGATCTGGGTTTTGAAAACTAGGGAGAGTGGAGCTCCCACTAGAAACTGCTGTTTCCCTTATCAGCATATCCTCATGAATAATGATAAAGTGCGGTGGTATTTTATTTTGCTAATGCATTTCATATACTGCTTGGGGCTTCACATCAAGCCCACTGATGCTTTAAAAGAAGCCTTCAGAAGTTCTTCAAACAAGGAACTCCTAACCTGGATAATAGCAACCTGGGGTGAGAGGTTTGCTTCTTCATTTCTGTACAAGCTCAAAAGTCTATGGTCAGCCTGGCCACTGTGCCATTCACACATCTGCCTCTTCTAAGGAGGGGAGGATATACAATGTCCTCTCAGGCAGGCAAATGTTGGGGCATGGGACTGTAACAGGGAGCTGAGGAACAGGAAGAAGTCTCCTCATGATGGAGAATACCTGATCAGGTTACAGATCTCCTTGCAGAATACCCAGTCAAGAACAAATACAGCTTTACTCCTGCATAAAATATTACATCATAAAGAAGAATGTGCTAATTTTCCCCCAAATTAAATTTTCATCAATGCCCATAGCTTCTGAAGAATAAAGTACAGCTAAGACAGGCATTTAGTTTGTAAAGGCTTAAAATAAAATTTCAACTGAGGAAAAATAGTAATAATAAAAAAAATGCAAGTTTAATGTCTAACAAGACATACAGGATGTAATTAAACTCAGCTTTATCAGCTCCGGCATTCATTAATGGATCCTAAGCCTGAGGAACTATGAAGTTCTTTAAGAGGCAATCAATAATCCATTACAATTGTGACACAAACTCTGAACCTAATTACCAGCAACAGGATGGTTGTGGCCCATTTGAAAAGACTGTCCTATTAGCAGAGGTGAGCAAAGTTATGTGGAGGTTAATTGACATTGGCTTATATTTCACCAAACCTATACCTCAATTTTTCCTTTAGAATACTATTGAGGAAAAATTATAATTAGAGCTGTTCATTAGTTTTTCCTATTCTTTCTAACTTTGAACTCCACATTTGTTCTTTCTGAAAACTTTACTTTTCAAGTACTCTGAAGAATAGATCATTTAATTTTATGGTAACTTACAAGATTTCCATGGAATGTTTCTCGTTCTCAGCAGCCTTGTGAATTGCCTTCACCATTCTTTCTTTTAATGCTTTTTAATTTACTCTGATGGAAACCCATTCTTCCACAGCCATTTTCACTTGGATCTTTGGAGTGTCATTGTCACTGAACACTATGCTGACTCTTCTATGTGCCTGCTCCGCTAGAACAGATTTGAAAGAATCGAATGATGTACACACTACCAATGTATGTCACTAATGTTACCTACTTTCTTACTATGAGTTCCACTGAAACAAACCCTGAGATAGGATTTGACGTAAGTAATTTATTTGGATGATAAAGAGAGCGCCAGTAAGGACTGGGGAGGACAGTGAAAGAAAGGCAGCCCATAAAGAATGGCATTCATCAAGCCAGATTTACTATGGGCGATGGAGTTTAATCCTACTGAGGAAATTCTGGAGGCCAGGAAAGAATACATATCCCAGAGTTCTCTACCCAACAGGCTGAGGAGCTGGGTATTTACACACCAACTCTTGTCAGTCATTGTTTGAGGACTGCTCCAAGGGTGCATTAATTCCCTGGTCTGCCACTGGGACGGCAAAGGGTGCTCAAGAGGTAGGAGAATGCCCTCGGTGCTGGCAGGTGGAAGTCAGGCAGTGTGCACTGACACGGAGAGGGCAGAGGATGTGGAGAAGGTACCCAAAGCTTCTGCTTCCTCCACCACTGGTGGGGCTTCTGCCCATACCTCCTTAAGTACTTGAGGTCTGGAGGGCCTTGATTAGACTCTTATATTCCTAGCAATCCTTCTTGTCCCAGCAGACATTTTAGATTTACACTGAGAGTTAGGGGCTGGAGAAATGGGCTTGGGGGTCTAGCTATCGAAATACAACAGCAAAGATCTTGCCATGAGAGGAAGCTAAATGTCTCAAGATGAGAAAGAGAGGGAAGAAGAAACACAGTGGCTGTTACTGAAGATTTTCCAGACAGTTATCACCAGATACAGAAAGAATCACATGAACAGATCATTTGCCAACTTCTTGTAGCCCCCAAAGGGTCAAAATTCGGTAATAGCCTAGGATCAGACTGGGTGAGATATGCAAAATTCTGTGTGTGTGAGTGTGTGTGTGTGTGCGCATGTATGAGCCAGGGAGTGTGTGATACATGTACATATGCTGGGAGATGCACCCACAAGACTGCAAATCAGGGATACTTTGTCTTGTTTAGGTTTTGCATTAGGCTCAACACCCTAATGCAACCCATGGATCCCCACTTGTCCCTTGTCTTAAAACACTTTTCTTCAGACTTATTTTCAAAACCACGACTTGTCTCTGAAGACCAAAAGACTGAGTAAATAGTATTAATTTAATGAAGAAGCAGGACATCTTACAGAATTCAGCTGTTTATCTTGAACATAACCCACGAGGCTTTTCTGCGATCTCAGTTTTCTCTTGAAGAATGTTATTTTGGGGAGCAAAATCAGCATGTGTGACGTTATACTTCCAGACTGAGTGAGAGTGAGGCAAATCAGACTTAGCTCTTCAGCAAGGGTTGTTCAGGTGTCTGTCAGTGCTTATGGTGGCAAAGGCTGCAATTATGTATGTTCACTGGTGTGACCCAGATATGGCCATCTGCAGATTACATTCTGCATATGCATACAAATGGAATCCCATGAACAGTTTAGAATCTGAAAGTTTCTTTTGCTTTGATTGAACTCTTCATCCAAAGCAGTTTTCTATTTATTCTGTACTTCTCAAGGACCATTAGTATACCTTAAAACGATTTTTGTACAGTAGTCCTGTGGATGCTAATTAGAAAATCATCGGCCCTTGTAGTCTTTTGGAATCGCCCAGAAAATTAACATAATTGGCTATTTCTTGCCTCCTGAAGTTTCACATACTTGATGAAGGACACATTCATCTTGCATTGATCCTTCCTCAATTCCCCATCCCCCTGTTCTTTGCACCTAATGGGTATTCAGTAAATCTTGGTTGAAATAAATGTGTCTTCTAAATCTTTCAAAGTCAGTCCTTAAGTCCTCTGTCCAGTTAACACTCTAGAATATTTCCAAACAGTTGAGCTGTGTGTTCACCAGTCCCTTTCAACTGCAATGCCCTATGAGTCCCACTGTAAACTCAGATTACTGAGTCCCTGTGGGAGTAGGTAGAATATTGACCCAAGCCAAGAGTGGGCTTTGGGATTAGATTTGTTGCTTTGACTTTGGAATCTGTTGTACCTGAGGGTACATGTCTACTAAGCCTTAGCATGCTCCTTTTGTGGGCACCTAGGATGTATGGTTGTGACTCTGCCTTGATTTTCTTCCCTAATTAGCACTTATTTCTTCACTAGAACTGCAACTTGTTTAGGATTCAACTTAGCTGGGGTCTTGGTACCTTGCTTAAATCATGCTACTTCCTTCTCCAAGGTGCTGAATCATATGAAAAAAATTTAAGCCACTGTCTGTATTTCTCCTGTGAATGTATTTAGGACCAAGACTATTCTTCCACCACACACTTGACCTAAGGAATTTGATGTCACTTACATCTATGACATTGAATCATGCTGACTGAATTTGCTCACCTCAGTTTTCTATTTTCCTTAGCCATTCAAACATCTAACTATCCAGTTATTTATTCATTGATCCTCTTACCCTTCTATGAGGACTACTCTGCCCCAGGCACAATTTCAAAAGAGATTCTGTCTTTTGGACCTGCATTTTGGATTGTCATCTACTATACCAAGATCTGGTTCTACACCTGGTCACTTTCCCTCATCCCTTGATTTTCACCCATACCCAGCTTCTCCTCCTTATCAGCCCAGGCACAGAAGTGCTTACTTGTCCCGTATCCAAGCCTACCCTTTTCACAGGGGCTCAACCAGCTTTAGTCTTTATATAGTCCATCTACTCTTGCCAAGTACATCCTATTGTTTATTTACAGTTTATATGGCAGTTAGGGTTAAGAATTGATTTTATAACCTTAAAGGAAGAATCAAATCATATAAGTTAATTAATTGGACACATATGTATTGATTACCTAGCATGTCTCAGGCACAGTGGGATACAGCGAACAAGACAGACAAGATCCCTACCAGGAAGGTTATGATCTAGCAAGGGAAGCATTCATTTTTCTAGGACAGTCAATCCCTCATTATTCCCAGATTCCATATTTGCAAATTCACTGACTCACTAAAATTTATTGTGACCCCGAAATCAGCACTTTCATGGTCATCTGCAGACAGGCACTGAACAGCAAAGAATCTGAGTTGCCCAACCCCCGTGATCCCAGTAGAGATTAAACAAAAAAAACACTGCCTTCTTATTTCAGTTTACATGCTGTAAACAAGTATCCTTTTCGTGGCAGATTGAGTGCAAGGTGTTTTGTATTTTTGTTGGTGAGTTTGCTGTTTAAAATGCCCCGCCCCCAATTTACTGCTGTCTAGTGTTTCTAAGCACAGGAAGGCTGTGCTGTGCCTTACAGAGAAAATCCCTGTGTTAGATCAGCGTCATTCAGCCATAATTATGGTGCTGCTGGCTCTGATTTCAATGCTAATGAATCAACTGTATATATTTTAAAAGGTGCTTTAAACAGATATACACATAAACAGTGTTTTGGATTGAGTAGTTGACAAAAATGTAATGGCCAAAGATTCACAGGAACATAACCCTGTTATAACATTTTCCCAGGAGCAATGCTTCAGTATTCACTAATTTAGTTTTCATGATGACTTTATAGAACATAAGTACTTGAATAATCCTCTATAAATTAATGAAAACCTCTTTAATTGCTTTTATGGTAAGTATTACAAATTAATGGCACTCCATACCATGAGAGTATATAATAGAGGAACTTCATCAGAGAGGGTAGGAAAGGCTTTCCTGAAGAAGTTATATTTCAGCTGTGACATGAAAGAGGTGTGGGGATTAGCTGAGTCCAGAGTGTGAGGAAGAGCCCTTCAGATAGAAGGGACATCCTGGGCAAGCCCATGAGGCAGGAAGGAGTGTGCTTTGTTTGAGGAATAAAAGAAGGCCACTGTGAGAGGATGATTTTGTATATGGGGGAGAGAGTGATGAAAAGTAAAGTTGTGAACATGGACAGGGCCTTGTGGTCTAGGTTAAGGATTTGAAATTTACTGAACAGCAAGAAAAAGATGCTGATTTACTTTCATTGGAAGACTGATTAGTCCTTCTGCTCTAGGAAGAATGGATTAAAGACAAAGTGGAAATGGGGTGACCATTAAGAGTCTGTTTCAGGAGCCCAGACAGGGGATGATGATGGTTTGAACTAAGTTGTGAGACTGGGTATAGAGAGAAGATATATAGAAGGACACATAGAGATAGATTTATAAGAAATATCAGAGGTAAAAATGACAACATTCAGTGACTGAGGAGACATGGAGGATGAAGTTAAAGGAGGGTCATCATGGGAGGATCATCTCGGTAGAGCATTTCTGAAAGGGGGGAACTCTGCAGGAAGAACACAGAGACAATGTCGTAAATTTTGTTTCCAATAATGGCTACAGTGAGATCTCCCATCTTGTCTGCTTTCCTGCAGTCTGACCTTACTAAAGAGGTAGGATTTATTTCCCCAATCCTTGAATCTGGGCTGCTTTCATGACCCTCTTTGTCTAGTAGAATTAAATGAAAGTGATGCTGTATTGCTTCTGAGACTAGACCTTAAGAGAATTCCAGCTTCTGCCTTCATCTCTTGGAATACTTCTTCTTGGAATCCAGTTGCCATCTGTGAAGAAGCCCAAGCAGCTACACGGAGAAGCTTACACGGAGGAGAAATAGGACCATGGCTGATCACCCCAGCTGACTTATAGCAAGTGGCCAGCATCAGATGCTAGCCATGTGAGTTTTAGACCTTCCAGCAGTTGCCCCACATGGAGCAGAATAATATCCAGATAAGCTTTCAATTTTGGAGTGATTCTTTATACAGCATAGGTATCCAAAACAGAGATAGATAGGGATTCAGTTTGGGGAATGTCTATGAAATGCTGTGGAACATTCAGGTAAAGATGGCTCTCAGGCAGCTGGTTATAAAGCCTGGAGCTGAGAAGTGACATCTGGGTTAGAGATATAACTTTGGGAGTTGCTAGCATATAAATCATGTTTTTAGCCCTAGAAGTTGATAAAACAAACAAACAAACAAAAACTAGTGAGAATGTAGAATGGAAAAAAAAAAAAGCACAAAATGGAATTAGGACTAGGCTTTGAAGAAATCTCACATTTAATGGTCATGAATGGAGAATGTGCCCTCAATGGAGATTAAGAAAGAAAAGCAAGAGAGTTTTCTTGGTATCACAGAAGCCAAGACAAGAAAGAGACAATTTCCAAAAAGAGAGTGTGCTCAATAGTAGTTTCAAAAGCTAATGAGAAGTTACATTAAATGAGTTCAAAAAGTATCCTTTATTGATTTGGAAGCAAGGTGGTCATTGCTGAGTCATCTAAGTAAATTTCCAGAGCCCTATGATTGACTTTTCACACTGCTGATATTTTTATTTTAACCATTTTAGGTAGAATAGCTGACATTGCACCATTAAGTGTATGCAAGGCATTGTATTGGGTTCTTCATATATTATGTCACCTCTAATTTAACCATTATAACAACGATATTTATTTTTGAAGCAACTAAAGCTTAAGGAAAGTGAATGAGCTCCCCAAATTATTCAGCTAGTAGGTAGGCTACATGGCCTCTGTTCATTTCTCCATGACCCCCATCTCTATCCCCACCCCATCATATTTACTGCTCTGAGAGTATATTGAAGAAAAGAAAGCCACATATGCAAGTCTGATACAATTGTGTCCATAATGAGTAGAAAAGTACCTAATACTGAGATATTATTGTTAATTATCTTAGGTATAATAATGGTCATTTTCATGGGTTTTTTAGAGCCTCTATCTTTTAGAGGTAAAAAATAAAGTACTTACGGATGAAAGTTTGTATCTTGCATGTGCCTCAAAATAATCTGGTTGAGAGGGGAAGTAGATAGGTGTAGATGAAATTAGATTGGCCATGGGTTGATACTTGTTGAGGCTGTGTGATGAGTAAAAAGGGAGCCATTATACCATACTCTCTGCTTTTCTGTACTTTGAACATTTTTAACAGTAAGTTAAAAAAATAAGTGTCTCAGTGAGATTCTGAGGTCTTCACAGTGAATAAAAGCGCATGGGCTTTATAATAGCTATTTTGGTACTTAGAGTTTTATTTCTGGTGTTTTTTCTCTGGTGTCATGGGTAGCTAGAGGTGCTGGATAGATGGCCCTGGACATAGAAAGAACTGTTTATTAAGAACTCTATAAAATCTGCAAAAAGAAAAAATGAACCTCAAATTTTCAGTTACTGAATAAATGCTAAATGTGACATTCATTATGACTCTATAAGCGTAGTAGCATTTGAGAGCTGACAATTAATTAGCTGGATAGCTTTATAAAATGCACATTGCTTTTAATTGCTATGGCCCATTTTCCTTGTTTAATACGAAATTGGAAGCTCTTAAATGCATCAGAAATCTTTCTGGATTTGCTGTTGTATGGTTCCACAGGAATTTCCCCCCTGGAGACATGGTAATTTTGCAACTTTTAAATATTCAACACAACTCTAATTATAAATAGTTCTCTTTCAAAAGCGACAGGCAGACTCTGGCACAAACCACCTCTTATTATATGGGTAAGGATGACAGCATGATGAGTGATGATATGTGTTAGATTCCCTCATTTCTCTTAATTAGAATTTTCTCTGCATTATCATGCTTTGTAACTAATCAGCTCATTCCTGACAATGGTTAATGTGATGGGGAATGGTTTATTGGGAATAACTGTGTATTTCATCGGGAGAAACAAGCCCAGACAGTCTGTGTGGTAACCTTTGTGGGCGGAGGAAGAAACCTCCCCCAACTCCTTCTAATTTTTCTGTTCTACTTGGGCTGGTCAGGATATGAGGACAGATAGGGAAAGAGTTCATTGCTCTTAGAATTGGAGGAACAGATACAGAGGGAAAAGGATGCAGCCTTGGGATAGAAGGCAATGAGAAGGGTAGAGAAGGTGGCCATATGGGGCCATAAATCAGTAGCTACCCGGGCAACAAAGCTGACCCTGGACATCTGGTTCGTGACACACCAGTTATTTCTTGAGCACCTGCTGTGAGCACAGTCCTGCCGTGGCCACTGTGGGGAAACACAAAAGACTCCAGAGACCTTTTCCTTGCCTTCAATTCTAGTTAGAGGCAGGCCATCTACAATTTGATATCCTCCTTGAAGGCAAAGACTCGGGTCTCTTTGGTTCGCCCGTATATCCCATTGCCTAGTACCAGGTATAGCTCACAGTCATTAACTTTAATAAATGATTTGCTAAGAAATGGATGGATGAATTAATGAATAGTTATGGGACCACTTACACAATGTCAAAATAACCCACTTCAAACTAAATATGTAAACACTGGCAGGGTGGTAACAGAATATAGGAATGATCAGAGCAGGATGAGGTTCTGTAAGAAGATGTCAGACTTCTGGAAAGCCTCCCTTGGAGCCCATTCCTCCTGCATCCCAAGACAGGATCAAGTAAGATAAAGACTATGGGGATTAAACTGCCCAGACCCGCCCCCGCCAAACACTCATGGAACATTTGTGACAGCAGGACTCCTAGGAACTGTCCTTCAGGTAGGTGAGAGAGTGTCTGGTGGTTATAAGGTGAGAGACTTTCAGCTCTCAAAGCTTGTGCAGAAACTCATGGGAGAAAAGACCATGTAGCTTTACCAGAGTCCCAGGTGAGCTGGATGCAGGATGCTGGTGGATCTCAAGATTTTTTTGACTCTGTGTTGTGGCCAGTCCTGTGTCCCTTGAAGCATAAGGAGACAATGTCACAGAGGTCAGTTTTTATGGTGCTGTGCAAAAAGGGATTTCTGAGCCTTATACACATGACCTGATCGGAGACCCATGGCACTGTTACTGCAACATTCCAGAAGACTCAAAAAAGATACTATACTTTGCCTTCAACCCATAGATTGCTCCCTGCCAACAAAATGAGGACTATGTGATAGGTTTGAAAATGTAATTTTTGTTTGTGAATCCTCCTGTGGATTCAGCAAAATACCTGATCCGAAACAAGTATGTGGATCATTTTGTGGAGTTGCTTTATCTATAAATTCGCATCATATTTGTCCTTCAAAGTAGGGCCATATATGAAATAAAGTAATTCAACTAGAGAATTTATGATGAACACTCTCCCATCACCCTTCCCACATGCAGACATTCGGGAACTTCTTTTTTCTTTTTCTTCCAGTGAACCTGTGAAGGTTTTGCTAAGTGGAACATATTGATTAATTATCATCGCATGACCAGACCT
Source organism: Orcinus orca (assembly GCF_937001465.1). Taxonomy (NCBI): domain Eukaryota; kingdom Metazoa; phylum Chordata; class Mammalia; order Artiodactyla; family Delphinidae; genus Orcinus; species Orcinus orca. The sequence continues at coordinate 12,454,463 of NC_064568.1, forward strand.
CTGCTTAGGAGAAAATATCATTGTTATAGATAGAATTATGTCCCCCAAAATTCATATGGTGAAGCCCTAATCCCCAATGTGTCTGTTTTTGGATATAAGGCTTTTATGGAGATAATTACGTTAAATGAGATCATAAGGGTGGAAACATAATCCAATAGAACTGGTGTCTTTATAAGAAGAGGAAGTGATACCAGGGATGCACATGAAATGAGGAAAGACCATGTGAAGATACATCAAGATGGCAGCCATCTGCAGTCCAAAGAGAAAAGTTTCACCAGAAACTGACCCTTCTGGCACCTAGATCTTGGACTTTCAGCCTCCAGCAATGTGAGAAAATATATTTCTGTTGTATAAGCCACTCAGTCTGTGGTATTATGTAATGGCAACCCTAGCAGACTAATACAATCATCTAAAAGTAAATAACTAAAACATGGCTTCAGTTCTCAATGAAGCTAAGTTCAGTTGAGGAGAAAAGACTAATGTACATGAAATAGAGAAGATACACTGCTGTATTGAGTAATTCTGCCCATAATATAATAAAAATAATAGCCTATGTTCATGGTCAACTTTCTGTGTGATCATGTCAACTTTATGTTTGATCCTTGTTATGGGTTCAATTGTGTCCCCTCCCCAAAAAAGGATATGTTAAATTCTTAACTCCTAGTACCTCAGAATGTGACCTCATTTGGAAATAGGGTCTTACAGAGGTAACTGTGTTCAAATGAGGTCATTAGGGTGGGCCCTAATCCCTTGTAACTTATGTCCTTATAAAAAAGGGAAATTTGGACATAAACACAGATATGCACAGAGGGAAGACGATGTGAAGACAGACATGCACAGAGGGAAAACGATGTGAAGACACATAGGAAGAAGGAGCCATGTAGCTGGAGTGATGCATCTACAAGCCTAAGAAGACCAAGCGTTGCAGGCACACAGCAGAAGCTGGAAGAGGCAAGGAAGGATTCTCTTTCACAGCCAGCAGAGAAAGCATGGTTCTGTTGACACATGGATTTCAGATGTCTATCCTCCAGAACTGTGAGACAATACATTGCTGCCAGTTTTTGGTTCTGGCAGCCCTAGGAAGCCAACACTGCCCTGTTCTCAGAGCTGGAGAGAGGGCAGTTTAACAGGACAGCTTCTCAGTCGCTAATCCATAGGTGGTTTTAAACTATGACTGGAATCATTTAGAAATTATAGGACCAGCTACCTCAGGTTTCCTCACATGAGGTGAAATGACCCTGCTGGAGTCGTAAGGTGTCACTAGTGGAAAGAAGAAAATAATAATAATTTAAAACATCACTTACTATCACCCAAGTAATGCTGTTGAGTATTTTTGTGATGTACACACGATTTCCATGGTGACTTCCTATAAAACAGATACTGTTATTATCTCATTTTACAGCTGAGGAAATGAGAGTCAGAGAAATTAAATGATTTGCTTCACTTGTCCTTAGTCACACAGCTGGTAAATCACAGAGCTGGCATTCAAACGAAGGTTTCCTAGAGCTAGATATTGAAAGGTGAAAGGATTTGGTAAATAAAGAAGAGAGTAGGAAGTGCTTCTGAGCTGGGAGAGTAAACACGGTTATTTGCACTAGAGATATTTTCAGGCATACATAAAGGAGAGAGGGGAAAGTGTGACTGGGGAATTAGGAGCCTAACATAACAGGATTGGAGTGGGCAAAAATTCAAGGTGGCTATTCAGTTCCATATAAGGTCAAATTTTCCCCATCCTTAGGGTTTCCCCATCCTTAGAATAGATTAAGAAAAGCTAAATGAACAATAGAACTTGACCTAAATTCATTTAGTGTATGCTCTTAACGTGAAATTCTCTGTCCTCTTCTTGCTTCTTCTCTACCTCCTTATCTCTTGAGATTCTACCTGGTGTGGAGAACTATAGAGATCGTTGATCATATCGATCACATGGAAAATCCATATGTCCCTTCTGAGATTTACATAGAAGAATCTAAGCAAATAATGGGCATTTTCTCCAGAGTTACATTGTAGTTTACAAACAAGTAGTAATATCCATTATCCTTCATTCTCCATTCATGAATCAATGTGCTGTAGTAAAAATAGTAACAGAACATGGTAAAACAAAACAATAACTGCAAACTTAATGCAGATGTTTGGATGGAAAGACTATCTGCTTTCCTGAAATTCCAAATTGTAGAGTAGTTAACAATAAACAGCTTTGTAGGAAAAGTCGGCAGCCAGATATGGCCAAATACAAACATAAGGATTTACTTAAGAGATAAGAGCAAGTCGTCATTAATCAAACAGGGAGAGGGTGCAGCACGGTGCAGAAAAAACTCTCATTTGTGACTGGAAGATCTGATTTTGGTTCTGCTGCTGTGTGTCTTTGGGGTGTCTCTTCACCTCCCAGGGCCTCACTGTTCTCATCTACAAAATGAGTAGCTTTCATTAAAAATCACAAATTCCTCTTAAGCTCTCAGTCCTGCCTTGTTATGTATAGAACTCAGTGCTTCTCACTATAGAACTTAGTGCCTAAACGTACTTCCAATTATCTTTAATATTTGAACCTCATTAAGATGGGGAATATCTTCTCGAAGCATTATGCTCTGGCTGGGAAATCTCTATCCTGATACAATTAGAATGACAATAAATGCAAATCATTGGTGTCTAAATGAGGAAGATGTTATCATAGTTGAGCATATAAGCAGGCCCAGGTGGTAACACTAACAGTCTTTCTCTCCTCAGGACCTTTTTGCGCCATATTGATAATTTATTCCCTGGCAAATGACTCTGTACCTTAGATTCTGAACCTAGCTGCTTATAGTTGTACCAATATACAAGCAATAGCCAATTGCTTGAATTATCACCCCAAATATAGAATAGTTATTAAAGTCACTGCAATCTTCTGGATTTCACGTATTATTTACATGGAGTTCCTTCAGTATATCATTTAGGTATAAAGCAGACAATGACACCATGCATAATTTTTTGGGAAAAGTGTAGTGTAGTTTCTCTCTCATAATTTATCTATTTAGAAGTTCTGTCCCCATGCTTTCCCTCCTTATTATTCTTCCCCAAATTAAAAGGAATAACTTGATTGATCAAAACTGGGGACATTCGTTGAGCCACATTTTCTAGGGGACAGAATGACCAATTTAAAAAGGCAACCCCGGACCTTCTGTTGTGGTGTTGTGTGCTGCATCCTGCTGGTGACGATGTTTGGGGCAGGCCCTTGTCTTCCATTCCTCTGGCTGGGTGGGAGAATACATCCCTTCTGCAGATCTAGCTATCCTCACCCAGGTTGACCCTAGGATTCAGCTTTCTGAAGGAAATAAGAGGTGCTCACCTCAAATCCAAGCTATATTCACCAAAACCATTTACCAGAACCCCCGCATTTGAGAGTCATTGGGTGCTTGCCCAGCCATGGGTAAAGCTGATGGGTTATATCAGTTTCTTGAATCCATTAGTTAGGACCCAGGTTAGGAGGGGGGAGTCTTGGCCCCCTCCCAACTTCCAGCGTTGTTGTATGTCAGCGTTGTCGACAAGAGCTTGCAAACTCCTGACTCTTCATCTGATTCAATCTGCCTCTTCAGAAATCCTCTCTATCCCAGTTTTCAAGACACATCTGTGTGTACATATATGCTTGTATTTTAAAGTAATCCTGTTTTAACTAGCATAGCTGTTACTTTTATGTGTTATTATAAAACAGTGCTTCAGATGTCAGCATGTCTCCCTCCATATGTTTTCCCTGTGTCTTCTGACACTGCCTTTCCCAGAGCCCAGAGGAAGCAGAGGGAGTCTGTGGCTTGCCTGGAGGGCTGCCTCTGGGTCATAATACAATTCTGAAGGGCTATGTCTTCTCACTTAGTGCTTCTCAACTCCCTTTTGCTGAGTCAGGAAGAACCTCCCCTATCTCCAGCACCCTGTGCTTTTGGGCATGGAGCCTAGTTCTTAAACCCCAGTCTAACCCAATGCTGAAACTGCTGTTGCTGCCATTTTATTGTGGCAGATGGGAACTTAGACAGTGTTTTGGATTTTATATCTTCTAATGGCAAAAACTAACATGTTCCTTTGGGCTTGTAAAAATCCCTTGCATTTATACATGCTTTATGGTTCACAAGGTATTTTCATATCTATTTTCTCCATTGAGGTTTACAACATTAAATACTTGCACAATACTTATTATACATACACAAATTAGAATGGTGACAAATCAGCCAGGTGCATTTGAATGCTTACTGTATGCTGGGCATTAGGAATTTGAAGGTGAGCTTATTATTATTGCTATGAATATTGATATTTATTTGTCTATTTATTTATTACTTTGTTCCATTTTATAGAAGAAGTTACAGTTAAGTGAATTATCTTAGCTCACCCAGATAGTAAACATTGGCGTGAAATTCTCAAACCTAGACTTTTTCTTTTCAATTTTAGTATGGTCCTTTTATACACCATTATAACTTATCCCTCAGTTAGGTTCTTCTAACTTAGCACTTTTCTTTGGAAAGATTTTTTTTTTCTGTTTTAGCTCAAAGGCTAACAGAATAAGCAACTATTTACTGAATGTCTGATGGCCCCTCAGTATTAATCATTAATGCTAAGCTAATGTCAGAAGTGAGAAGGAATGTCCTGAAAAATATAGATTTAGAGAATTCAGGGTAAAGAGATACAAAAAACAGGAAGGTAGCCCTTGCCGTGAAAACATAGATATTAAAATGACCTTTTTTATACTTTCTTCACTGATAGGTAGATTGTCTAATGTTTTTCTGGACTGGCAGTTTCACTTCTTGGGCACATTGAGAGTTGGACTTCATTTTTCAAAAAAATATGGTTTATATCATAATATAGGTTTTAACTTATATAAATGTTAACTAGAAACTAGAAAATTATTGTGAATGATTAGAAAGGAACTTAACTGAAAAGCTGTTAGAGATACCAACAAAACTCCAAAATTAAGTGAGGCATGAAATAAATATTTTAAAAATTACTTTGCCTCTGTACCAGTAATATGCTAGACAACTTATTAAAATAAGAGATGATATTCAAAATAGCAAGAAAAATACTAAAGACTTTGGAATAAACTTAGAAAGTAATATATTGTTCCTAGAGAAAAAATTTAATCAAGGGATCAAATATTGCACTTTAACACATGGATAGAAAAACTGAATATTAGAATTAATTAATACCCATAACACTAATTTCTCATAAAAATATACAAGTTAAATGCAATTTCCGTTAAAATCTTTGAAGGACATTCTCTAGATTTTGCCATAGTTATTCGGAAGTTAACATTAAAAAATGTTGCAATAAACCAAGAAAATTTTGAGCAAGAAGAGTAGAGAAGGGCACATTTGACTTCTGAGATATTAAAATATACTAGAAGTTTCCTAAAATCAAAATATGATGTTATGGTTCAGGATTGGACAGATAGCACAGAAGTAGGTTTTGGTGCAAGTAAGCAATACACATACAAATGGCAAATAAATATATAAAAGAGTTCAATTTCTAATAAAATATCTTAATAAAATATATTAATTTTCATCTATGAGGGTGAAAATTATTTGGCAGAACTTTTAAAATGATAATGTTTAGTGGCATCATGTTCAAGACATGATCACAAAAGTAGGCATGGGAATTGTGGGTGGAAAACCAGGATAAGCTATTACACTTTTTTACTGCTACACAAGAAGGAGTATGAATTAATATGACCATTCTAGAGGGAGTCAAGAGCAATCAAAAGTCTTAAAAATATCCATGACCTTTGGCCCAATCACTTGATTTCTAGAAGTGCAAGGAAATAGAGATGTGTAGAAATCATAACCTATAGGTATATTTATTGCATTATTATTTATTTTTAACAAAAATCAGAAACCTTCTGTTTAATAATGACTAATTAAACTGTGATATATATGTACATATATATACATATATACACATATATGCAAATGATCAACTGCTTTGTAACCATCAATGCATTTTCAAAGAATATTACATAAAGTGGGGAAGTGATCAAAATATGTTAGATGAGAAAAAAACAGAATCCATGATCATATATATGAATGAAATATGGAGTTAAAAAACCTACCACACTGTTAATAATGGCTATGTGTGGGAGATAGAACTTAAGGTCATTTCAATGTTACTATTTATATTTTTTCATATTTTCAAAATTGCCTACAAAGATCATGTCTCATAGTTACACTTTTAAAAATGAATGATATTTGTTATTTTTAATAATATTTCATTATTTAATTAAAAGTAATATTTTATGTATCCAAATCCAGAAGCTAGTTAATTACAAAGTCAGCTAGTCAATAATTTCATTTCCCTGAGTGCTTTCCTTGGTTAATAATATAATTTTACAAATTTCTTCTTAAGATATGCCATTTGATAGTTGTAAGTAGTATTTTTGATGTTTTAATTGGTATTTCTTTAATATTAATAACAATAAACATAGTTTCTGACATTTATTGGTCATTAATATTTGTACTAATGTTTTTGTATACTAAACTATGATTGTTACACATCCTATTCCATTTGTTTATTTGGCTGTTCTTGTGCCACTACCATGTATTAATTACTTAATTTTATAATATGTCTTAATATCTGGTAGGGTAGGTCAATTTTTAAAATTGAAGTATAACTCAATAACTAACACAATATTATCAGTAGTTTCAGGTATACAGCGTGATTTGATACTTGTATACATTGTGAAATGATCACAGTAAATCTAGTTATCATCTGTCATCTTACATAGTTACAAAAAATTTTTTCTCATGATGAGAAAGTTAAGATTTACTATCTTAAAAACTTTCAAATATGCAGCACGTTATTAACTATAGTCACCATGCTGTACCTCACATCCTCATAACTTACTTATTTTATAACTGGAAGTTTGTACCTTTTGATCCCTGTCAGCCATTTTACCCATCCTCCACCTCTGCCTCTGGCAACTACATACAAATGTGTTCTCTGTATTTATGAGCTTGGGTTTTTTTGTGGATTTCGTATGTAAGTGAGATCATATGGTATTTGTCTGTTTCTGACTTCTTTCACTTAGCATAATGCCCTGAAGGTCCATCCCTATTGTCACAAATGATAAGATTTCATTCATTTTTTATGGCTGAATAACATTCCATTGTATATGTATACCACAGTTTCTTTATCCATTCATCCATTGATGAATTCTTGGGTTGTTTCCAGATCTTGGCTATTGTAAATAACAATGCAATGAACATGGGGGTTGCTTATATGTTTTCTAAATAGTGTTTTCATTCTCTTCAGATAAATACCCAGAACTGGAGTGGCTGGATCATGTGGTAGTTCTGTTTTTAATTTTTTTGAGGAAACTCCATGCTGTTTCATATAGTAGCTGCACCATTTTACATTCCCACCAATAGTGCACAAGCTTTCCCTTTCACCAGCACTTGTTGTTTCTAGTCTTTTTATTAATAGCTACTCTAACAGGTATGAGGTTGTATCTCCTGTGGGTTTAATTTGCATTTCCCTGATGATTAGTGATGTTGAGCATATTTTCCTGTGCCTATTTGTTATCTCTATGTCTTCTTTGGAAAAAATGTCTATTCAGATCCTCTTCCCATTGTTTAGTTGGTTTGCTTTTTTGCTGTTGAATTGTACAAGTTCTTTGTATATCTTGGATATTAAAGTGTTATCAGATATATGACTTGCAAATATTTTCTCCCCTTTTGTAGGTTAATTTTTCATTTTGTTGATGGTTTCCTTTGCTCTGCAGAATCCTTTTAGTTTAATGCAATCCTACTTGTTTATTTTGCCAAGACCAAGGCCAATGGCAAGGAGCTTACTGTCTGTTTTCTTCTAGGAGCTTTATGGTTTCAGGTCTTAGGTTCAAGTCTTTAATCCATTTTGAGTTAATATTTGTGTATGATGTAACAGAGTGGTCCAGTTTCATTCTTTTGCATATGGCTATCTAGTTTTCCAAACATCATGTATCAAAGAGACTGACCTTGCCCCATTGTATATTCTTGGTTCCTTTGTTGTAATTTAATTGACCATGTAGGCACGGGTTTGTTTCTGAGATTTCTGTTCTTTTCCATGTGATCTATGATCTATGTGTCTGTTTTTATGCCAATACTATACTGTTTTGATTTCTATAGCTTTGTAATAGACTTTGAAATCAGGGAGCATGACTCCTCCAGCTTTGTTCTTCTTTCTCAAGACTTTTTTTGGCTATTCAAGGTATTTTTGTTGTTCCATACAAATTTTAGGATTGTTTGTTCTATTTCTGTAAAAAATGCCATTTAAATTTTGGTAGAGATTGCATTGAATCTGTAGATTGCCTTGAGTAGTATGTACATTGTAATTATCTTAATTCTTCTAATCCATAAGCATGGAATATATTTTCATTTACTTGTTTCTCCTTCAATTTCTTTCATCAACATATTATAGTTTTGCATACAGGTCTCTCACATCCTTGGTTAAACTTATTCCTAGGTATTTTATTCTTTTTGATGCAATTGTAAATGGTTTTTTTCCAGATTTCTCTTTCTGATAGTTCGTTATTAGTGTATAGAAACACAGCAGAGTTTTGTATAGTGCTATTGTATCCTACAATTTACTGAATTTATTAGTTCTAACAGTTTATGTTGAAGTCCTTAGGGTTTCCTACTTCTTATATCATGCCATCTGCGAATGGTGACAGTTTTACTTCTTCCTTTACAGTTTGGATGCCTTTTATTTCTTTTCATTACCTAATTGCTCTGGCTAGGATTCCAATACTTTGTTGAATAAATGTGGCAAGAGTAGGCATCCTTGTCTAAACTTAGAGGAAAAAATTTCAGCTTTTCACCACTGAGTATGATGTTAGCTGTAGGTTTGTCATATATAGCCTTTATTATGTTGAGGTTCACTCCCTCTGTATCAACTTTGTTGAAAGTTTTCATCATAAATTCATGTTAATTTTGTCAAGTGCTTTTTCTGCATCTATTGAGATGATCATGTGATGTTTATCCTTCATTTTGTTAGTGTTGTGTATCACACTGACTGATTTGCAGATGTTGAGCAATTCCTGCATTCCTGGAATAAATCCCATTTGATCATGTTGTATGATCCTTTTAATGTATTGTTGATTTGGTTTACTAATATTAATATTTTGTTGAGGAATTTTGCATCTATATTCATCAGTGATATTGGACTGTAATTTTTTTCTAGTGGTGTCCTTTTCTGACTTTGGTATCAGGTAAATGTTGGCCTCATAAAATGAGTTTGGAAGTGTTCCCTCTTCTATTTTTTGGAAGAGTTTGAGAAAGATTTGTATTAATTCCTCTTCAAATGTTAGGTAGAATTTACCAGTGAAGCCATCTGGTCCTGAACTTTTGTTTGTTGGGAGGTTTTTCATTACTGATTCAATCTCCTCACTAGTAATGGGCCTATTCAGATTTTCTGTTTCTTCGTGATTCAGTCTTTAAAGGTTGTATGTTTCTAGGAATGTATCCATTTCTTCTAGGTTGTCCCATTTGTTGGCATATAATTGTTTGTAGTTGTCTCTTATGATCCTTTACATTTCTGTGGAATCTATTGTAATGTGTCCTCTTTCATTTCTGATTTTATTTATTTGAGCCCTGTCTCTTTTCTTCTTGGTGAGTCTAGCTAAAGTTTTGTCAATATTGTTGATTGTTTCAAAGAAGCTTATCTTAGTTTTATTCATCGTTCTATTGTCATTTTAGTCTCTATGTCATTTGTTTTTGCTCTCATCTTTGTTATTTCCTTCATTCTACTAACTTTGGACGTTTTTACTTCTTTTTTTTTTAGTTCATTTAGATGTAAAGTTAGGTTGTTTATTTGAAATTTTATTTGAAATTTATCTCTATGAATGTCCCCCTTAGAACTGCTTTTGTTGCATCCCATAAATTTTGGTTTGTTGTATTTCCATTTTCATTTGTCTCAAGGTATTGTTTGATTTCTCTTTTTAGTTCTTCATTAACTCATTGCTTGTTCAGTAGCATGTTGGTTAATCTCCACGTATTTGTAAATTTTCCAGTTTTTCTTCTCACAGTGATTTCTAATTTTATACCCTTGTAGTCAGAAAGGATGCTTGGTATGATTTCAGTTCTCTTAAATTTATTAAGCCCTGTTTTGTGGCCTAACATATAGTCCCTTCAGGAGAATGTTCCATGTGCACTTGAGAAGAAAGTGTATTTAGCTGCTTTTGGATGGAATGTTCTGTATATATACATCTGTTAAGTCCATCTGGTCTAACATGTCATTAGACCAGGCTGATGTTTCCTTATTAATTTTCTGTCTGGATTATCTATCCGTTGATGTAAGTGGGATATTAAAGTCCCTTACTATTATTGTGTTGCTGTCTGTTTCTCCATTTTGGTCCGTTAATATTTGTTTTATATATTTAAGTGCTTCTATGTTGGGTTCATAAATATTTACAAACGTTATATTCTCTTCTTGGATTGACTCCTTTATCATTATGTAATGACCTTCTTTGTGTCTTAGTACAATCTTTGTTTTAAAGTATATTTTGTCTCATGTATAGCTACTTCAGCTTTTTTTTGTTGTTTCCATTTGAATGGAACATCTGTTTCCTCCCTTTACTTTCAGTCTGTGTCCTTACATCTGTGGTGAGTCTCTTGCAGGCAGCATATAGATGTGTCTTGTTCTTATCCATTTGGCCAGTCTGTCTTTTGCTTGGAGAATTTAGTCCCTTTACATTTAAAGTAATTATCAATAGGTATATACTTATGACCACTTTGTTCATCGTTTTCTGCCTTCCTTTATGATTTGATGACTTCCTTTAGTGGTATGCTTATACTCTTTCTCATTCATTTTGTCTATCCAGTATACGTTTTGCTTTGTGGTTACCAAGAGGCTTACAAATAAAAACATATATTTATAACATTCTCTCTCTCTCTTTTTTTTTTTTTTTTTTTTTTTGGTCAAAGCTGTTTGGGTAGCAACGATTTTCTATGAGTGAAGCCAAAAGTGAAGTGCCAGCACATAGTGGGTCCTCAGTGAAGGAGCAGGAAATGAACATCTCATGCATATGGGAGTTATCTACTCCTCAGTGAGAACAAAACTGTCTTCCCAATGTTCAGTTCATTTGATGAAAAATGCAGTTGAAATCAGGTATTATTTACAGCTCATGTTTTTTTATTAAGTGTTATGAGCCCATAAAGTCTTGAGAAGCAGCTGACAGGAAGTAGCTTGTTGAGTTTTGCTGTGTTTTAATGCTCCTATCCACATTCTCTTTTAAGTTGAATGCAAGTTAAGTTTGAATGTAATCTAAAGCTCTACATTTTTTCTCCCCCTCATGTTTTTATGTTCCTGATGTCACATTTTACATCTTTTATCTTGTGTATCCCTTAATTAATTATTGTAATTATAATTAGTTTTACTATTTTGTTTTTTTCTTTATATTAGCTTTATAAGTAATTAATCCACTACCCTTCCGATATATTTACCTTTACCAGTGAGATTTGTATTTTCACATGTTCACTTGTTACTAGTTAGCACCCTTAATGTGTCTTATAAGTCTGGTTTAGTGGTAATGAAGTTCTTTATCTTTTTCTTGTCTGGAAAAATCTTTATCCATCCTTCTATTCTGAATGATAACTTTGTAAGGTATAGTTTTCTGGGTTGGAATTTTTTTTCTTTTATTACTTCGAATGTATCAGGACACTCACTTCTGCCCTGCAAATTTTCTGCTAAAAAATTCTGCTGATAGTTTCATGGGAGTTCCCTTGTATGTAACAAGATGTTTTTCTGTTGCTGCTTTTTGTATTCTATCTATATCTTTACCTTTGAACTTTTAATTATAATGTATCTTGGTCTGGGCCTCTTTGAGACTCTCTGGACTTTCTGGATCTGGATGTCTGTTTTCTTCCCAAGGTTAGGAACGTTTTCAGCCATTATTCATTCAGATAAATTTTTTTAGCCCTTTCTCTCTTCTCTTCCTGGGACCCCTATAATATGAATGTTAGTCCACTTGATGTTGTCCTGTACATAGTGTAAGTCATTCTTGCAAGGGCAAATTATTCTCCCTTTCCTCTATAGCTTTGCCTTTCTCTTCTTTTTAAAATATTCTCAGTTGCTGATTCTTTAAAATGGTGAATTGTTTTACAATAGAACTTATTTTCTGAGATAAACACACTATGATACTTAGGGTTAAGAACTTGGTGCCACACTTTTATTTTTTTTATTTTTTTAATAGATCTTTATTAGAGTATAATTTCTTCACAA